>NW_022589774.1:9757145-10090087 GCF_004348235.1 Phoca vitulina | reverse complement strand
AGCACCAGTCAGGAGGCTGAGAGAGTTGGGGAAACAGGGGCCAGAGACTTTTTTGTGGTTACTGCAGGGAGGAAGCCGGGAGGAAGGGTAATCAGGCTTATGACTGGCTAGTCTGATTAATTTCTGTGGCTCTGTGACATAGAAGCTGTCCCTAGGTGTCTGGTACCTGGCCCTGGGGTGATTAGGGCAGGTGGATAGTGGCGCTGAGCATGAGCGCCACACCGAGGGGGTAGTTGGGGGTATGGGCTCTGGATTGGTTAGTTTGCATTTGAAAGGCCTGCTCTAGGGTGAGTTGTTTACTATCTCTAGGAACTGGCTATCCCTGGGAGGGCTGGCCCCTCCAGGGTCAGCAAGGCCCCAGATGTCAGCCTCAGAAAACAGAAAAATAAAAAGACACAGTTAATACACCTTCCTCTTCTCTGCTCTCAGGACCCAGCTCAAGTCTCATCTGTTCTAGGAGAGCTTCCCAGGCTACTCTGTCCCATTGGGATCACTCCCTCCCCCTGAAGTCCTATGGCACGGAGTGGTGCTGCTCTTCAGCTTTGTGTCCATTATCTAAGCAGAGAGTGCTGTGTCCCTCTATCAAAATCCACGATCCTTGGAAGTGGGGACTGTGTCTTTTACTTCTCTGTGTCCCCCACAGCACCTGGCACAGAGCCTTGAACGTAATAAATACTCACTAAATTTTTGTTAAGGAATGCCCAAGGTTCAGTGTGGTAGGCCACAGGGGTGGTTCCTTTAAAAGAAAAACCATTTTCAACCCCTGGGCAGGAATAACCCTGCTTGGTTCCTTCCTTTATCATCCAATAAACATTCTAAAATTTATTTTTTTTATTTTTTTATTTTTTTAGATTTTTTATTTATTTATTTGACAGAGAGAGAGAGAACAAGTAGGCAGATAGGCAGGCAGAGGGAGAGGGAGAAGCAGGCTCCCCGCTGAGCAGGGAGCCGGATGCGGGGCTCGATCCCAGGACCCTGGGATCAGGACCTGAGCCGAAGGCAGCCGCTTAACCGGCTGAGCCACCCAGGCGCCCCTAAACATTCTAAAATGTAGAATGTTTACAAATCCAGATCATTGTGAAACTCACAAACAAGGAAAATTCAGGCAGCTCCAGCTGTGAATACAACTCCGAAAGGGTCATTTCTCATTGCAGCTGAAAGGGAAAAATTGTGTTAGTATCGATGCCCTGACCACACTGTTTCCTCCATTAACTCTCTGGAAGAGGAGAGTAGATTACACACATCAGTTGGTTTCACTGAGTAGCCAGGAGGCAGGTGAGACATGTCTGTCTCATGAATTACTATTAATGGACAAATCATCTGTGTTGTGTCCGTCCGTGGCTGGGGGGCGTCTAACACAGGCTGTCAGGAGTGGAGATTTACCTGGCTCAAAGTGGCCTGGAATGAGTTGTGAGACACGTGGATCATCAGGGTGTTGAGGAGGGCAAGGACACGGCAATGCCACCAGTGGCCTTGGGCTCCTCCTCTGTGACTACAGGAGCAGGGAGGGTAGACCAGATGGAGGACAGGTTGGACCTGAGTGTAAAATGTTAGAGGAATTTGGCTTGTTCCTGGGGCAGAGCTGAGGGACAAAAATAGACTACATCTTGGGAAGCCTGGCATGAAATTAAATTCCAGGGCCCTAGCTATTGCTCTGCCAGTGGACTACCTGCCAATGTCCAGAAACGCCCTCATCATGCGAAGTGGAGGTGGTGGTGGAGTTGGGGAGGGAGGAGAGCTTCTTTTGTGGGTACACTAATGTTGCAGGGGCTGCCCCCCCATCTTTAGTCCCTTGCTGTTCAAAATATAGTCTATAGACCAGCAGCACTGGTCTCATTTGGGAGCTGGTTAAGAAATGTTGACTCTCAGGAGGGGCTAGGGGTAGTGTGAGGCCCAAGGGGTAACTCCCTCTGGTGCAAAATTTAAGGGAGCACCCCTAAACTCGGTAATGGAGGTAAATAACATTTTTTAAAAAGGCAAAATTAATGCAAAAAAACTGTGATGAGCAAAATAAAATAATTTTAAATGAAGACAGGATCTGACCCTGCACTTGAACGATCCTACCCCTCTCACCTCACCCTAATCTTGGTCCTGATCTCAGGCCCCACCCAGACCACTGGGGGAGACCATCTGCATTCTAACAAGATCCTCAGAGGATTCACATGCACATCAAAGTTTGAGAAACATTGCTTCGGACAAGACCTCCCAAGCCATAACAACCCCAAATCTTGGAATCCAGACAGCAACAAAAATGGAAAAGGATGAGCAGAGATTCCAGAAGTTCCAGAAGCATCCAGCGCCACGAATTTGCTTGTTATTTACTTGGATACGCACACTTCCACCTTACAATTGTACAGCGTTCTGTAGTTTGCTGTAAACTTTTAAAAAATGTTTTATTTTGAAATAATGATATATTCATAGGAAGTTGCAAAGATAGTACAGAGAGTTCCCATGTGCCTAACTTAACCCAGTTTACCCTGTTGGTTACATTTTATGTATCTACAGTACAATATGGAAGTGAGGATATTGACATTGGTATAAAGTGGATGTATAGTTATATGCCATTGTATCACATGTGTAGCTTCATGTAACCAACACAATTAGGCTACAGAACTAGTCTGTCACCTCAAGGATCTCCCTGGAGCTATACCTTTATAGTCACACCACCTCCCTGCCCTGCCCCCAGCCCTATCCCTAACACTTGACCATCACTAATCTGTATCATTGCTGAGAAGGTTATGTGAACGGGATCATATAGTATTCAACCTTTTGAGATTGGTTTTCACACAGCATGATGATCTGGAGATCCATCCAAATTGTTTGCATGAACTGTTAGTTTGTTCCTTTTTATTGGTAAGGAGAAGTATTCCAGGGTATGGATGTACCACTGCTTGTCTAACAATTTACCTACTGCAGGACATTTCATTTATTTCCTGAAGTTGGATACTACAAATAAAGCCGATATGAATAATCATGTACAAGTTTTTATGTAGACATGTTTTTATTTCTCTTGGGAAAAAACACCCAGGAGTACCATTCTGGGTTATATGATAAAGCGTATGTTTAGTTTTTTAAGAAACTGCCAAACTATTTTTCAGAAGAGCTTGCCGTTTGACATTTCCACCAGCAGTGTAGGAGAAATCCAGTTTCTCCACACCCTTGTCAGCTATGGGTATCATCATTATTTTTTCTTTTAGCCATTCTGATTGGTGAATTAGTGATAGCTCTTCGCGGTCTTAATTTACATTCCCCTGATGCTGAGTGCTACTGAACATCATTTCCTAAGCTTATTTGCCATCCTTATTTGTCCTCTTTCTGTCTTTTGCCCATTTTCTAATTGGATCCTTAGGGGTTTTTTTTGTTTTTTTTTTTACTGTTGAGCTCTGAGGGTCCTTTTTATATTCTAGATATGAGGCCTCAGATATGTGGATCACAGATATTTGCAACCCGTCCGTAACTCGTTTTTTCATATGCTTAACAGGGTCTTTCAAAGAGCAAAAGTTTTAAATTCTGTGAAAGTCCAGTTTATTGGGTTTTTTCTTTTGGGCATTGTGTTTTTAGTGTCATATCAGAGTCTTCGCCAAGCCCTGCGCCCAAAGATTTTCTGCCATAGTTTCATCTAAAATTCATATTTTACACAAGTTAAATCTATGATCCATTTTGGATTAATTTTCTATAGGGTAAGAGATTTAAGTTGACTTAGGTTTTTTTTGTTGTTGTTGTTTATTTTTGTCTATGGCTGTCCAGTTGCTCCAACTCCATTTATTGAAAAGACTATCCTTCCTTTATTGAATTATTTTTGCACCTTTGTCAAAATGCAGTTGGCCATTCATATGTGGGGCTATTTCTAGGCTCTATTCTGTTTCATTGATTTATGTGTCTGCCTCTCTGCCAATACCTCACAGTCTTGACTACTGTATCTATATAAAATTTGGATAGATTGATTTCCCCACTTTCTTTTTTCCCACTTTCTTATTTTTTAAAAAAAGTTTTAACTATTCTGGTTCCTTCTATATAAATTTTAGAATTATTTTGTCTGTGTTTACACCAAAAAAAATCTTGCTGGAATTTTGATAGGAAGTGCATTAAATTTATATATTGGTTTGGAGATCATTAATATCTTACTATGTTATATCTTCTAATTCATAAACATGGTGTGTTTCTACATTTATTTACATCTTCCTTGATTTCTTTTTATCAGCATGTTGTAGTTTTTAGCTTACAAATTCTGTGTATGTTTTATTATATTTATACCTAAGTATTTCATTTTTTTCTGAGTTGTTATAAGTGGTCTTGTATTTTTAATTTCAGTTTCCACGTGTTTGTTGCTAGCACATAAAAATACAATTGATTTGGGGCACCTGGGTGGCTCAGTCAGTTAAGTGTCTGCCTTATGTGTCAGCTCAGGTCATAATCTTGGGGTCCTGGGATGGAGCCCCACATCGGGATAGGAACTATCCCTTCTGTGAGTTTTTTTCACCCCAGCTCAGAGCAAGTCACTTCCCTGTTTAACAGCCTTCAGTGATTCTCTGTTGTCTATACTTCTTAACTTTATGGTCATTGTCTATGTATGTGTAGGGTTCTCAAACTTCAGAGAAGAGAAGAATCACCTGGGGACACTAATTGAAAATGTAGACCTTAAGTTCCAGCCCCAGAGATTTTGACTCAGTAACTCTGGACTGAGACCTAGGAATCTGCATTTTAATAACCTCCTGCTGGTCATTCCAGTGCAAGTGGTCCACAGAATCCATGTTGACCAAACAGCGATCTCAGGCATTCTGGTCATAGTCCTCTGAGGACTATGAGGTTCGATTCCAACTTGCTTAGTCAACAGTACCCCTTCCTCACCCTCACCCCTACCAGGCCTCCATACCTACAGACCAACATAGTGGGTAAGACTAAACCAGTTGAGGGGCGCCTGGGTGGCTCAGTCGTTAAGTGTCTGCCTTCAGCTCAGGTCATGATCCCAGAGGTCCTGGGATCGAGGCCTGCATCCGGCTCCCTGCTCCGCGGGGAGTCTGCTTCTCCCTCTCCCACTCCCCCTGCTTGTGTTCCCTCTCTCGCTGTGTCTCTCTCTGTCAAATAAATAAATAAAGTCTTTAAAAAAAAAAAAAGACTAAACCAGTTGGCGAGTGCTCTTTGGAAAGGCAAAATTAATCTCTCCTGTCCCTTTTCCCCCGCCCCTAGCATTTCAACGTTAGCACAGAGTTGTTCAAACTATAGGTTGCCACACAGTAATAGGTTTTGACCAACTTTTTATTTAAATTTATGATTCCCAGAATAGAATACATGGAAAATATCAGTGTGCATTGGGTTAAGGGTATTGTAAAACATTTGTTTCAGTTAATTATACCTATATGTAGGTATGTATTGTGTCAGGATATAAAATGCATTTCTTACTGTGGGTTGTACTCCAACAAAACTGAAAGCAATAGCTATAGAACTCACCTCTCATTAGATCCATCAGTATAGCTTTCTGTGTCTCCATTATTGTGAACCTTTGGAGAATAATAAATAAAGCCATCTTTATCCTCTTATTCCTCTAGGATGCATCATGGTGTTTTGTGCTCAACAACTGAATTGATTTGATTACATCATCACAATCATACCTCTGCTGGGTTTAACTACTTCAGATCAAGTATCCTCTTTTAGGTTTGGGGTTATTCCTTTCAGAAATTGCCTCTTGTAGGGCGCCTGGGTGGCTTGTCAGTTAAGCATCTGCCTTCGACTCGGTTCATGATCTTGGGGTCCTGGGATGGAGCCCTGTGTTGGGATCCCTGCTCAGTGGGGAGTCTGCTTCTCCCTCTTCCTCTGCCCCTCGCCTCACCCCCGCTCATGCTCTCTCTCTCTCAAATAAATAAAATATTTTTTTAAAGATTTTATTTATTTATTTATTTTGACAGAGAGAGATACAGTGAGAGAGGGAACACAAGCAGAGGGAGTGGGAGAGGGAGAAGCAGACTTCCCGCTGAGCAGGGAGCCCGATGCGGGGTTCGATCCCAGGACCCTGGGATCATGACCTGAGCCGAAGGCAGACGCTTAACGACTGAGCCACCCAGCCGCCCCATAAATAAATAAAATCTTAAAAAAGAAAAAGAAATTGCCTCTTTGTGAGAGAGTGAGCCTTGGAGAATTGCCAGGAGAAGTGGCTCCTCACCTTGGCCAGAAGCAAAGGGTAACATTTTCTAAGGTGATGAGTTTCTTTGGGACAACGTATTTCCTCTGGAAATTCTGGAGTATGGTCTGAGGAATGGAGTGGGTGGGTCTCTAGCCTGAGATAGACCAGTGAAAGGACACTCTAGAAGGGCAAGAGTAGGAAAGGTAGCTACATGAGCCTTCTAGGTGAGCATGTGTTAAACATCCATTGGTCAATAAACGAGTCACTATGAAGGTGCTTAAGAACCCAAGAAGTGTTCAGCATGCGTGACAGACTGAACCACATTTGGATCACAGCTTCGTTTTCTTAGGGCAGCAGTGTTTCAAATGGCAATGTGTCCGGTCAAGGTTGTTTGAATGCAAATCATTTTACAACAAGAGCTTGCTTCTCACATGTATGTTAACTGCATGTCTCCTTTAGCTGTGAGTTGGGGACCTCCTACCTACGGCAAAATATCTGGCTTTGAAGAACTCAATGCAGAAGAGTAGTGAAGGTATAAGTTTTCAGAAACAATTTCCCAGCCAGGCCCCTTGAACTGGATGCACAGGGGGCTAGCAGAGCAGTAAGTCCAGCCAAGGGGGATGTCGGACAGAGCAGGCATGCTGGACTGAGGTAGAGGGGAAGTAGAGCGGAGTTTCCAAAGAAAAGCTTGGGTATGCAGAGAGTAAGGAGAGGCTACTTTTTAGAGGATGGGGGAGGAAGGAAGCTCTGACTTATTGCAGCAGAGACTTGGTGACAGCTAAGGGCCAGATGTAAATGATCTCAATGAAGACTGGGGTATGAAGGGCTAAGAGAAGAGAGAGGAGGTATGGAGTTTATCCAAATATCAAAAGGTTTTTTTTTTTTTTACAAGGTTTTCAGTTTGTCCTTGGCCTCAAAATAAGACTTCTTGAAAACAAGTAAAGTAATATCACTCTTAAAAAGCAGAGGTGACACCCCTTATTAGAATGGCTAAAATTCAAAAAACCTGACAATACCCCATGCTGGCGAGGATGTGGAGACACAAGAACACTCATCTGTTGCTTGTGGGACTGCAAAATGGAACGATCATGTTGGAAGCCAATTTGGCAGTTTCTTCCAAAATCGAATGTACTGTCAGCATCTGATCCAGCCATTACACTCCTAGATGTTTACACAACCAAGTTGCAAACTATGTCCACGCAAAAACCTCCACAGGAATGTTTTATCAATTTGATTCATAATCAGTGAAAACTGGAAGCAACCAAGATGTCATTCAATTGGTGAATGGATAAACAAATGGTACAAATGGATAAAGAAATGGTGATACGTCCAGACAACAGAATGTTATTCAGCAATTTTAAAAAATGAGTTATCAAGCCACAAAACTACATGGAGGAACCTTAAATGCATACTGTTAAGTGAAAGAAGCCAGTCTGAAGAGGCTACGTAGCGCATGATCCCAGCTTACTTGGTGTTTTGGAAAAGGCAAAACTAGAGAAATTGTAGAAAGATCTGTGGTTACCAACGTCTGTGGCCAGGGAGAGGGATGAATAGGGGGAGCACAGTGGATTTTGAGTGTAGGGAAACTATTCTCAACACAACTGCCATGGTGCATACATATCATACATACATTTGTCATTCATCAAAACCCATAGATTGTACAACACAGTGTCTCTTCACGGGAACTATGGCCTATAGTTAATCAATAATAATGTGTCAGTATGGACTCATCGAGTGTAACAAATGAACCACACTAATGCATGATATTAATCATGGGGAAAACGGTGTCCAGGGGAGATAGGAAGGTGGGGGCTGAGTATATAGAACTCTACTATCTGCTCCATTGTTCTTTAAATCCAAAACTGTGCTCAAAAATAAAGTCTATTAATTATTTTTTTTAAGAAACGAAGAGATTTCACATTGAAAAAAAAAAGGCAAATGCGATGAGAATTATTTTTAAATGTTAAGAGAGCCAGCAAGGAAGTCCTGGGAACTTGCTTGCAAACTACAGAGCCAGCCTTGCTACCCAAGACCCTCTTCACGAACAGAATCCCTCACCTATGACAGAAATCCACACCACATCTCAGTGGTACAAGCTCAGGCTCTGTTGGGTTTGCACACTGAACCCCCTTGGAAGGGAGAACCAAAATTTTCATCCCCTTCCTAGTTTTCTGAATTTTCTCATGGAAGTGACATTGGGCTTGTCTGGTAAATTTGAAAAAGCAGCCTCACGAATTCCTTCCGAAGGAAAAAAGGCTTTTCTGTGACTGAACTTTTCTCAATCAATGATAATGATGGCTTTACTGTTAATTCTCCCTAATTATGTAGAAGGCCTTTTAAATTTGTTTCGGTGGTTCTTCTCTTCTGAGATGAGGCAATCAGCCCAACTTTCATATTATAAGAAGGTGGCAGCTGCTTCTTCTTCTTCCTCTGGTTCTTCTTCCTTTTAAGTCACTCCTCCATTTTGGAGTTTCTGCAAGTGATCATAGACGTAAATTCCAATCTGTCCCTCAAATGGCTTTCAGTGAGATGCTTGTTCTAAATCCCTCTAAGCTACCGACTTGTCCAGCAGAGGACCTTTTAAACTGTATTAATCCCCTTGAGTTCTAAATCCTTTTGCTTTGGGGCCAGAATCTCATCCCATAACCTTCTGAATGGCCAACATAACTTTGAAAGTTGGCACTTTGCATGTAAATGGCGAGAAAGCTGTAAGGCAATAAGCCTTGCAGCGCGGAACGTATTGATTTCAACGATCACCTTTAATCCACACCTTTCCCCTTTATAATGTGTGGTTTTCTTCTCTTAATTAGAAAGAGCCAGGGATTATCTGCACAAAACCGGAAGGTTTATTGTGATTGGTGGGATTGTCTCTCCCGTCCACGACTCCTACGGAAAACAGGTGGGTTGGTCCTTTGCCTCTCTGCTCCTGTACCCTCCCTTTCTGACCCCATGGCTCCTCCTCGGGCACAGCTGCCCCACAGCCATCCACTACACTCCCTGCAAACACAAACGCCCGATAGCGGGCGTCCTGCCCCCGGCTCTGGAGCTCAGGCCGACGTGAGCGGGTGGGTGCTGGGCAGCAGCCGGGAGGAGCCCGTGCCCGGGGCCGGACCGCTCGCAGCGCCAGGCGGTCGGGGCTCATCAGCAGCGGAGCACGCACACCCGCTGAGGGCCGAGCGGGACTTGGCGCGGATGCCACACTGGCGGCCGGTTACGGATCTTTCCCGGATTTTAGGAGGAAAAGGCCCATGCCTCTTACGACCTGATTTAAAATTCCTGTCCTTGCCGCTCCCTGCCTGCCACACGAAAGGGAAAGTCTAGGAGCCTTCCCCGCGTGTCCATCCCCCCTCCTTCCCCAGCTACCCGTGGTTGGGCGCTGGGGAAGTTGCCGACCCAGCAGCTCGAGCCTCGAGACAAAGCACCGTTTGCAGGGTTAAAAGTCTCGTCTCTGCGCTGGGCACGCGTTGGCTGCTTCCTCCGAGAGGCCCACCTCCGGACCCTGTCGCGAGTGGCACATCCCCGCCCTCCGTCCCTTTCTTTCCCCTCCGCCGCTCCATGCGTGTCTGCGTGGCAGGTGCACAGGCAGGGGGGCCACACCCTCATTCCCGGCGCCCTTGAATAGGAGCCGGCTTGGGGTGGGGTCTCCAGGAGGCTGTGGGGAGCGCAGCGAGCCTCCCACTGATGCTCTGTTGCTCCCCAGGGCCTTGTGTCGAGCCGGCACCGCCTCATCATGTGTCAGCTGGCCGTCCAGAACTCCGACTGGATCAGGTAGGGCTGGCCAGGCCATTGCCACAGGTGGGTGGCCTGCGACTCACTGGGGGTGAGTGGAGGAAGAGGAGGAATGCCCTCAGCCATCTGGATCCCACAGGGGTGGGGAGGCCGGCACAGATGTTAGTCCCTTGCAGGCAATAATTATGCAAACCTTGGGAGGTGACCCAACTGATAGCTTTAGTTTATAACCAGGCCATAGGGCCCAGCAGACTGATGAGGGAAGCGTCAGTGTTTCTTCTGCTCTGGAACTTTTGGATCCAGGATTTTCCTGGAGCATCATTGGATTTGGAGTGAGGCCTGGCCAGGAAATCCGAAATGCCTCTCCACTTTCCTCCCCAGTTACTTCCTGTGAACTCGCACTTCCTTTTAGGGAATGTTCCCTGGCCTTCCTTATTTCCCATTCCTGAACTCAGGCTCCCTGGGGCTCCCCGTGGAGCGCTCACTGCCTTTCCCTCAGACTCTGGGCACCGTCCTCACTAAGATGGCAGCCACCCTTATGCACAGAGCTCGCAGTGTAATTAAAGCATCTTCCACTAATTATGCTAATTATGCTCCCCCAAGTTCCTACAGTTATAATTTGCATGAGAAAATGGCGTTTTAAAAAAAATAATGGCACACCATTTGTACTGTAATTTCCCCCCACGGAAAAATAAGCAGCACCTAGAGGTTTCCATGAAAGCAGGGAAGTGAAGGGAAGCTGACCTCACAATGAGGGAGAAGAGATGGGGTGGGCAGGAAGGAGAGCAGTGAAGGGAGGCGACAATGATAATTAAATAGTGATCCCAGCCAGTCGTGAGTAGTGATTTGTGTGAGAAACACTTGCCCTTTATTGACTTTCTCATTCCCCTAAGATACAGGTAGACACAGCTGCCTTTTCTCTGGTGAGAAACAGGCCCAGAGAAGTCAAGGGGTTTGAGCGTGAACAGCACATCCATGGTCACTTTAGGGATAGAAACAAGGCCTTGTAACATTGGGGCTCAGGATCTCCTGGGGAAAATGGGGTCCACTGGGGGAAAACATGGGGCAGGAGGTTGTTCCTGCTTGGATGTGACTGGAAGATTCTGAAAGAATTGCTTCATTCATTCAATGAATATTTACCCAGCGCCCCCTGCTGCTCTGCACTGCTCCAGGCACTTGGGCAAGGTCAGAATTCCAGGAATTGAGGTCACTAGGGAGGCCCAGGTAGCTCTAGAATTAGCCCCTGGCCCCGGGGGAGGCTGCCTAGCCCAGTCTATCTGTTTTAGGCAGGTGGGTGGTGGTCAGAGATACTGGGAGCCTGACGTACAAGCTGACTCTCAAGGGTTTTCAGTCAGTGAGATCTTACCTCTGGGAAGCTTAGGTGTGTGCTCATGGTGGGAAGTGGGCAGGGAATGCTCAACGGCTAAGAAAATGTTTGAGAAATCTCCCAATTTAGCAGCTCATTAAGATGGCAATTAAGCCCGAGCACTGCATCGGTCTGGGCTAGCTCCCTGCTCATTTCACATCCTCGTGTACAGGAGGGGCTGACCAGGGTGCAGGGCTGTGCCCTTTAGTCTGACTGGCACGCCCCCCCCATGCCACAAGGCCCCCCACTGCACAGATATTCAGATATCTGCAGCCACCACTCAATGAGGGCCTGGCTTTTAATCCTTATCCCAATCCTAGAGGGCCCAGAGGAGAATTTCCATCTTGTGGGGAAGCACAAGAGTGAGACTCTGTACTAAGCACTTTGTTTATAAAACTCATCGAGCCCTTCTAATAACCCCACAAGAGAGTTACGGAGTCATTTTACAGGTGGGAAAAGTGAGCACCAAAAGACAACATCACTTTCCCAAAGTCCCATACTCCTCTCATTTTTACAGGGGGGAAACTGAGGTGTAGCAACGTGTTTCAAGCCCATGTTTGATCTGATTTGGGATCTAAGGACACGGCGTGAGCCGGTGTGCTAAGCTCCCTGAGCTCTGGTCTCTGGAAGGAGCCACTAAGGAAAGAGTATGAGAATGGAAACCAAGGGAAGCCTCTTTCTGGTTATGTTAGGGTGGACCCATGGGAGTGCTATCAGGACACCTGGCAGACCACGTGCAGCGTGCTGGAGCACCATCGGGACCTCATGAAGGTGAGCTGGGCCACGACAGAGGGGTGGGTGGCCCCCGAAAGCCAGGCAGGCCCGGTAAGGGTGCTGCTGGCCTACTGACCTGGTTCAGTTTCCTGCTTCTCAGCCAGCTGTGTGGGAGACCAGGCCCCAAACAGCAGGAAGGAGGGCAGCCGATTAGGAACCCGAGTTGTACCGGAGGCTGCCCCCCGGCCTTGCTCCGCCTGCTCAGTATGACTCGGGTGGTTTTCATATTCTGGCAGCAAATCCAGGGTGGGATTAAGGAGAGACTTCAGAAAGTGAGGAGGGAAGGAGACCTGGCCAAGGAAGGCAGGAGCACAGAGGGGCGCTGGGAGGAAGTGCCATCAGCCGGGTGCTCCTGCCCCATCTGTTTTGGGGCCGAGGCACCTCACCCCTGCCAGTCACTGTCCCTTTGCTCACTCTCATTCCTCCTCATGTGAGTTCCAAGGCAGACAGTGTTCTGGTCCTTGTTATATGAGTGGATAAAAAGAAGCCCAGAGAGGTGAGCCCATCTATCTGAGGACACACAGCCATTGCTTAGTGAACACAGATGGGAGCACGTGGCCTGTGCCCAGGTTGTCGCGACCGAAGAGCAGGTTGCCACACCAGCCAGCAGCACTGGCCAGAGTGTGCGGAAAGCGCGCTTCCCAGATCAACACCAACGCACGGATCTCCACAGTGACGGCATGAAGGGCAGTGCCATCCGGAGCAAGAAGCCTGACCGCCCAAGACAAGAGGCAGTGGGTCCTGCCCAGCCCCACTGACCCTGTCCCGGTGCCCTCGTCAGCCGCCATCGGCAGTCGGGACGGCATTGTTCTGACACACGCAGGGCCTCTGTGCATCCGTGTTTTCTGTCAGTGGGTGTCAGAATCTGCTCCTTGGGGGACCTGTCAGCATCACGCTCACCAACTGGGCAGCTGTGCTTGATTTGAATAGAGTAGGGGTTTCGGGCTCCCGCCCAGCCAGGGAGTCAAGAGGAAGAGGAAGAGGAAGAGGGAGGGCTCTAGCTGGCTGTTGCTTCATCTGCTAGGTTTGTCCCCCTCGGAACTGAAGACGGTGCACCTCCCTTCCTTCCATTTTCAGAATCCTTCACACACATCCTGAGTCTTTCCTGGTCCCCTTGAAAGGACTCTGCCACAGGATGGCACTCACTTGCTCCCTGTGCTGGTCTCAACGACAGCAGTAATAAAAGGCATCCCATCCCGTCTTACTGTATCAGTCAGGATAGGCTAAGGTACGCTGTGGTAACAAGCATCCTTACAATCTTGGTGACTTCATGTCAGTTTATTTCTCACGCTACATGTCAGCTAGGGGTCAGCCGGGGGCCTGTGCGCCTTCTGATCACACAGCAGCCTCAGGCTCCATGACGGAAAGGAGGAATCAGGGGCCCCGCACACATGCCAGAACCCTGCCTCTACCAGCCATGTGGCCTAGCCGCTGTTTTGCTTCTAAATGCCTGGGCTTCCCGAACCCTCCCTCTGTTACTCATGCCCAGAGGCAGGAGTCTGGGCCAGAGCAGCTCAGCCAGGAGCCCCAGGCGTTGCAGTGACGGGCACAGGCCAATAGAGAATGTTCTCTACCTAGAACAAGTCCCATGGGGCCCATGACGTGCACAGAGGGAGGAAGCAATTCCTCAGCTACAGGACCAGTTACTTAATAAGAATGTGGTGTTTTCTTTTCTGGAGGTGAAATAATAATAAGAAAGGAGGTGGGCTGCCCCTTCCACTCCACCAGCCACGGCTGGTCACGAGGGTCGTGGCAGCCCTGCGGCTTGGGGTTCTCTGGCAGCCGGACTCCGGAATCCAGAAAGAGTGGAGCACGGGGGTGGGACACTGGCTTTCAGGGAAGGGACCTTGCAGAAGCAACGGCCCTTGGAAAACTGAACGGATTGAAAAATCCATCCTTTGTTTCTCTGTTGCCCCGGAGTGGGCTCTCCCACCCACAGCAGGGAGGGGGGGTGGCTTCTGGGTCAGCTGGGAAGAACGTGGCCTTATCAGCTCAGTGCTTTCTGCGGCCCCAGAGGAAAACTGCAGGCCAGATAACGCAGCACAATGGGTCATACACATAGAATTTCCGCTTGGCTCTGGAATGCGTATCCACACCGGCCAGCAGGCGCGAGAGTGCCCAGCACCCCACCCCCGCTTCCTGCCACACCAACACATCCTGTCGTTGGCATCTCTGGCCTGGGGAGGCGGCAGGTGGTGACAGTGCCTGGTGTTCGTATGACCTGCGCCAAGCATACACAGCCCTTCTGTGGACATGACCTCCTGTGAGCCCCGGGAAGCAGGCAGGGAGGGCAGGTGTGCACGTTACACAGAAGGTTACAACATCGGCGGCCAGGGGCCACATACTCTGTAGGCACATGCTTTGCAAACACTCGCATGTGTAATCCGACCACAACGCAGATAGGCAGCTATGTGACCTGTCCGTGCTACACTCCTGAGCTGAGGTCCGAGAGAAGGTAACTCTCCAAGGTCATGCAGCCAGAGGGGAGCAGAGCTCAAACTCGAGCCAGGGTCTGTGCGACACTGCGTCCCATGCTTTTCCAGCCCTGAGCTAGCGGTCTTGCCTCCTGCCGGCCACGTGCAGCCACGTGGTACAGCTGAGTCTAGAACCCGCCCCTGCCACCACCTCAGCTGCAAATGGCTTCCCCGTGATAGACGAACAGATGAGCATTTGAAGATCACTAGGAATGCTTTTCATAAGTCGCTTGGCTAATGACACTGACCTTGCACCTCTCCCTTTCCCCAGCGGGTGACTGGCTGCATCCTCTCCAATGTCAACACGCCCTCCATGACGCCTGTGGTCGGACAGCCCCACAATGAGACCCCCCAGCCCATTTACCAGAACAGCAATGTGTCCAGCAAGCCCACTGCAGGTAGGGGGACACCGGTGTGGAGCCGTGGTTCTCAAACCTCAGAATCAACTGGAGGGCTTGTTAAAATCCAGATTGCTAGGCCCTTCCCCAGAATGTGATTTAGTAGGTCTGGGAGAAGGAAGGAAAATTTGCATTTTTAACAAGGTGACACCGATGCTCTGGTCCTTAAAATAGAGCATCAGAGAGAAGCAGTCACAATGAGAGAGAGACAGGGTTGATGGTGTGCATTTTTTCATATACTTATAAGTTTATAATTCTGAATTATATTTATAAATTATATTTATAATTGCCTTCCTGGGAATTAAAGACACGAAAGGCAGCATTTTTCTCTGCCTCTTCCAAGGGAGTTGAGGATCTTGTCCAAGGTCACACATTGAGGAGGTGTCAGGACTCGGAGTCAAACCCAGGCATCTGCATTCAGAATCCCACACGTTCAACCACCTCTTCAGTGGCAGAGAGCAAGGGCTCCAACATTTACCCAACACCGAGTCCTGTGTGCCCATACAATGCCCAGTGTTTTACGTGATTTCGTATTTTATGCAGTAATTCTGTGATAAAGATATTATGTTCCCATTTACAAGGAGAAAACTGAAATTCAGAGAGGGTAAGTGATTTGCCTAAGGTCACACAGCTCAAAAGTAGAAGAGTCAGAAATCATGTTCAGGACTGTTTGAATCCAAGGTCCATGTTTTTTCCAACATTTTTTTTTTACCAACCCATTTCAAGAGACAGATCCTGGTATTACTTTTCAAGCCTAGAGGCCATAAGCTATAAGGTTATTAGTATGTTCTAAACAGGGTAAGTCACAAAGTCTCATATAGCTACAAGTGGGGGCTCAGAAAAATTTTCTGGATTAGAGCCCAGAGAGGTCATCAAAAACCAGATCCCTCTCAGCCAAAGCAGGATGTCTGATTATTATAAAGTCCATCTTCATGGGAAGGAATGAAGGCTAAGGCTCATATTAAAAAATGAAAAAAGTAAATATGTCTTTTAAATGCAGAATATGAGCCAACTTATGGTGTACAAACATACCTGCATAATGCATATTTTTTTAAGTGGAGGAGAATAAATAATATGCCAATGTGTTAGTGGTGGTTGTCTCCCAGGATGGGATTATGGGTGCTTTTTATTTTCCTCTTTATATATTTTCCTCTTCTACATTTTCCATTCTTTGACAGTATAATAAACACGAGCAGAGCATATAGTCCGGTCTGTGGCTCACAGTGCTTGTGCCTTGGACTGTGAACGGGAAGGAATGTTTGCTGTCATATTTCTGTTCTTTCTCTCCACCCTCCTGCCTCCCACTACCCCCCCCTGCCCCCTCCAGGGCAACCCTATTGTTTAAGTGGCCCAAATGCTGGGCTGTAAGTTGTGAGTGGTTCTCTCCCTCTGTCCCTGTCTGTCTTGCTCTCTCCCCTAGCCAAGATCTTGGGGAAGGTGGGAGAAAGCCTAAGCCGGATCTGCTGTGTCCGCCCACCAGTGGAGCGCTTCACCTTTGTGGGTAAGGGAGCATTCATTCATTCAGCAAACACCTCCCAGCATCTGCTGTGGGATGACTGTTGATAGAGCAATGATGGAGAGAAAACAGAAGCAAGCAGGAATGTCCCCAGGCTCGCAGGGCCCAGCGGTGTGACCCGCCTGGCCTGGGGCTGCTGAGACCTCCGTGTGGTGATGTGCTCATTCCCCACCCCCACCCCCACCGCCCCACCCTCACACACAGAATGAGGCCACATGCCTAAGAGTTTTCAGGAGCCCAGAATCCTCCCTCTGGTCCTCCCAGCTCTGGCAGCGTCTGCCTCCCTGCTGATAGGCTACCAACACCCATGCTCTTTCCTTAATTCCCTGTTTCTGGCTCTTCCCTCAAGGACTCTGCATGGATGAGAATATCCAAGTCACTGGGGCTCTTTCAGGATCCCCCAATTCAACTCTGCAGAAGAGCTGAAGGTCTAGACCTCATTCCTTTGACGCTTTGAGGCTGACTTCTGCCATTTCTGAGATTTCTGAAAATTCCGCCAGTTTTCCAAAAGGCACTAAGAGGGGTAGCAGAGGAGGAGAGGAGATGGGGGACCAAGATGGTGGCTCTGTGGTTTTTGTGCACACCGTGAACCCCCGTGCCGGCATTGCACACTTCAGAGCACAGGTCAAAGCCTCTGTCTCCTCCTCTTTCACAGCCTCCTGCTGTATCTGCCATCTCAACACGCTCAGCTTGTTCTTTGAACCAGGCGACCCCTAAGGAGACAGGGCCACCTCCTTGTGACTCTAAGAGCTGTTTTTCTTTTTTTTTTTTTTTAAAGATTTTATTTATTTATTTGACAGAGAGAGAGAGCGAGAGAGGGAACACAAGCAGGGGGAGTGGGAGAGGGAGAAGCGGGCTTCCCACCGAGCAGGGAGCCCGACGCGGGGCTCGATCCCAGGACCCTGGGATCATGACCTGAGCCGAAGGCAGACGCTTAACAACTGAACCACCCAGGCGCCCCTAAGAGCTGTTTCCCTAAGTTTAGAGGACATTGCTTTTGTGGACTACCTCCCTAAAATACAGAAAGAAACAGAAGGTGCTCAGCATGAGTGTGTGTGTGTTCGTCATCGGCTTCCCAGCGAAGCTGTATAATTCTTAAAGGCCCAGAAATGTGAATTCCTGCCGTGGAGCATGAGGAGACGCTCCCTCTCCATTTTAGGCTGGACTGCTCTCCATTCACTGTACGCAGATGCTCTCTGTGCAGGGAGGGAATGACCCCCTACCCCCATGCGCTGCACCCCATCCCACTCACTCCGGAGGAGGCCCCTGGGCCCACCGCGTGTTGGGTAGCAGTCAGTCAGGCCCCTCATGCTTCTCCGCTCCCTCTTTCCTCCCTAGATGAGAACGCCAATCTGGGCACGGTGATGAGGTACGAGGAGATCGGTAAGTGGCCGGAAAAGCGGGGACACTTGGGGCTTCCTGGGGGGCAGAGGGGGGCAGGGGAGAGGCTTGGAGCCCCTGGGTTGTGTTTGCAACAGGGTCTACTCTCAGAACGATGGCTTCCAAACTAGAGCAGATTCTCAGTTATCTCCCACCTGGCCAGTTCCCAGGAAGTAGGACTGGCTGGCTTGGCAACGTTCCCTTTGGAGCCTCCCCTCTCTCATCCAAAACACGTGGAAGTTAAGCTTCCGCGGCAGCCAGAGAGACCTGTCTTTGGCCCATGACACTGAGTGAGGCGGAGGAGCTCCCCTGTCTTCCTTTTTTTTTTTTTTAAGATTTTATTTATTTATTTGACAGAGAGAGACACAACGAGAGAGGGAACACAAGCAGGGGGAGTGGGAGAGGGAGAAGCAGGCTTCCCGAGGAGCAGGGAGCCCGATGTGGGACTCGATCCCAGGACCCTGGGATCACGACCTGAGCTGAAGGCAGATGCTTAACGACTGAGCCCCCCGGGCCCCCTCCCCTGTCTTCCTTATCTTCTTCCTTATTTCCGGGCTCGGAGGGCGAGGAGGAGAGAGGGGCTGAGAGCCACCTGCGCAGCCTCCCGGCAGCCGTGGGCGGGGCTAAGGCACCCACCGTCCGTGTGAGCGTGCGCAGGCCCAGGGCCAGAGCAGGTGGACGGTGCCCGATGGGAAGGAGCTGACCCACCCGTGGAAATGAGCGGAGTTCCGCGGAACCCTGGGGAGCAAACCAGAACACTGAGTTCTTCCCGAGGTTCCAGAGCGGGTGAGAGATACAAGTGTGTGAAGCTGGGGAAAGAACAGACAGCTGTCAGAATGGAGCTGGAGTTGACCCCGTACCAGGTGACAAGGAGGGTCAGTGACAACTGGAATGCTTGGAGCTCTAGCATGAGGGGCAGCCTGGTGTCCAGCAGACACGCCCAATCCGCAATCCCAGCTGCAGAAATACTCCAGGCCATCCGTTTCCTGCTGTGGGCTGGCGGGCAGGTGTGCGTGCTGGGATCCTGGGAGCGGAGGACTGTACCCGGAGCCTCATGCTCTCTCCCAGGAGGCCCGACAGAGGTGACATCACTTCAAGGAGTGTCTCTGGGTCCTGTCCTGTGATCTGAGGAGCCATGGTGTACCTGAGTTGGCGCCTACTGTTTTGTTAGAACCCTTTCTACGACTCTCAGGAAGTATGCAAACTGGTTGTCAAATGCAGCCAATACGAAACAACAGTTAAGTACATTGTATTAACAACAGTACACTGTATTAACAAAGATCCTAAGTCCTCCAAACTCCTCACTTCTGAATTATGTTCCTGTATTTTATTTTATTTTATTTTATTTTATTTAGAGATTTTATTTTATTTATTTGAGAGAGAGAGAGTAAGAGAGAGAGCACAAGAGGGGGTAGGGTCAGAGGGAGAAGCAGACTCCCCGCAGAGCAGGGAGCCCGATGCGGGACTCTATCCTGGAACTCCAGGATCAGGACCTGAGCGGAAGGCAGTCGCTTAACCAACTGAGCCACCCAGGCGCCCTGTTCCTGTATTTTAATGTCCTTTATTTACCCGCCCTTCACCATCTTAAGGCCACAAAAAGCAGCAACGTGGGTTCCTGGTTGCTCCCCCAAAACAAGGCAGAAGCATTCGGCACCAGGTTCCCCAGCTCCCAAACACCCCAAAAGCGAGGAAGAGCAAGCCCTGAACTCCCAGGTCCTGCAGTTCCGCACCTGGCCGGGAACTGCGCTCCCTGGGAGGTCTTCTTGAGCAGCCCAGCTCAGAGCAGTCTTTAGACTTGCAACTGTATTCAATGTCGATTTCTCCATTTCTTGCGTTCCTTGTTCCAGAAAGCATTTATTGTGGCAAGCTTTAGCCATGACCTTGTTTACGTTCCCGGCTGGCAGGGCCAGTGTGTGAGGCCACCTGCCGGGAGCGCCCCCGCCCGCAGAAGGGCGGGCTGATGAGGGTTTGCGCAGTTTGCTGCCAGGCCTGCACCCTCAAGTTCCTCATCTCTCCGCTGCCTGGTGAGGGGCAGGGCTAGCCTGATCCATTCTTACTCTTCTTTCCAAGAAAGGAAAGCTGGGCGGCCACAGCTGTCAGGATCGATTCGTGGCCGGGTGTGGTCCAGCTGGCCGTGGCCTCAGGGGGGCAGTGGGAGCTGGAAAGGGCCCCGGGGCCGGAGCTTCACAGAGCCAGGATTCCTGAGAGGGGAGTGTGGTGGGACAGCGCTAGTTCTGCCTCCTGGCTCTGGATCCCTGGATGGGGGTGAACCTGGGAAGGAGGTGGAGCGCAGAGCAGGTGGAAGGAAGCTGCCTTGCTTCCAGACTGTGTGCCGGGAGGCCCTCTGGCTCACGAGTCCCCTTCTTGAAATCCCCTTGCACCTCGCGAGAAGGAAAAAGCCATGTTCTCCTAGCTCAGCTAGCACCTATGGCTCCGTTTCCATGTTCTTAAGCCACTGTCTGCTCCTGGGGGGTGCCCCAGACCGAAGGCTTTCCGGGCGGGAAATGCTAGCTCTAGTCTCCGGCAACAAACCACGAGAGATCGCTGCTGCCCTCCAGCGGCCATGCGTGGGATCCCAAGCTCCGCTAGGGCCTCTGGTCCGTGACAAATGCATCTGTTCTGGTCCCGCAAGAAAGGGTGGAGACCTCACTTTTTAACTTTCTGTGCTTTGGCTTTAAAAAAAAAAAAAAAAAACAACATTGTACTCGAGTGGGAAAGGGAGTTCCTGGCTTGGGAATAGAAAAGAGATTTATTTTCATGGCTGTAGAGCAGGCTTTCTCAACTGTGGACCATCGACGTTTGGAAATAAGCAATTCTGTGTGGTGGGGGCTGCCATGTATGTGCCTTGCAGGATGTTCGCCAGCATTCCTGCCCTCCACGCCCCTCTCCCTGGTCTTGACAACCAGAAATGTCTCCAGGCATTGTCAAATTCAGGAGGCAAAACGGCCCCCCACTGAGAGCCACTGACACAGAGAAGGCCAGGGGCCGGCACATCCTCTGGACAATGCCACCTGACGAAATTTTAGGCGATCAGAGTTACCATACAGAATGACAGGCAATCTCTTTCCACAGAAAGAGAACTCTGGAGCCCTGGGTGGTTCCAAGTGGGGTGGGGGACAGTAGGATCCCAGCAATGAGCCCAGTGTGGCTCCTCTCAGCCATACGAAGACTGGTTCATCTCCACAGATGGGGAGTTGGGCCAGAAATCCCACGGCATAACATGGAAGGAGGGAGACACCGCTCCCCCAGGACCCTGGGCTGCAAAAGCAAAGGCCATAAGGGCCAGCAGAGCCATCCCAGACTGCCCAGAAGGCTCTTAGACCACTTGCCTGCACGGCCTCTGTGGGCAGCTTGTCTGTGGTTCACTTATTCATTACATCCTGAGCGCCTACCATGTGCAGGTCATTCTGCCAGGCCCGGGGGATAGAAAGATAAATTAAGGTCCCTGCCCCTAAGCAGATCTTTGGGCTACAGGATGGCATGGAGGAGAGAGGAGGCTGCAGGAGTATTTAGGAACAAAGACCACAGCGCTCCACGGGGCTCCCTGAAGACGGGATGCGGGGTTGGAGGGGTGGGAGGTGGAATGAGATACTGACACTGTTGTCAGCCCAGTGGCCTTCCTTTTCCGTACCATCTGGAGATTCCCACAGCAGGGACAAGGTCACCATCTGTAAGTCCTTGTCAGGTCCCTGAGCGAGCTGTCACGTCTCAGGCAGGCAGACCTAACCGCCATCTCTCAGCCTCGGTGCAGGGTGGCGGTAGTCTCTGGAAGGCTCGGAGCTGGGCTGTCTCTCTCACCGTTTCGGACAAGATGCCCACAGCCTCTCGCCGGAGGGCCCAGGATGCCTGGGAACCAAACACTCCACACTGAGTCACACCCCGGCAGGGGTCTCTCCCCATGTGGTCCTGAGAATCCCAGAATCCTTTTTTCCCCCATTGCTCTGTTTTAGTAAGTCAGTCACTTCGCTGCCTGTCTGGAGGGGCCTCGCTGGGATGATGCAGAGTGGGCTGGAAGGGAAGGAAAACAACGGACTAGCAGGAAGTGCACCTGGGATGGGGGGGGGGGGGGGCTCGGCCTTGCTCTCAAGCTCTTTGCTGAGGACAGTGGCCCCGGAAAGAGAGGACATCCGATTAACTCAGCTACTGCATGGGGACACTCGGTGTCCCCCCAGACCCCCCAGCATTCCGCATTTGTGATGAAAGACGAAGCCTGGATAATGGACAGCAGCAGGGGGGCCAAACTCTGTTGGCACTTGAGTTTGATACGGAGCAGAAGAGAGAGCCCCTCAGACTTGAGACAAGTCACATAGCCGGCTCTGTCTCTCGGAGGAAGCCCAGCCATCCTGGTTTAGCATGGAAGGACCCATGTCCCCAGAAACCCCTCGGTACCAGGCAAACCAAGACCCTCCCTGAATGAGTAATTCCTCACACAGGGGACAAGAGTGGTCTGTAAATGAGCCAGGCAGGCAAAGGTGTCTACACCGCACACACCATGGTGCAGGGGAGCCTGGAGGACATGGGTGTTGGAGCCCCAGGAATCGGAGACTTCTGTATTTATCAGCGGCGAGGCTGAGAGTTGCATATTTTCCAGGTCTCCACTCATCCCTGTGCCAACTTTGTTCCCTCTCCCCAGAGCTGCGGATCTTGCTGCTGTGTGGCAGTGACCTGCTGGAATCCTTCTGCATCCCCGGGCTCTGGAATGAGGCGGATGTGAGTAGCAAGGGCCCTACAGCACCACGCACAGCTGCCATGGGGAGGATGGGGAGGGGATGCCTGGTTTCGGCCTCTGCTCTTCCCTCCCCCCACTGCCTCCCTCCCCAACCCGAGGGTCTCATCTCCTGTGAGCTTCCAGGAGGACAATCCATTCTCGTCACTATGGAAGAAAATTCTCACCTATCCCAAGCTTTAGCTCTGACTGCATTTTTACACTCACTCCTACTCGGGCTTGCTCCTGTAAAGCCCCTGGGGAAAACAATCGGAGTCATAGAATACCTTCTCCAATACCTTCTCCAAGTAGTACCCGGAGTGTATGTGTGTGGCAGAGGCAGGAGGTGGGGGAGGGGGGATTTTAAAAAAAGCCTTGGCCCTTTTGAGATTATGTGTGTTTTGTTTTCCTTTGATTCCTTTTGAAGAGGTGGTAAATACCACCCTAGAATTCCCTCAACAAGAAAAAAGGGGTCAGGAGGGGAGGCATTCATGGCAAAAGGTCAGTAGAATCCTTCTAGCAATTGACTGGGGATAGAGGGAAACAGGAAGTTAAACTTATACCACTTAGAAGCTCAATGGACATCTTTTGTTGCCAGATCTGATGGTGATGTCTTAAACCAGCTCATTCATAAGTTACTCACTCTTGGTCTATACATTCATTCTTGCTCTTTCATTAATTCATTCATTGGATAGCCTGAGCTATTGCTAGTTCCCAATTCCATAGCCCCCTCCCTTTTTTTTAAGATTTTATTTATTTATTTGAGAGAAAGAGTGAGCAAGAGAGAGAGCACAAAAGGGGGTGACAGGGGAGAGGCAGAGAGAGAAGCAAACTCCCCTGCTAAGCAGGGTCCCCGATGCGGGGCTCGATCTCAGGACCCTGGGATCACGACACGAGGCAAAGGCAGGCACTTAACCAACTGAGCCACCCCCCTCCCACTTCCATAGCCCTATGCCAGTTGGGTTCTCAAGGCAGCAATTCCAGACCTAGTGCTTTTTTAATTAACTTGCTGTTAATTAACTTGCAAATCACTCAACTCTCTGGGCATCAGTTTGTTTCCAGTTTTATTGAGATATAATTGGTATGTAACATGGTATTAGTTTAAGGTGTACAACGCAATGATTTGAGATATGTATATATTGCAAAATATTATCACAAATTTAGTTAACATCACTTCACATAGTACAACTTGCTTGTGCTTTTAAAAATCTATGACATGCTGGGGCACCTGGGTGGCTCAGTCCTTAAGTGTCTGCCTTTGGCTCAGGTCATGAACCCAGGGTCCTGGGATCGAGCCCCGCATCCAGCTCCCTGCTCAGTGGGAAGCCTGCTTCTCCCTCTCCCACTCCCCCTGCTTGTGTTCCCTCTCTCGCTGTGTCTCTCTCTGTCAAATAAATAAATAAAATCTTAAAAAAAAAAAAATCTATGGCATGTTATCTATCACATTCTGACATTTACAAAAATAGGCAATACAGTCTGTTCCCCCAAGTATCAGATGGCAAGACATATACATATGAAATTTTTTCATGTACATATATGTACGTTTCTGGAGAGAGAGAGAACCTTCAGGATCAGATTCCAGATTCCAGCTCTATTCCAACACAGCTCATGACAAAAATCTATTTTGAGCCTCAGTTTATCCCATCTCTAAAATGGGTGTAATAATAGTGCCTATCTCATAGGATTTGGGGAAAATTAAATGAGATTGTGTACGTGAAGTGCCCAGCCTAGTACCTGACACACAGTTACATACAACAAACATTCATAAGCAAATTTACCTCAACAGACCCATGGACATACACACTGATATTCCAGGTGAAGGGTGTGAGTGCTAACATGCTGTGGGAGGACCGAGAGGGGAGGGAGAGTTTCCCGGAGGTGAATTATACTGCGTAGGGTTTTCATCTCCACCCCTGGACCATTTCTTGCAGGTGAAATTCTAAATCTCCTTTCGGTTCTGGATGAAATGGCTTAATTAACTTTTACTTTCTTCTCTAACTTCACATGGTGCTGTGAAAGTAGACAGTAATGTGGCCAAAATTGTGTACAAGATCTAGGTGCTGAAATAGCAGCACAGGTTAAGACAAAAAATAAGAGCAACCAATAGCTGTTGATTTACTGGGAATGTGACAGTGAAGGGGGAGCAAAACCCTCATTTATTCAGCTGTGTTCCCCCTTGGTTGGTTACTCTGAAGATTCAGAGCATCCAGCCTGGCTACCTGAGGTAGAGGGGAAAAAAAAAATCAAGGAGCTGTTTCCTTACATAACGAGTGTGAATCTCAACCCACAAAAGAGGTGTGCTAGAAATATCACCTTTGATTTATTTAAATCAAATTAAAATTCAAGTCCAAATCTATTCCACAGGGCTGATGGGAAGTTAGTCTCAATTATTATATTACTGACTAGCAGAACCTGAAAGGCTTCTGTGGGCCCTGAACATGAACATTAGTTCATAGGACGCCTTCCCTGTCTGGACATTCTTGGTCACTTGGAGGTGGTGGGGTTCTGCAGGGCTCCTGGCCGAGTCCGGAAGCCCAGCGCCGGGCCCCACCCACCAATGATCATCAGGACTCATTTTCTTCTGAGGTTTTGCCCCTAGGGTGCTGCCTGGGAGGGAGGAGAGGGTGATTTTCACAGATCTCTAGCTTCTATCTCTGGGGGTGGGGTGGGGAGGGGGGGGATGGAGTGGGGGAGGCAGAGAATGCAGAACCTCTTCTTTCTCTTCTAAAGGTATCTTTCCTATTTTCTCTCATCCTAGATATCTAGTGAAATCTCTTCAGTGAGCTTAAAGCCGCTGACTGCAAAGCATTATTTTCTGCCCTGCAAATGAGAGAGCAGGGTCTGGTAAAGGGTCTGGTTCTGCTAGAAATAGGGTTGGGCTGGGCAGAGGGGGATGTAGGGAACGCACAACTAGTTAGTAACTCCGAGGATTATTCCACTGTCCTTGTTTGCAGATGGTTGGATCTCAGGGTCTAGAAAAGGAAGGTCTTACTTTAAAGACTGGGTACAGTGTGAATCCTGCTTATTCTACTAGAAAATTCTACCATCTGGAGTTTGCCTGGAAGGGCTCCATTTTAGGGTTTTCAGTTCGTAACCATGAGATTACCAGGGATGAGGTACATGAGACCTATTTCTACCCCGGGTTTCTTCATTAGCTGGTGTCCCAAGTGGTACTTGTTGACCACAGACCTCTGTTTAGTGACCATGAGCCCAGACCCCTGAATCTGCCCATGACTGGGGACAGGAGGTGGGCAGAAGAGCCAAGCTCCTTGGGAAGGTCACAAGCCCTGGCTCCACACCCCAGCCTCCCATGTTCTTCAGAATCCTCAGGATTCTGATGGCAGGAGAGAAGCCACAGGTTTGGGGAGAAATAGGAGTCTCCACCCTTCTGTAAAGAAAACTCAAAGCGGGCTAGGGAGCAGCTTTGCCCCCAGCTGGCCTGGGAAGCAGCTGAGTTGGTCTGTCCCTCAGCGGGCTTCCTCCGGCATGGTCACAAATTCTCTGGAGTCCATCTAGCTCTTGCAATTGGGACTCCTGAAGCAGTGCTCTCCATCCAGCAGTCTAATCCCACAGCCAAAGGAACAAACCCACCTCCTAACTCATCCCTTGGGCATTTCCTATTAGGCACAAAGATCCATTAGCCCACAGTGAATTCTGACCTCCTCTGACCAATGACACACCCATCCCCTTACATTCCAGGGGGAGAAAACGCCATACATATTCATCAAGTTTCTCTCCATGGGATACAAAGGAGCTGCTTGTGCGACCTGGCAGTTGGCTTTTTCATTCTTGATTCCTGAGAGAATTCAAGATCCAGGCTCCTGGGCTAGCCTTGGAGAGCAGCACCCCGGAGTGGGGGGTGGGGTGGGGGCCAGCCTTTCCCATCCCTGGGTTTTTATTACAGAGTCGGTCTTCCCTAGGGGACCTGATCTTTGCTGTGCACATCCTGGCACCAGCACGAAAGCAGGTATCCAAGCATGGAGCAGGATCTATGGGAAGTCAAGGCCAGAGATGAAAGGGTCAGCCGTGAGCACACATTTGTGAAGCAGGAAGCTGTTACACTCACTCCCCTCCCCCAAATAAAATCCGTTGTCTAGAGCTCTTATGCTGTCAGCTGCTTTGTCCATCATATGATAATGGAAGGCAGTCTGGCAAATTAATTCTGATTCCAGCATTCTTTCCTTCAATCAATCTTTCCACTAATACTTACTGAGTTTTAGACCCCAGTATGAATATAAGCACGTTATCTGTCCTTAAGGCACTTGCAGTCTAAAAATACATTAGTTTTTTATATTGCATGAGATAAAATTGTAAAAAGTTTAGAAGAGTTCCTGAAACTAGTAAGCGCTCAATAAATGTTGGCTGTTATTCATCTATTGGTTTTAAAATATTCGTTGAGTACCTACCAAGTGCCAGACATTGCTCTAGGCCTGAATGAGCAGAGAAAACAAAACAAAGCTTCTCACTGTGGGCACTTTACTTTCTAGGGGGGCAGAGAGAAACAATAAACACTTTGATGTTTCTCCTGGATTAGCTCAGTTAACCCCCAGCACACTCCTGGGAAGTGAAATTGCACAAGTCTTCAGATCCCTAATCCATAAAAGACAGTGAGAAGGATGAGAAATATATATATTTTTTCATAGCAGGCTGCAAGAGGGGAGCACTTGAGCTGGGCTTTGAGTAATGGGCAGGATTGGGTTAAGTGGGTGGAAAGATGGGCTTTTGGGGTTGAGAGAAGGCTGTAAAAGGTCTAATGGTGGGAACAAGAGCTTCTGAGGAGATGGTTCTGGCTGGTTGAAAGAGATGGTTTATCTTGGTCTTTATTTGAGAAACTTTTGACTTTTCAGCAAACAGGCAAAATCTTTAAGTTTAATGATTAAATGTATTAGCTGCTTTCAAATGGCATTTGCATTTTAAATGAGCAAGGGGCAATAATTAACCAAAAGGAATGAAAATCTAAAGGTGGAACATTAGGCACCAGAGATGGGCAGGTAAGGAAAATTGTGTTTTCTTTTTCTTTCTTTTTGTACTTCTTGAAACCTAGCATTCCACGGGCTGGCTCTAATTGGCTGTACCCTACATTTTTCCAGCCAACCAGCCATGGGCTAACTGCTTCCTACATCCACCAGGGATGAGAAAACAACCAAAGAAAATAAACAGAGGAAGAGCCTGGGGCACTAGCCACTCCAGAAGAAATCCCAGGGCTCTGGGACTCATAGAGCAAAGACAAACATTTGGTCTTTCAGGCTCAGATGGTTTTTATCAGACAGTCCAGCCCCAGCCAGGAAGCCCGATGGACAGTTCCACCCCGGGGGATTAGGCCCCCACACTGATAAAACCAATGTCAAATTTACAGGCTTTAGGGAAGGAGGCTTAGCTCCTATCATGGAAGATTCTGGTTCTCATGTGAAAGATACTGTTGGTTTGGTTTTCAAGCTTTTGACTTGAGTCTGGAATCTCTTGCCTTCCCACAACCCCCAGTCAAATTGGAAATGGGAATGGGGATAATTTCCTCTGGAAAACCCCTCTGAAGGATCATTCATTTATTTGCACTTAAGAGAGCCATTCTGGAAATGCCTTCCCGCTTTCTCAACCCTGATCATACTAACCTCTTGCCCTGCTTTCCCTCCAGAGAGGAACAGAGGCCAGAACAAGGGTGGAGAATTCTTTTGCCGAAATGGGTGGGGCATATTTCAGAAACCCCTAACCCACTCTGTGGCTTCTGCGGGACACCATTCCTTGCATCTTTTGCAACCCCGTTGAAAGAATACAAAATTATATACTCCAGGGGGCGATGTACAGTAATGAACGGAGGAAGCCCATGATAAACCTGGAGAAAAAATAAGAATATATTTTCAAACCAAAAAAGTTTCAAGTCACTAAAATGTGAGTCTTAAGAAATGGATCTCGAAGAGGTTTGATGTGGCAGAAAGAGCCTTTAAAGCTGACCAGAGTGGGTTCAAATCCACTAACTAGTTACTATATCTGAGTCTTGATTTCCCCATCTATAAATGGAGAACTGAGGCACATATCTCAGAAGACCATTGTTGTAAGGATTAAGTGTAGTAATCAGTAAAGCTCCCAGCACTGTGCTTGGCACATAACAAATAGCTTAATGCCTGTTTGTTTCCCTCCTTACTAACAGTCCCTTGTCTATCGCTGAACATCCTCATCTGGAGAAGAAACACAAGTGGGCTCAAGTCACCCATGTACTGAGAAGAGAGCACTGTTTGGGGGAGATGGTCAGGATTTTGAATCCTGATTTCAGAATGATCTTACAGAGGGTCCACTTACACTTGCCTGGGCAAATCAATGTAAATTGGATCCTGTTGTCAGTGGAAGTCAAACCTTCTGTTTAAAACACTCTAATGACTTCTGTTTGCAATTGGAATGACACACCATCTTTGATCTGGTCCTTGTCTATTTTTCCTACTTCTCTGTGCTTCAGTCTTATTTTTTTTTAATATATTTTCCTACCTCAGGGCCTTTGCACTAGTTGTGGCCTAACTAGGAGGGCTCTTACCCCAGATATCCCTATGTCTGGCCCCTTCTTGTCATTTTGGTTTCAACTTAAAGGTCATTGTGTTTTATATTCAATATTATACTTAATTCCACCTCATGTATTCTTATTTACATTTTTGTTTATGAGTATACTAGCTCTATGAGTATACTAGATTTACCTGTCTTATTTGGCAACACCAGGAGAGTGCCCCATTTACCATATACACGACATAAAAGTTTGTGGAATGAAAGAGTACCTCCTCCTTGTTTGGAGGAGCTTAGCCCAAAAGAGAGTTTAAGTCTACCATGAGATGTGGCCCAAACTTTTACAAGTTACCCATAAGACATTAGCCACTACAAGGTATTAGCCACTTAATATAGTAACCTGCCCTCATCCTTCATAGCAATAGATACACTTGAAGTCATTAATCATTTGTTTAATGCCTCCTTCTAGGTAGTGATCGATCCAAGAGATGAAGCCCTCTGTCCCTGGTGCCCAGGAAAGTACTTGGCTAAGAGCACAGGGCATCCCCAACCCAAAGCATCCCTCTAATCCAACAGTGCAGATATTGAAATTCAGCCTCCTGGAAAGATGATGAGAACTTCACATTCCTTCCAGATTTGCCGCCTGGGTCCTCATGAGTGTTCTCTCTCCCAAGGCCAAGTTGCTTCCTGCCTCAACATGTCTCATATCCTTCCTTCAGATTCCCCACATTTGGGGAAGCAGAGTCCACCCCCTCCCACTTCCTCTCCCCATCCCCACCCCTGCCTCCCCTGGGGAGCTTTTGACCAGAGGATGAAAAGATATGATCAAAACGCTGT
This sequence comes from Phoca vitulina, assembly GCF_004348235.1. NCBI lineage: Eukaryota > Metazoa > Chordata > Mammalia > Carnivora > Phocidae > Phoca > Phoca vitulina. The sequence goes on along the minus strand of NW_022589774.1, from coordinate 10,060,304 downwards.
GCCTGTGAGCAGGAAGTTGAAACAGGATGAATGTCATAGACCCCCACCTCAGGCATGACCGGCCAGAGCTCAGCTGAGAGGGCCACTATATGCTGGGCGGGGGTGGGGGGTAGGAGAAGACTACCCTGATCTTGCTAACTGTGGCGGGGTAGTATGGGGTCACATTGGTCAGCATCAGGAAAGGGACTTGCCGAGCAGAACAGCTCTGCTACCTTGGCGACTCACCCACCTCCCTACTCCCGAGGCGGAGAACTCTTCATGAACATGCAGGAGACATGGGCCCCCCTCATGCTGGAATAACAGCTCCATCCCAGGGGTCTGAGCACACTCCTGCAAGCTCCATGGGCAGGGAGAGCCTGAGCACCCTCTGTTTCCTGGGGTCAGATGTCCGCCCCAACCCCCCGCCCCCCACTCCCCAGTGCACAGAGTGACGTGCTTGTCCTCATTTTTGCTGGAATCCTCAGAGATGCTTGTCGCACGAGTATCTCATTTTGACCTCATCCCAAACCAAGCCAGAGAATTAGCAGCTTAGGCAACTGCCAATGTGATTTGAAGCATCAATTCCCCAGGGGTTGGTGCACATCAGAAGGATTAGGGAGCTTTGTGAAGAGAGAGGCTCCAGCCCATCCTAGACATGTTGGATCAAAATCCCTGGGGTGAGGTCTGGGGGCTCTACTTTTGTCATTGGTTTTAAAGCTGCCCCAGGTACTTCTGCCCACCAATCAGATCAAATGTGGGAACCTGCAAAAGTAAGCTCACCCTTAACTTATCATAGGACCTGAGAGTCTATCTTTTGAGTAACTTCTTTGGACCTCCCAGAGCTCCCATGAGGTACTGTGGGCTCGTCGCCAGGTCCTGAGACAGAGTTTATCAGCTAATGGCTCGACCTCAGCTGCCAGACAAGACTCTGCAGGCATCTACTTTTTCAATAGCACCTATTAAGCATGTATGAGGCGCCAGGTCCTTCTCCTCTGGGGACACAGTGGTAAACCAAACACACAAAGCTCCCTGTCCTCATGGAGGTTACCTTTATAGAAGAGAGAGAAAGAGACAAAAATCAGGTGGAATAAAGAAAATATATAAGGTATTAGATGGACATAAAAGCTAAGGAGGAGCAGCAAACCCAAGAAGGGGCAGGGATGGTGCAGGTGTGGAAAGCCTGTGGGTCTGCGTGCATGGCCACACAAGTTGAAATAGCCTGGTCTCACTGAGAAGGTGACACTTAAGTGAAGACTTTTGAGCCAAGGAGCAGCACAATCTCCTTTAATACTCTCGGTCTGGCTGTTGGGAATAGACTGAAAAAAAGGCAAGAGAAAAACAAGGAGACCAGAGTAATCCAAGTGAGAGGTGATGAGGATGAATTAATTTTCTGTTGCTGAAGATTGGTGGCTTAAGGCCACACACAGGGGCGCCTGGGTGGCTCAGTTGGTTAGGGTTCTGACTCTTGGTTTCAGCTTAGGTCACAATCTCAGGGACATAAGATCAAGCCCTGCATAGGGCTCGGTGCTCAGCACGGAGTCTGCTCAAGATTCTCTCTCCCTCTGCCTTTCCCTCCCCCTTTGCCCCTCCCCCTGCTCGCTCGCTCTCTCTCTCTCAAATAGATAAATAAATAAAATCTTAAAACAACAACACACACAAACACATTTATTCTCTTACACTTCTGGAAGCCAGAGGTCCAAAATTCAACTGGGCCAAGACCAAGTTGTTGGCAAGGCCACATTCCCTCCAGAGGCTCCAGGGGAGAATCTGTGTCCTCACCTTCTCCAGCTTCTAAAGCTGCATCGCTTGCCTTCCTGGGCTTATGACCCTTCTTTCCATCTTCAAGGCCAACAGTGGAGCATCTTCAAATCTCTCTCTGCTCTGTCTTTACATTATCTTCTCTCTTCTGTGTTAAATCTCCCTCTGCCTCCCTCTTGTAAGGACACTTGTTATTACCTTAGGGCTCACCTAGATCATGTAGGATAATTTCAAGATCCTTTGCTTAATCACATCTGCATATATGTTGCCATATAAGGTAACATTCACAGGTCCCACAGATTAGGACCTGGTTATCTTTGGGGGCCACTATTTAACCTACCAAAGGAGGCTTGGACCAGCAGAGACTTGATGGAAATGGTGAAAAACGAGCAGATTCTTGGATTTGTTTTGAAGCTGGAATCAATTGGGTACCTTTTAGGTAGAATGTGGGATGTGAGAGAAAGGGAGGGGTCCAGGAAAATTCCCAGGCTTTGACCTGAGTAATTGTGAGAAGAGAGTTTCCATTTCCTGAAATGAAAAAGACTACAGGAAGACTATAGGAAAAGCATTTTGCGGGGTATGAGGATTGGCTGATTTACTCATTGATTGATGTCAGAGGGTTTGGGTGCCCATGGACATTTTAGATTTGGGATGCCCCACTAAATAGGCATATTGAAAAGGCTGCTGGATATATGAGTTTGAAGTTCAGGAGAGAAGTTATGCCCGAGGTATTAATCTGGGAGCCTTCGGTCTGTCTCTAATGCTTTGAAATTGAGTGAAATCATTAAGAGTATGAGTGTAGCTAGAAAAAAGAAGAGGTCCAAGGATTGAGGCCTGGGGGACTCCAATGGGTCAAGGTTAGGGACGTGAGAAAGAACCAGCACAAGAAGACCAAAAATTGCAGCTGCTGAGGTAGGAGGAAACCAAGAGAGGGTGGTCTCCTGGGGGCCAGGCGAAGACAGGAAACGGGGTTTGGGGGTGGGGGTGGGAAGGACAGCTAAGTCCCTGCACGAGATGGATACGTATGGGACGGAGGGCGCACCTTACCAACTCTAGAACATGGCATCTCTCCCCACCCCCAGACGCACACCCACACAGATACCCTCTAGCATGAAAATCAAGCCCGGTGTCCTAGGGTCTAGGCAAAGGAGCAGAAAAGATCTGCAGTCTCTGACCCGAACTCCCACAGACGTGCAGCTTGGATGTGGTTAAGCTGTATGTCTTGTCCTGTAGACCCTGTCTCCCTCGCTCCATCTGCAATTCCCAGGGGGCAAGTCTGTCACCTGTTTCTGGAAAAAGAAAACATCTCAGGCAGCAAGGTCTCCATCTGCTTGCCACCCACTGAGCCACCTGGCACTGTTACTGATTGAGTGCTCAGATCATCAGCTCCTGAGTGGGAAGCAGCAGCTGTACTAATGTCACCCATAGGGTGTCACCGTAGGGTGACATCCCCCGCGAGGCCGGACTCCAGGCGGAACCCTTGTTTTCAGGCTTTCACTGAGAATGCTCACTTTAAATAGCCCTCTTAGTTCATTCATCGCTTATGGAACATCTACCAAGTCCTCAGAATCAAATTGAAGGCAGATCCTACATTACGCCATGTACACCAGATATCTTGAGTCATCTACCAAGAGAGGCAGTTGAGGAATGTTCGTGTATACCAGTTTGGATAGATTCCCTCCCCCCCCCCCCCCCGCCCTCTCCTCTCCTCCCCCTTCTCTTTTCTCTTTCTCCACCCTACCACTTCCCCCGGAGTTTTAAGCAGTACTTAGACCCCTGGTCCTCAAGCTGGTTGCATATTGGAATCACCTGGGAAATTTAGCCAAACTATTGATGCCTGGGTTCCATTCTCCGAGATTCTGACTTTCACTGCTCTTAGGTACGAGTTGGGCTTTGAGAGTGTTAAAAGCTCTCAGGTGATTCTCATGTGCAGCCAAGTTTGAGAACCAGTGCCTCGGGTTACCTTCTGAGTAGCGAATCCCAGTGCAATATTCTAAAGCTGTGGAGGAGGAGTGGCTTTACCTCCAGCTCCTTGCCCTGCCTCTCCCTAACATTCCTGGTTTATAGGACAAATGCTTGGTGCCTGTTTGCCCCACCTGAGCACTACCGACAGATGCAGCATGCGGTATAATGCTCTGTCTCTTCCAAATGGCATGATCCAATGGGGACTCTGATATTCTATACCTGGCTTCTAACTTCTCTCCACAGCTTCCCTCCCAGGGCACCTTCAGCCAGCTTTCTGTGTCAGCAGCATCAGAGTTCCAGCTGCAACTCTAGCCCCAGTTGTGAGCAATGGGAGAAGTAGGGGAAAGGTGGCTGGAAATACCCAAGGGCATGTGCACACATGCTCGGGCGCACACATACGTACGCAAACATAATCAATGAATCAGACTGCGAAGTGGAATTCTGCTCGTATCGAAGTTGTCTGATAGAGAAGAGGTGGCCACAGTGCTCCCTAATGTCTGTTTCTGTGGCACTTATTAGGAGGAAAAACCTGGGTCCCTTGCCACCAGAGCGGGTCTTGCACAATGAGCTGCCCTGCTTAGAAGCAACCTGTCTCCCCCTCCCTTCTCTCCGCATCTGGGATCCTTAATTGGCAAGATCGAAACAGTAATATGCCCGGGCGAGATCCAAGTCTATTAAATGCCGTAACTTTCAAGCTTTTTGAAAATAAAAATTGGCCCGAGTTTCCAGAAAGCAACTTGGTAATAGGCCTTAAGACTTTGAAATCTGTTCAGTGTATATCCTTTCATCTAATCATTTTACTTCTTATCCTAAGGAAATAGAGATGTGGCAAAAGATTTATATATAAAGATCTTCAACAAAGTGTTATGTATACTTGCAAAAAATCAGAAGTAACTGTACACATTCTATAATACAAGGTTGGTTTAATATATCATGTATATCATAGTACAGACAATGAAATAATCAGACTGTTAAAACTTAATTTTTTCAAGTAATTTTTAACAATGTGAAAAAATGCTCACAATATAATACTAAATAAAAAATACAGATAAAATGATTAATTTTTCAGTGTAATCCAGTTGTAGGTATATACACTTATTTATAAAGAAGGAAACACTGGACAGAACACACTATGTTAAGAGTAGTTATCCGGATTGTGCGGTTGTGATTGATTTTTTTTCCCTGAATTTCCCAAGCTTGTACTGTGTGTATAACCAGAAAAAATAATTTTTTCTTCATGAAAAGGTTTCATTTCTCATTAGGGCAGCAAGCATTTATCAGAGGCTGATCTCAGAAGTGACCCCATAGTGATATTCTTTCTATCACTGCCTGTGGGCACACAGGCGTTCCAAGCCCTTCCATGCTCTTCATCACCCTTGAGTCCCCAGCAGCTTTGACATGGGTGAGCCAGGGAGCATTCAGCCCTTCTCAATAGTCCGGCTGGGAGCGGGGGTACACTTGCTGGGCAACGGGACCTGTGTCGCCTGTGAGAGTGTCTACCATGTAAGGACTATGTGTCATTCCTGTTACTCTTCGGCATAATGAACTCAATGGGAGCCTCAGGAATTGGAGATGCCCAGACATGCAGGAGCACATTTATTCATTCAGTCTAGAGGTATTTATTAAGCATCTTCTGTGGTGCCAGGCAAAGTTCCCACTCATTCCACTAACACTGTTACAGGTTGTTACTTGAAAGAGCTGACTGGGAGGGTTGAGAAGGCAAGCTTAGGACCAGAGCTTGGGGTTCCACATGGAAGATCATTCCACCTGCTAAGTAGTTGCTTAGTAGGGGTTGGAGTCATGGATGCACCAAACGACGCTCTCTTTGTTTTTTCAGATGGAGGTGATCGTCGGGGACTTTGGGATTGTGGTGGTGCCCCGGGACGCAGCTGACACAGACCGAATTATGAATCACTCCTCAATACTCCGCAAATACAAAGTGAGTCCTCCATCTCTTTGCTGCTCTAGCTCTGTGGTGTGTTCCTTCTCTGAGGGGCCTGTTGGGGTGGTGGGGGGAGGTGGTAGGGGGCAGCGGTGGTAGGGAAGAGTGAGGGCACCCAAGGAGTTTAAGTGTGAGGAGAGGGCAACCTGCTTTCTCTGCTCTGTCTCCAGAATAACATTATGGTGGTGAAGGATGACATCAACCATCCCATGTCTGTTGTCAGCTCAACCAAGAGCAGGTACGTTTAACAGCCAGAGGGACCTTGGTCAAATGGGCTTACAAGTTTTAATACAACTGACTCTTACCATTTGCTGACACCTGCTGCCTGGCATTTAGCCTTCTTTGGGGACCTCATGTATTTGTCCCCAGTTATCTACTTTTTTTTTTTTGGAGAGAGAGAGAGAGAGTGCATGAGTGGGGGGCGGGGAGGGGCAGGGGGAGAGGGAGAGAGAGAGAGAGAATCTTAAGCAGGTTCCACACCCAGCGCAGAGCCCAACATGGGGCTCGATCTCACAACCCTGAAATCATGGCCTGAGCCAAAATCAAGAGTCAGACATTCAACTGACTGAGCCACCTAGGTGCCCCCTCAGTCATTTACTTTTAAAGAGGGAGGTGGGTCATCAGCTAGTTTTACCTAGTTCTCGGGAGGAAGAGGATGTTTTTAGTTTGAGACTCTTTAGTTTGAGGTGTTTATTGTATTAATGAGAGTATAGGCTAAGCTGCCATAACAAAAAGAGCCCAAATAGTCATAGTTTAAATAAGAGAAATGTTTATTTCCCTCTTACTGAAGTCAAAAGAGATTGAATCTCTGACCTCTTTCACGTGAAGCCTCTTATCTGTGGGTCCCCAGCTGCTGCCGTGACCGCTGGAAAGGGCAGGAGCTTTGTCTTTTAAAAGGTGACTCATCATTGGACGTGTCACTCCCCCGCTGCACCCCATGGGCTCAGCCCCAGTCACGCGGCCATAGCTTGCCGCAAGGGAGGCTGAAACATGGACTTTATGTGCCCAGCTTAAACTCAGGATGTTCTATTCCTAAATAGAAGGAGAGAATGGATGCTAAGGACCAGGTAACAGTGTCCACCACAAGCTGCAACTGGAAGTGTCCAGTGGAATGGTGAGGTATATGAATGTAGAGGTCTGGAAGTGGAATAGAACCGAAAGCCATGAGCACATAGCTGTAAATTACGTTAAGAGTATGGCTGAGCTCACAGGGAGAGTCAGTAAGAAGAGAAGCATTTAAAAGAAGGCTAAGGAGCCGTCAGAGACCACCAGCCGTGCTGGCCCAAGAACCAAGGCAAGAGAGGGCACAAAGATGGGGAGCATTGTCATCTCTGTCACATAGTTCAGAGAAATCAGATGGGCCCAGCATTTTTAAAGGTCTACTGGACTTCCTCCCTGGAAGGTGATTATGTACACACTTCAAAGAGTAGCAGAGCATCAAACTGTGAGGTGAGAGCTGAAACCCAGTAACAAGGGCCAATGGGGGGAGAGGAGAAGGATTTGGTTCCAAACATGGCTGCACAATAAAACTACCCCACCAGCTTACACAAGCACACAAATTCCCGTGTCCCCTTGAATCCCACTGAATCAGAATCCATGGTGGATGAGCCTAGGAATCTGCTTCCTGGGTGATTCTGATCAAGCTGGGATTGGCATTCGGAAACTACAGATACAGATCACTTTTTCCAGAAGCCTCCCTGTGAACTGTGCAGGGAGGCACTTAGGGACCTAGCTTGCTTGCAAGATCAAGACAGTGTATGCACTGAAGAGGCTGTGAGCCAGCCTCTGAAGAGGTCTCACAGGGCAGGACTCAGCTGCCTTTTAGAATCTACATTTCTGGAGGAGTATGTGCATTTTTTACAAATAGCTCTGTGGGGCCTGACATTCCCAAGACCATCATATGAGCAGAGAATGGGAAGCAGCCAGACCAAGGCTGGAGCACAACTGTGGAGAAACCAAAGCGCCTCACTGGAACTCTCTCGTACCTGGTAGTGCCTTCCTCCTTCCTCCCTGCCTCAGAGGAGGTCACCTTCTTCTGTGTCAGGGCTCCTGTAGGAAGGAAAGAAGTGGTCCCTCAGGAGATTCACTTTCATGAGACCATGATGCAGAGAAACACGAAGGAAAAAAAATAAGAACAGTCAACACATTTAAATACCTACTGTGTGTTTGGGCTATTCTAAAGGCTTTGCATGACTCATTTAATCCTTTTATTTTTATTTTTTAATTCCTTTTAATAACTGAAGGAGATGGGCCCAAATATTCCCCTCATTTTTACAGAGGAGAAAACTGAAGAACAGAGGGGCTTAAATAACTTGCTTGAGGTCCCTGTGCTAGGAAATGGCAGAGCCAGGATGGAATGGAGTCACCAGGCTGGGGGAGGAATTCTGGGGCAGGCGAGCTTTTCCCAAGAGGGAAGCCATTTATGGAGCCTAAGCAAAGGCAGAGACTGGGGTGTTGGGTAAACCCTTTCCCTGAAAGAGGTGGGCAGGCCCGTCCTTCGGCCTTGGTCAAGGAAGGCGTCGTCTGACCACCGTCTCTTCTCCTCCAGGCTGGCCCTGCAGCACGGGGACGGCCACGTGGTGGATTACCTGTCGCAGCCGGTCATCGACTACATTCTCAAGAGCCAGCTCTACATCAACGCCTCGGGCTAGCAGCCACACGGCCGCACGCTCCACTCTGCCCTCGTCCTCCGCCAACACACTGGCCCCTCCAGGCTCTGTCAGTCCCCCCGTTTTTCTCCTGCCTCTCTGTTTTTCCATCTCCTCATCTTGACTGTTCTCCCCACTTGCTGACTCAACCCTCCACAGTGTGGGGGACCTGCAGAGAACCACAGCATACCCTCTTCAGCAGTCGTCTTTGGACAGACTTTCCTCTAGTCTCTGGGTTGGGGGTGGGTGAGGGAACAGGGGTGGGAGTTGGGGGAAGCGCAGTCCCTGGAGACGTGCTGGTGTCTGTCTCCCAGCATGCTCTAGAGAGCGGCTCCGGGGCCCGTCCTCCCAGCATGCTCTGGGGAGGCGGCTCTGGCTCTCGCCTTCCCAGCATGCCCTTTACCACGAAGGGCTATTTTTTTCTTTCTTTTCTTCTCTTTCTTCTCTTGTTTTTTGTTTTTTTGTTTTGTTTTGTTGTTGTTGTTGTTGTTCACTCCTCATAGAATTTGGATGAAATCTGTGTCTGTGGTTCTTTATGTTTGTAGTCTTGACGCATTCCTGTGGTGGTAACTTCCCGTTCGATAGGATAGCGTAGCCAGCCTCCGCGTGAGAGCCACACCCAGTAAAGAAGGCCAAGCCGCCTCCACCTTCCCGACACCCCCCACCTGCCCACTCACGCCCCACAAACCCCCACGCACAGCAGCTGCCGACTAGGCTAAGGACTGAGGCTTTCAGGTTCCAAAACCTGGGAGGCAGGTCTGGGAATAGTAGGGTTTCACAGAAGAATTTGTGTCCATTTCCTTAATTTCAGAAGACCATTGTCCCGATGCTCTGGGCCTGTGATCACGCAGATCCAGTCCATCCTCATGTCCTGGTGGCATCTGTATGGTTCCTCCTTTGGGTTGTGACTAATGGCAGAATGGGTTCCCTGCCAGCCCAGCATTTCCAAGGAACCTTCAGGTCACCACCTAAGCCCTTGGAGGTCCTACCTAGCCACATTCCTGCATCTGAGAAGAATCACCTATTCAAGGCCAAATCCTAATAATGCAGCCATTTCTGAAATAAAACATGCTAGGAATTCACTCAACCCTAGAGATCTTTGCTATTTAGAATTATTTCTTGCCTGTTTGGCTGGGAAATTTTTCTGTCATGATGTAAGTCCAAGATGACCAAGGAGAGAGAGGCTTGTTGCCCTGAGGGGAATTGATGGTTCTCACCCACTCTCCCTGCAGTGCCTGAGGTCAGTTTCTTCTTGAGACACAGTACCTCAGCCTTGTTTCTGGAGCTGGTCATATCTCCTGCAGAGCCCAGAACCACAGTCATTGCCTGAGGAATTCTGTCTGGCAGGGGAGTGGGTTCACAGAATAGAGATCATGGTTGGGAGGGCACTAAATTGTTTCATCCTTTTTCTAATTTCTTACCTTCCTCTGCTGTTCCTGGAAACAGTTCTGACAGACTGTTCTAGTTGTTCAGGTCTCACTCATGCCCTGTTTTGAGAGCCAAAAGGAAATTATTCTCTTATGCTCTGTGTCTCTCATCTAGTCCCTGGCTCTTGGGCTTTTGGTTGTCTTCATGGAATGGGTCCCTGAGCAACAGGATATTTTTATCAAAATCTAGTACCAGTTATGGCCAGGAGGGGTGGGGTGAGACCTGACATCGGGGACACCATTCTTCAGTACATATTTCACATCTGTGACAGTCTTCCATAGCCTCCAGGAAAAGGAACTGGATTCAACAGAAGAGCATGTTCAAGTAGCATCCAGGAGCGTATTATTCCTTTTGGATTATGGAAATAACCTTCAGAGGGGGGAATGAATAACCTATTCTTGGGTCTCAATGTTTGGTTAAGGATCATGGAATCATAAATGAAAAAAAAAAAAAAAACCCTTCAGAGATTAGTTGATTCAACATTCTCCTTTAAAAGATGAGGGAGCAGAGATCCACTGGATTAAATGGCTGGTCCAAGGTTACACAGCAAGTGTAGAGCCTGGCAAAAGGATATTGTTTCCCTGACCCTTAGGGCATCGTACCGCATGATCTCTGTCCCCCAGTTCCCCATAATACTGACCAGGTAACGTGTGGCTTCTACTCTTTTCAGCCCTTATCTGGCATCTTTCTCTTAAATTATGTCTCACCCAGGTGCTCCTACAGATGGCACTGCACATGCCAGTCTTGAGGGAGGAGGGGTGTGATGGGGAGGAAGGCCATAGTTAGGTTTCCCTCAGAAATCGAGATCTCAGCAGCTTAGAGAAAATCCCATATAGTGACCCTCTGAATCCAAGAAAGGATGCTCTATGGAAGGCTAGGAAAGACCTCAAGTGCTCAAGATGACACTTGATGAGACAGAGACAGAGACAGAGAGACAGAAGAGACTTTGGGCAAAGCAATCCTAAGCCAGGAAAAGAAAAGAGGGAAACGGATCCCTAGGGGAACGTGGCATTTTCAAGGATGTGAAGGTTATCTACGGTTAGAGTTTATTATGAGGATCTACATGAGCAGATCCAAGAGAAACCAAACATTTTTTGTCTCTTTGATGCACCCCATTACTCTGCTGGGTTCTGTGGTCAGGCTGCGTTTAGTCCACAGCCCATGAGAGGGAACCGGGCTGGCTGTATGCAGTTGGTGTGGGGGTGGGAAGGTGCACAGGAAGGAAAAGAACAGGGTCATTAGAAGATGTCTGGCATGAAATGGGGCAGATCTTATCTTGGTGGATCGCAGGGATTGTATTAAAATAGCTTTCCTTAAATATAAGAAAAAGTGAATTTCCTTTTGGGTAGAATTGTCCATTCCCCAACCTGCGCCATTCTTCATTTGCTAGGGGGAGGGTAGAGCCCCCTCTCTCAGTCCAGGGCAGGACATTGTGGCTGTGATCCTGCAAAGGGTAGCACCAGAAAGTTTCAGAGTCTGAAGTAGTGCCCCAGGTGCCATGAGGATGACCTCTAGTCCCTGACTTCCCCTCTGCGGTCCCCCTTCTTCCTCCAAAGGCCAACTCAAGGCTGGCATGGCTCTGAGATTGGGAGAAAGGCATGGGCTGCAATGATCATGTTAAGAGGGGTCAGGAGCCTCATTTCCTGCCTACCAATGAGAAACATCTGTCCCACTCTTCTGAAAGTGGCTGATATGAGTAAGAACAGGCAGGAGGGAAACCCTTTGTGCCAATGACTCTTCTTCAGTGAGTGGCCCTCTGGGGAGCCCTGTGCTGCTACCCGACAGGCTACCCGGTACCTCATTTGCCGCCCCCTCCCCCAGGCAGTCTCTGGGGCCTTCTTGCTTTCATTTTCCTTGAATGTACATAGGAACAGGGGAGGAAAGTCTCTTACTGAAGTGCCTGAAACCCAGAGCTAGAGCTTCTAGAGACGCTCTTCTTCCATCTCCATGTGGCAAAACTTCCCAGCGTTTTCTGGTCTCATACTTAAGCTTCTCAGAAAGAATAGAAGAACTCGCTGTTCTAATTAAGTAGAAAGTGAGACTCAGTAATCAAACTGCAGCAAAAGGCAGAGAATTATAGGGAGAGATGACTGTATTTTAACAACCCAAATCTACTCTCTCAAACTGCTATAAACACACACTTTAGGGGACTAAGAGAGAGAAGCATGTTATTGTAATTCTCTTCATCAAAAGAGTGATGCAAAAATCCATAGAATATGAAAAGCTCAGGATCTCTCCCAAGGTACCGCAGGAAGGCCTACAGGTGAGATGGGGAGGATGGAAACAGGGACTGATTTTGTAGCTCTTCCAATTAGGATACCCGAGGAATAGCATTGTGGTGAAGGAGACCATGCTCTCGGTCAGATTCATCCGGTCTACACCTTTCTAGAGCTGCCCAGTGAACTCAATTCTTTATGTGGTTTCTTGGTCGTGTCAGTTTGGGTGTCCTATTAGCCTGTTCTAGTTACTTGGGAATGAGCTACACTCTTTCCCTTCAGTCTAGCCCAGGTCCAGAACTCAGTTTGATCCAAACAGTCTCAAGGATTGGCATGGGGAGGGGGGAAGCTTTTTTTTTTTAATCGCTTTTGGTCACTGAACCTACCATTTTAAGAGTAAGATTTGCTTTATGAAAATCAATTCATTAATAAAAACTACATTGAAGTTGCAACACCATTTCATAGTGAAATATTTTGAGTAAAATTTTGTTGCTAGGATAGTCATGGACAAAAGTTTTATCAGCAAAATGTTTGAATTACATTAATAAATAAGACAATGCTACTAGTCCTGTGTCTGTCCAGAATCTTCTCTGCGAGTTGCAGAATTAATCAATTTTTTGTCATAGTCTTACTTGACGGGAGCCAACAGTTGCAAAAATGTTCTTAGAGCAGATTTTCTGCCTGGTTTAGCTGATGCCACATGTGCGATAGGAAAGCATGTACAGCCACGCCCAAGAATCATAGGTAGGGAAGAAGAATTAACAAATTTGTGAACTGTGCCTAAGAATTTTCAATTAAAGATTGAATCTTAGAACCTACCTAATCTTCATAGTCTCCTGTTGGTTAGCTTTGGCTCACTAATGAAATTAGTTCTTTACGAAGCAAAAATGTATTTGTAAAAACCAAACTTGTATAACTCACTTTTGGTATAAAAGATCTTAAGTAAGACAAATCATTAAACTCACAGTTTGGGCAGTGTAAACAAGCAAAAAAAATGAGTAATTTGTTAATTGCTCAGTTCTGCTCTATTCGCTCTTATTTCATTTGTAGTTGTGACATGCATTGTGTGTTGGTATAGATCCAAATGGTGGTTGTCGTTAGCTAGTATCAGTCGTGATTAAGATGGTAAAATAGCAATTCCCCTTTAGGCCCCTCATTTAGGACTTAGCCACTTGTTTGTCAGATTAGCTGTGCTTTTAAAAAAAAAATCACTTTGGTCCTTACTATGTGTTTTGTTGTTATTGTTTAAGATTGGAATTAGTTAGCTTTGTGCGTGTCCATCTGGGTTTGGTGACCCATCATAGTGATGCTTGATATGTCTTGTAAATTGATTACTGGTGTTTACGTTTGCTATTTTGGCCACAAACCTAAACACTTTTTTCTCTGTCCTGAGAGTATGTAATGTTGAAAGCTTGTTTAAAATTGGGTATAAACACTGGTTTAATTTGCTAACTTACATTAACTTATAAAATATATGTACTATGAGTTAATATACATGTACATACACACTTCTTCCCTTATGACCCATAAGTAAGCTTCAGGTCTTGGAATTTCTTAGGAAGTTCCATGTAGCCCATAGAATAAAGAAAGCAGAAAAAAAAAAAAAAAACTAATCTCTATTTTCCAGGTGGCAAAATTGAGCCACAGCAAGAATCCACAACGCTCCCATGACCATGCAAAAACATTGAAAGAAGACATAATAAATATATCCCAGTCCTTGAGCCTCATTCCAAACATTGGACATTACTGAGTATCTTCTTCCCCTTTTCCCTGGCCTCCCAAGAGTACTGACAAGAAACCACATCCTGGGATAAGATCAGAAATACATCTGCTAAGAAGCCATGGCCTATGGGCAGGTTCATTCCTACCCCCCTCTCTAAACAGAAATCCCTATGAGTCAAAGTAGATGATGATATGCATAATGGCCTACCAGCAGCACAATTAATCAGAAAGCTCTCAGGGGAGAAGTTCAAAGGAGTTTTTCACTACCAGTTAGAAATACTGATGAGAACCCGGAAGGACAGCTCTCTTAACTTGACAGAGTAGGACAAGACTGGCAACAGAGGCTAAGTCCTGAGTAGGCTATCTCTCAGCCACACACTCCTTCTCTCTTCTTAGGGATAATTTTGTCAGGTCCTCGAAAATGAGGGAATCATGTCCATACCAAGGGAGTCATATGAGTCACTTTTCCACTTCCCATCTCTATTCAGAGATCATCTCCCATTTATCAGGGAAGACATTCTATGACCTTCTTAACAATTTATTCCATTGAGGAGTCCCTTTATGATTGCATGCTATTAACTAATGGAATCCCTCACCAAGTTCCCTAGAACATACACTGCTTAATCTCATACTTGGCAGAGACAGACGCCGATCACTAGCTATGCATTCTAATGAATTATCCCCTTTCATAGAGTAGGATTGTCACTGAGACATGGCTTCTTACCAACGGGCTATATTTCCCAGACCCCTTGCAAGTCAGATGTGGTCATAAAACTGGGTTCTGGACCAGGGAATGTGAGAGAAAGTGACATGCATCCCCTCCCAGGCCTAGCCCACGGAAACCTTCCAGGTGTCTCCCACCTCCATGTCTTTTTCCCTTTCTAATCACTGGAATGGAAATGATTCCCAGGGCAACCTTAGAAGTCACATGTTGTAAATGGCAAGGTTCTGGAATGACCATGCGGAGGGTCACCCTACCGACTTTCTCCCCATCTGTTATGAGAGCAAGAAAAATGTCTCCTGTGTTTGAGTAATGTACATTTTTAGGTCTATGTGACATAGTAGTTAATCTAATCTAATTAATACATATACATTTCCTGGGCACTAGTTGTTAATTACAGTGAGAGATTTATAGGACATGTGATTGAGCATGCCAAGACAGGATTGTAAATTCACTTCTACAGAAGGTAAAGCAAAGTGATCAGACCTCTCAGAATTTGTGGGGTTAATGTGGACAGGAACAGAATCTCTTCCTCAGCCACTTGGCTAGATGGCCAATTCAGGATCTTAATTTATTAGATTTTTATTTATTAAAAAGCATGACACTGTACAACAAACTATTGATTTTACCTTAATTTCATAGCCGAAGAAAAAAAGACAAAAATATTAATTAAAACCCTACCCTGTTCAGGTTGTTCCAGAAATAAATCCTTCTTTATGCTGAGCAGACAGCACCAATTAACTCTTATAAAGTGCTCTAATGGTTGGAAAGGGCAAAACAAGATGTTCAGAAAAATGTGAACTCTAGGACTCATTGCTATTTCTGGGGCATTTTAGTTTCCATTGCTTTGGTACCTCCATCTTAGACTTAGAGTTTGACAAGTTAGAAACTGACCACAGGCATCTAAGAATTATTCTTTATTCAAAAACACATCCATGAAAAGCCAAGGACGTACAAAGGCGAGCCTACACCAACATCTTCCAAGACGAGATGGAAGCATCTCTGGTCTTTCCAGCAATTCCCACTGGTGTAATCATGACTCAACAGTCTGTTGCAATCAGGTGTGGAAAGGGGAGGAGTGACAGCTAGAATGCAAAGAAGTGTGCACAACCCAGAGCCATCCCGGCTTTGCCAAAACCCAAGTGCCCCCCTGGGAGTGTCTTACAACATATGTTCTGTTGAGAAATGAGGTTGCAAACCAGGGGGTTATTGCAATAAAAACCACTTGTGATGAACAAGAGTTGTACCTTTAAATTTATTTTTTTAATGTTTGTCTTCCTTACTAGACAATCAACTCTGTGAGGGCAGAGACTATGTCACCACTGTACCCCAGCCCCTGACACACAGCAGGGACTCAATAAATATATGTTGTAAGGATGGATGGATGGATGGATGGATGGAAGGATGGAGTCTACCCAGCTCCAGTGTGAGTAGGAACATTCTCTGCTATAGGCAGAGAGAGTGAGAAAATAAAACACATAGACACATACAATTTTTAGCATTTGAAAAGTGGGATTGAATAAGGACTAATAAATCTTCTAGATAATTGTACTTCTTTCAATGCCCAAGCTATATTTTTCTATCACTTTGAAACCCAAAAGTAAATACCTTCCCAAAGTTTGTTTTGCTGGTCGGAAATGCTTTAATAAAAATGTAGTCTCTAACTAGTCATGGCATCACCGGAGAAAGGATGTCACTTCCAGGCCCCAGAACTCAAAGGTGGCAGGACCCAAGCAGGCACCATTGCTCCAAATGGACCAGCCTTACAGCCTCTCACTCCACCACTGTTCACTTCTTCCAGCTTGAAAGTAGAGTGCATGTTGACAAACTGGGTGGTAAGTGGGAGGAACTCTGGTCAACAAGAAGCTTGCATTGGACACTATAAGGCAATAGTATTTTACTGGCCACAGTGTGACTGGACTTCACTCTCTGTTCAGACATTGAGAAGAATTTTCTGGGTGGGCAAAGTAAAAAAAAAAAAAATTCCGTTGGTCACATTACCCAAAAAATAAGCTGACTCTAGCCCAGCAGCATCTGTCCATACTCCAGGACTCAGTCTGTGACTCTCCTGAGGCAAACACCTGGCCGTGCAGCTTGTCCTTCCGTCCAGTCTACCCTTCGGGGTCCAGGCCCTTGGCCAGTCTCATACCCAATGCTATCTGCCTCATTGCCCAAGTAGTATCACGCTGGTGTAACAAGACATTTATCTGGCCAAGATCTCAGGGATGGGGTCAGGTTCAGTGGACCTGAGCATGCCCATTCAACATGTTCAAATGTCTCCATCCCACCCCAACCACATGAGATGGCTCCTGAGTTATGCATCCCAAGAACCTCAGTTGGGAAATCTCTAGAGCAGATTCACTGTTGCTCAAGAGCCTGGGTATTGTAGCAGCCTGGAGGCAGGTTGTCCCTGATGTTCTCCAGGTTCTTCACGTCAGCTAGAATCCCATCTATGCTCATCTCCAGCACGTGGAGGTGGCCCTGCTGCCGACGTGCTCTCTCTTCCAGCTCTGACATCAAGGGCCTCAGCTGGCTGTTGATCTGAGTCTTGGCCCGGAAGAGCTTCTGCTCCAATAAGATCAGCTTCTCTTCATCCACACTGCCAGGCTGACCTATTTGAGGGAATGAGAAAAGAGTTAATATAGAAGAGCGTGGTTAGATCTCCTTGAACACACGTGGGCCCTCTAGACCCTTAACTAGTTCCTGTTTCCACCTGCCCAGAGGAAACAGTATGCCGTGCTTATTCTAGGGGGATCTGGCTGGCTCAGGCGGTGGAGCATGTGACTCTTGATCTCAAGGTTGTGAGTTCAAGCCCCACGGGTGGTGTGGAGTTTACTTAAAATAAAAAACTTTAAACTAAAAAAAAAAAAAAAGCCTTATTTTACACTGGGATATTTTACACTTGGACCACAATATAATATAGATAATACAGAAAATGTTCTGAGAGCTCTAGCCCAGTTACTAGTTATGAACAGCCTAGTTCAAACCTCTGAGCTCTATAGTTAAGAAATGGGAAGCTTGGATTTCTCCTTTCACGTTGGGGCCGACAGTTCACGCTCTGAAAGGATGAAGGCTGAAGGTCACTGGAGACTGAGTACTGTCCAAGATGCCTGCCCCACACAGCTCACCCTCGGATCAGGACCAACTCCAAATTATGTTTATTGAACTACCCTTAGGAAGTATCTTGCTATTTTCCATTAGAAGACCTTTAGAAACTGGCTGGGCTTTTGGGTTTATAGAGGCCAAGGTATGCTTTGCTATTTGGGGGATAGATTCCAGCTGTTTGGAAATGATGTAAGACTTCATTCTGGCCTGAGACAGTGGGAATCTGGCTAGATATTCGTTTATTTCCCATATGAAATGTAGTCTTATTTGTTCAGGTATGTTTTACCCATACACAATCTAAAACTAATGTCAGCACAAAGGGCACCAGGCCAAACCTGTTTGATGTGCATAGGGTCTGGGTGGCCTTTGGTCAATGCAAACTCAAGGTCAGGTTGCCTCCCATATTGGAGCTGCGGTGATAGCATTTGCCTGCCCGAGTTTATTGTGCCTGGGGGTGATGACATGGTGACTGGTCCAGGACTCCAAGGAGCAAACAGGAGGAACAACACCATAACAAAAATGCAGATCCAGTGGATCGGTCCTTCACCGAGGAGCAGGGGAGATTTCCAGCACTTCGGGGTCTATGACATGCCGAGAAAGTTAAGTAAGCTTGGGAACAAAACCACCATCCATGGAGAGGTGGTACAAACTGCTCAAAAAGGGGGCAGGAGCACTGGCAACAAAGAGATCTCACTTCGAATCCCACCTCCAAGTTTACTATGTGATCCATGGGACCCTATCAACCTCTCTGAGCCTCAGTTTACTGCTCCATGAGATAAAATAATAAAAAAAAATAAAACCTGTCTCACAGGACCTTTAAAAGACTTAAGTGATATTATACCAGAAAACACCTGGCAGAGTGCCTGACACCTAGTAGATGTTTAATAATTCCCACCAACTTATTTCCCCCACACTCTCATTTTCTCTTGAAAGGCCCTATTCGTTTCATTACCTTTTTCAGAACACTAAACAAAGCTGCTAAAATCTCCACTGGGGAGTTGGGTTTTTTTTTTTTTTTTTACCCTTAGAGGCTCTTTACTCTTTAGGGCTCATTGGACCACAAAGCAGACTCATTAGTATTAACAACACAGACATATTGATCTCCCAGGGTAAGTGACGATGGTACTCCACAGAAAAATCAGATTTTAAAATTCTTCAGCTAGGGCACCTGGGTGGCTCAGTTGGTTAAGTGTCTGCCTTCGGCTCAGGTCATGATCCCAGGGTCCTGGGACCGAGCCCCATGTCAGGGTCCCTGCTCAGCGGGGAGTCTGCTTCTCCCTCTTCCTCTTCCCCTCCCCCTGCTTGTGCGCTCTCTCTCAAAATAAATAAATAAATAAAAATCTTAAAGAAAAAAGTAAAGTTGTTCTACTGAACCTAAAAGGTAGAACCAAGCCTTTTCCGGAACGTGGCTGGAATCTGTGACTGAATCCTCTGTTCCCTATCTGCTGCAGTCCACGCTTGATAAAACGGGCCAAATGAGGGTTCGCTATCAGATTTACCAATCCGAAATGTTAATCCTCATCAGTTTTTTGCGGGGGAGGAATTCTGTGGGTAAATCTGAATTCTTGCCACTCTGTGCCATCACATCTATTTTACTTGAAAATTTTGCAGTATCTATGTACCTACTACCTTTACGTTTCTTCTGGGCTATCAGCCAGGTAGGCCAAGTCCCACAGCTGGTTATATCATGGTATAACTGTGGGCTGGGGACGAACAGCAGAATCGGCAAGTGACTCCTGACTTCACAGGCTGGGAGAACTGCCCTCTCACCATTTCTACTGCCGCAGAGCCCATAATCCTCCTCGATTCCCTCCGCCATTTCCAAAGTAGTCTCACCCTGCCTTTTGTCTAACCAAGGCTCCTCCACTCACTCGTGCAACTCCACTTAGTGATCTTTCTGAATCTACAGTGATGATGTTATTCCTCTGCCCACAACTGCCTACAAGCTTCTCAGGATCAAGGTCAGAATCCTTAGCAGGACTGTTAAACTGTCCAGTCTTCTCTTGAGCTGTGAAGTTTGAATACTGCCTCCACAGTTTACTATGGGATCAGTGAGACATGATTAACCTCTGTGTGCTTCAATATACCTTCCCTAAATACACCCAGATCTTTGAGCTACAGACTTTCACCTCCACGGGCAACAGGCACTCAGTGACCCATCTTTAGATGGTAAAATAGAGTCCAGAAAATGTAAAGTTGTGTGCCCAAAGTATCTGGGCCTAGAAATAAAACAAATTTCTGATACCCTTAAGGGTACCCTTAAGGCTTCCATTTATCAGGGCTAGGTCTCACTCGTCTTCTGGGAGCAGCCCTGGAGCACAGGGCTGGAAGTTTGTGGATACTCCACATACTTATTAGGTGTAGGATGCTGTCCAATGAGTTGAGTGTGTCTTGGATCGTAGCTCCAGCATTCTTGGCTCTGTTATCAACTCTTTGCGCTTCTGTAATTACCTGAAGAAAAAGAAATACAAAGCAATCTTGAAAGGGTGTCTCTCATATTGGCAGGTTTAAAGGAATCTCCCATGGAGAACGATGGGAACTGACCATCTGCACTGCGTCCATATCCAGGTCAAACTCTTGCTCCTTCCTGGCCAGCTCTCCTTCCACTTCCCTCACCTCACTCTTCAGTGTGGCCAGTCCCTTCTCCATGGCCAAGGCTCCATCTGCTGTCACATTGGCTTCCAAGTTCAGACTTCCTATCTCCTGGGAAAAGAAAGGGAGCCAGGGATGGGAGGAGAGAGAGGGGTGAGGCACAAAAACGTCCCAGGGACAAATAGAGAAAAAATAAACAGCTGCAGCCAGACCCTGCTGGAGTAAGTTAGATGAACAACAAGAGTCAGACTTGGAGACACACCCTTCCCCAAGCTCTGCTTCAAATAAATTAATTTGGGGGTATGTCTGTAGGGACTAGGAGGGTCAGCAGTGAGACACTGATTCCCTCTCAGGTCAATGCTCACCAAAAAGTGAACACAATAAAAACTATTTGGGAAAACCCAGAGGGTGAGAAATTCACATCATTTCCTGTCATAGTTCTTTGCTGCCACAGTCGTTTGAGCAACTTTACTGGGATCCTTGAGACAGCTGAGTTCAAGGTGCAGAGAATGAAAATGGGCTACAGCTGTGGCTTTTGTTTTTATTAGGACAAATTTTATCAATATCTTTACCCATAAGCTGTTATTAAACATCAAATTGCAGGTATCTCTGTGCTAAAAGCTATATTAAGAGAGCCACATGAAACTGGTCTCCACCCTCAAGGGACTTAAAGTTAGAAATAATTCTTGCAAATTACCAAGTGGTCCAAGAGAGAGGTCAAATAGTCCAGATACTAAGAGTTCCCTCTGGGCTTTCTAGAGTTGCATAAGCTTTCTAGAAGTCATGCCAAAATGAGAGCTAAGCAGCTCTCTTCCAGCCGAGAAGCACAGCTTCTACTACAGCGTTTCACATAGGGGTTGTAGTGTATCTAGTCTCTCTCTCCCCGTTACACGGAATGCTCTTTGAAGAGAAGGACTGGGTCTTTCTCGTCTTCATATCTCCAGCAACAAGCACAGCGCTGGCACATAGTGGGAACAACAACAAAAATGAATACACAGAACTTAGACATAGAAAATAGAGATAAGGGAACTAGAACTCCAGAATTTCATAATCTTGAGTCAAACACTGATGACTGTTGTTATGGGGTTGAACTGTGTCCTCAAAAAGATATGTTGATGTCCTAAATCCCAGGACCTCAGAACGTGACCTGATTTGGAAGTAGGGTTGTTGCAGATTCAATTACTTAAGATAAGGTTATACTGGAGTCCAGTGGGCCCCTAATTCAAAATGACCACTGTCCTTATAAGAAGGGTCAGAGATATCCAGGGAGAAAAACCCCACGTGATGATAGTGGCAGAGACTGGAGTGACGTCATTGCAAACCAAGCAACGGTAAGGAGTGAGAGTCACCACCAGAAGCTAGGAAGAAGCAGGCAAGGTTTCTACCCAAGAGCCTCCAAGGGCCTGTGGCTCTGCTGACATCTTGATTTCTACTTCTAGCCTCCAGAACTGTGGGAGAATAAACTTCTGTTGTCTTAAGCCATCCAGCCTGTGGTACTTGGTTACAGCAGCTCTAGTGACACTAATACAAGAGTTGATACAAAAACCCAATCTTGGATGGTTCTTCTCATGGTATTGTCCAAAAAGGGAGCTGAAAATGAAGGTTCGAGCTCTTGGTCAATGAAAGCCTTGTGACTCAACCAACAAAAGGGGGCACGTAAGTGGCTCTGGGGCTGCCATGGACCACGACAGCACTCTGAGATCTAGGGGCCAAAATGAGCCCAATGCTCTCTCTCTTCCCACACGACCCTTATGTTTGGGGCTGCTCATGCCAACCTGCGTTTCGATTTCTCTTTACCTGTTCTATCTTGTCCGTGATCTCCAGGGCCTCCCTGGCTGCGGTCTTGGCCCTCTGGGTGTCGGCAGCAGCACCGCCCAGGGCTGTTTCTGCTTGCTTGGTCTTGTCACTGGCATCTGCGACCTTCTGGCTGATGTAGGAGAGTCTCTTCATGGCCTCTTCCGCTTCTGCTTTTTTGTCTTCAACCTGCAAGTCAAACTCTGAAATGAAGACAAGAAAACAAAAGTGACTTGTGAAACTCACAAATGAAATTGAATGGGGCTGAAGTTTTTAAGAAAAATCCCAGGAAGAGGGTTATTACTGCCTGGGGGCAAGAGTGTGGGAAGTTGTGGCTGTTACTGCCCTTTCTTATCCAGCAGAAAGCCACTTAAAGGAGGCACTGAAAGGGCCATGATTAGATCGTTGCTTAGAGAAACTGACAATCAGCCTGCCCTGGGTCCCCACCACTGCAAGAGTATTAAGACCCCAAAGTAAATCAGAAATAGGTGAAATCTCTGAAGCCCAAAGTTTCAAGCCAGAGCCTTAAACCCGAAGCTGCCAATGATGAGAATTGGAGGTTGAACAGAATGGATAGAGAGGTTCTTTCTGTGAAGAAAATCCCAAGACTTGAGAAATGTTTCTTTTTTGTTCTTTCGTGAAGAAACCTGAAATTGTAACCAAATCTCTACAAGGCAGAAACCCAGATTTCCTGGGATCCAGGTGCTGTGACAGTTTGTTCTATCATCACCACAAACAACCACGTGGATTTTATCCTGGAATCAACCAGGCTACAAAAGAAAAGGGAAAAATATCTGTGTCGTAGTAGGATGTTAGATCTGTGAAGGACCTTAGAGATCCTTTAGCTCAACCTTCTTTCTTTAAAGAAGAGGATGTTAGGGTCTGGAAAGGCTGTGACTTGCCTATGGTCACACAGTCTGCTCAGAGCCGTCATGCAGCCCAGCCAAGCTCAGAACTCAAGCCTTCTGACATGTAGTTAAATTCTTTCCACTACATCAAATATTAATACAATTTCTTACTTTAGGAAGGTATTTATTAAGTGTCTGCTAATATCCCAATGTACCTATCATTTAGAGAGATGCACAGGGATTCAAAATAAATCAAAGTTGTGGTTATTCCTTTAACATATCAAGTGACCTGAACCATGAAATGCTTACCTCTGAGGTTCTTTAGGATGTTCTCAACTTCATAAAAAGTGGCATTGCCCATGCTTAGTGCTTCTTGGGCTCTGCTTTTAGCAAGGTTGGCACGGGAAAGTAGCTGATCTGATGTCTGTAAACAGGCAGACAATAAGATTAGAGTAAAATGTAACATACACCTAGGAGGAGCATTCCGGCCAGCAGAATCACTCGAACACATTTGTCCTCGTGACAACTGAGTGCTGTGATTCACCAGAAAGTCTAGGGCTGCTGTCGTAAAGCCCTCCACAATCTGGGACAGAGCAAACTTTATAAACCCACGACACATCCTGCACAGGGAACAGTCTCCAATTCCAGTCCACTATCAAGGACAAGTACGGTTTTGCAAATCATAATTTTATACTCCAGATACTTCCTAAAGCCAAGCTAGTAGAAAAAGCTGGACCAAAATTGAACTCAGGAGGCCTGAGTCCTATTCCTAGGCTTGAGGGCTGATTCAGTGGGTAGAACGGAACTAATTACATCAAGCTGTCTGTATCTCAGTTACTCCATCTACAAGCAGTGGTACCATGACCTTCAGTTTCCTAGGGTTGCATATTTATGGCCTCTTGCCGTATTTATTCGTATGGTAGGCATCCAGTACCTGTTGGTTGAGTGAATGAGTTAATAAAAGGATACCTGTCTCCCATTCTTTCCATTCTGTAAGAGCTGCTGGGTTTCTTCTTCCCAGTTTCCCAGACTGCTTTGCACATGCTTGAACTCATCCATACGCCTAGTCACCAGGCTTGAGAGAGAGTCAGTTTTTTGTTTGATCCTCTTCACTTCTACCTGTAAGCCCAAAGACATGAAGGAGTCTGACTTTCTGCCCACCAGTCGCCACACCAGCCTTCTTAGGAGCTTGAAAACAACAGCAATCCAGACACAAAGTTTAATAGAAATGAAGCAAAATGCCTAAATGATAGTCAGGTGGCAGTTTCCCCCAGCATCAAACAGGTCTTGTCTCTCTCTCTCTCTTTTTAAATTTTACATGTTGGTTTATACATGCAGGGAAACACTTTTATGGGAATCATTGTGAGTGCTTTTTGTGTAGGTAGAAAGCTGAATCTTCTTAATCTAATACATTTGTAATAGTTAAAGGAATCAATGACAGAAACAATGTAAAACTTCTGAGAAGAACAAAAGTCCTCTGAATGGTTGTACATAGAAATGTACTATAGTTTGGACCCAAATGTAAATATCAAGCTTTATCTCTAATAATTCCCCACAAGTTTCAGTAGTCCCCCAAACTAAGGAGATATAAAATTGTTATCCACTAATAGGTTCAGGATGTGGGCTAAGGCTTTTTCAGAGGCAAAGACTGGAGTTTAAGAACAAGGAAATGGTTAACAAGAAGGATATTCTTCCTAATCAAACACAAGAAGGGTCCCCGTGGAGGAAAAGCTGAATGACTGAACCATAGTATGGAACCCCCAGAGAAGCAAGCTCTGTGGCCCTTCTGTCCATCAAGCACATCAGTACGGGCCCTCACCTGAAAAGACTGATCATTGACTCCTGGCAGCTGAGACACGGAATTGAGAAGGCGAAGACTATGCTGGTAAGACCTATCTGCTTCAATGTCAGTTTGAGCGGCCTCCCCCGACAGTTGCTGGGCCAGGGACTTGGCTTTCTCCAACCTGCAGGGTGGGGAGAAAGAGAACTTTGAGGAATCACTCTTTTTATTAAAAGCAAACATTCATCTTGTTGTGTAAAAAGTATGCAGTTGGAGTTATCAGAAGAACCGAATGAGGTTATGTGACAGACATGTGTCCCTTTCCACAATCTAAACATAAGCCTTAAAGTTTATACAGGTTGGGTTGGAAGAATTCCGCCCAAGTTTCCCAATTCTTGATAATATATTCTTTTCCATTTACTCAACCACCACAACTTCTCCGAGCATTGCAATCTCTCAGTCAAAACACAAGTTTTACTTAATCAGTCTTTTCTTCTTCCAGACATAAAGGCATGTCCCTTCCCCCAAATTAACACTCTCATTCTCTTGTCCCTTAGGATTCATATCTTTTAATGAAGCACGGCGCCCCTCGAACGCGGTTTGCGCTACGCCCTGGAGGGACGCGGACTATCCTGGCCCAGGTGAGGCCCCTCGAACGTACTTTCCCATGAGCCCTTGCACCGCGGAGCCGTCCGGGCCGCCCGCGCCGCCGCCTTCCTGCAGGGCCTCGTGTGCCAGTGACAGCGCTTGTTTGGAATAGCCCTCGGTGTCCCTTACCAGCCGCTCCATGTTACTGGCTGACTCAACATGGCTGAAAGGATTAAAAACAAAGAATTGGAGTTTTCATAGCAAGGGCTTCCTTTAGGTCTTTTATTGGAAGGAAGGGAGAGGAGTAAGGGAACTGGTTTGTCTAGAAAAACCAAACAGAATTGACCCAGATTAGACGGAATTAGGGGATCTGTCAGGAAGCAGGAGGTGTTCTGGAGATGGAGCTCATGTCTTAGACCCTAGCTGGTGATCTTTTCCGTTTATGGCGTAACCAGGGGAGCAGGGTGTGGGGCGGGGAGACGGGTGCGAGCAGTCTCAGGGGGATAAAGTAAGTATTGCATTTATAAGCTGTTTTGTGCAGGAAGAAACCCCTAGGTCTTATTTCATCCGGGACCCAGCCCTCTCCCCTGACTTTCGCTGAAACTCTACATTGGGTCCACCACTAGAGGGGACAGAGCCTGTCAATAAAAGTCCCCCAAACACTTACAAAGTGATAAAAACAAAACAACAACAAAAAACAAGCTCAGGAGGCAGTTTATGCTACAAAACACAAATCAACCTCCTCCACTGACTGAATTCCATCTGGGATTAGCAGAGCCTGCCACCCTGCTGAGCACTCTGCTAGGAGCAAACCTCTTTAACACGGTAGGCTTTACAGTCGGGCAAGGACTAGGGAGCTGCCTGTTATCCCTGGGGCCCTGCAGAGCCGGTTTTGGGGAGGAGGTTCCCTCTCTGCAGTCTTGGCTCCCACAGGCTAGCAAACAACTCGTTGCTACTTGTTCCCAGGCTTGATGTGGGAGCCTGGGAGTCCCTCAAAGCTGCAGGACGTTCTTTTCCAAAGGCTGATTCATTTCACGGGGCCCGAAAAATCACATCTGACATACACCAGAGCCATACAGTGAGTCATAGAAAAATCTGGGGTAAAAAACACCCCCACCCCCAACACTTGCCAAATGACCATGCCCAGTGGCCACCTACATAGGCTAAAAGCCAGGAGGTTTAAAAAAATGGCTTCAAGGCAAGGAAAGGGCTGCAAAGGTGCCGAGAGGTAATGAATATGTTGCTTAGGTCCTGAATACCCTACCATCTTGTTCAAGTCTGGCCTTGCAGAGGTAGTCCGAAGCAGGGGTCCGCTTACCTGTCTGCCAATCTTGTGGCCTCCTGGGCCAGGCTTTTAAAACCATTTGGCCCCACGTAGTGCTCTGAGGAAGGAATGTTCTGTGGAAAAAGGAGAATTGGTTAAAGCTTTGCACTCAGCCCTGGAGCCTAAGTAGGTTCTGCATCTGTCCTGTTAGAACTAGTTGTCATTAGCCACAGAGCATTCTACACCCTGACACATCAAGAGTCCCTAGTCACCATAATCATTACATTAAAAAAAAAAGTATAGACAAGAATAAAGTAGAAATCCAGGGCTCCTGGGTGGCTCAGTTAAGCGTCTGACTCTTGATTTCAGCTCAGGTCATGATCTCAGGGTTGTGAGATGGAGCCCCACATTGGGCTCCCTGCTCTGCAGGGAGTCTGCTTGAGATTCTTTCCCTGTCCCTCTCCCTCAGCCCCTCCTCTGCTCGCTCTCCCAAATAAATAAATAAATAAATCTTTAAAAAAAAAAAGAATAAAGTAGAAATCCAATTTAAAAAAACTGTAAATAGAAATAGATTCATTTAAAAATATATACATATTAAATGTATTTTCATATGTATTTAAAGTCAACAGACTATATACCAAGTTTCAATGATGGTTATTTCTTAATAATGGGATCATAGGGGATTTTTATTTATTTTCTAAATTTTCTACAATAAACATTATTTTTGTAATAAAGGGAAAAAATCAATACACATTATTCTTTAAATCCTTCATTTTGCCAGCATACCTGATTATCTTCCAGTATCCTTTATTCATCTTCTACCCACCCACTTACACTATTGTCACCATTGCCTTCTTTACTGAGAAAGAGAAGAGGGCCCATTCAAATCTCTCCCTCCTGTCACACTCCAAACGACACCATTAAGAAAATCACATTGGCAACAATTTTTTCCCCTTTTCAGAATCCTGTCTTCACTGGATTCCTTCCTTCTCCCCACCATTCCTCCCATTTCATTTGTTCATGAAATGAACATTCACTCATTCATTCCTTCATTCATTCATGCGGCAAACGTATCACAGCCACACACGTGCCGGGGGCTGAGAATGCAGACGTGAGCAAAACTAAATCCTGCCCACTAGGAGCTAATAAGCTAGGAGGTGTGCAGCAAGAAGGGAGAGGAGAGAGGGCCAACATGAGGTTATGGCTAGCAAGAAATGAGCTAGGAAGAAGAACATAAATGCAGTAAAATGGGAAATTGCAGGAAGCCCAAGAACACAAAGAACAGGTACGCCTATTTCAAGGAAGAGAAGTTCAGCTCTCTACCAGGTAGACCGAAAAATGTGAGAGACGGCGGGTGGGTGCCCCGATACGGCAGTGATCCTCAGTACCCTGAACCCGGCGACACCTACAGTGTTTCTCAGGGAGGCCTCGCTCTCCTCCAGGCTCAGGTGCATCTGAGTGACCAGTCTGTGAGTATCCTGAACTCGGTTCTGATACTGACTGCCCAGGGCCCGGATTCTTTCCATAGTCGTCTTGAGGTCATTGAGGCGGTTCCGGTAGCTATTCTCTTCGCTCCTTGCCTTGACCAACTGGAGACTGAGAGGTTTACTAGCACCTGGTGCCAACAAGGAAAAGGAGGATGAGCACTTTTGGAGTCAGCACAGAGGAACAGGACATGAGGGAGGGTTGAAGAGTGACTTTGACTGGCTAACGGCAAAATGGTAAAAACCCAATAAATGAATGCATGCAGCCACTCTCTTATCACCATCATTCAGGTCCCAGGAGATCACAGTCCTTTTATCTCTCCAAGTGCTAGACAGAGACACCCACTGAACTGATACCCGACAGAAGATTATAAATTCCCTTCTGTCCAAAGGGCAATTGGCCTCCATCACCTTCTGAAATCTGGGCTTCTCTCAGAAGGTCCCGAAGGGCCTGCTCGGCCTGCTGCATCCTGCCCTCCAGCTCTGTGTCGGGCTCCACTCCGCCACCACCCTGAGCCCTGGAAACCAGGGCCTCCAGGCTCTGCAGCTGCTGCGTAAACTGCTCCATCTGAAAGCACACCGGAAAGAGGGTCAGAACAGGTGGCGGGCATCACAGTCCAATACCAGGTACTCAGGGGAGAACAGCTCAAAGCCCAGAAATGCTTGGCATGTCATGGTAGTTAAAGGTGCTAGAGCCTAGAGTTTGAATCCTGGCCCCACTACTCATTAGCTGTCAGTGTGACCTTGGGCAAGTCGCTTTCATTACCCATTAGATGGGGATAATAATAATATCTCATAGTTATTACTTGGACAAAGTGAGTTAGTATTTGGATAGTGCTTGGAACAGTGTCTGGAACAAAGAAAGTGCTATAGAGGGCAGATTAAATAGAAAAGTTAACAAAAAAAACAAGTTGAGTTTGTTCTACCTTTGGGGTTCTGTTTGGGCCTTTTCTTCCTTCGCCCTTCACCCCGACAAAATAATAATAATTAACAACAACATCAATTTCACTCTTCTCTGGAATGTGAATGAGAAATTTCTGGAGGCCATTCTTGTTTGAGCAGCCTTGACACCTTTTAGACTCCTCAAATCTTCTACATATTTACGTTTTCCTTCATTTGTTTTACAAAGACATCTCTTGGAAAAAATCCAGCTAGGAAATGGCATGTTGTAAGTGGAAAGAGTACTGAACTGAGCAAAGTCTCCAAACATTTGCAATTCTTCAGTCACGTGGCCAGGTGGAACCAAGAATCAGGGAATTCAGGGTGGGACTCTTGGTTCCACCTGGCCATGTGACTGAAGAATTGCAAATGTTTGGAGACTTTGCTCAGTGACTGACTTTAGAATGCCTTCTCTTGCAAATTGACTAAGTCAGCAAGAGTACCAAATCAGACAGTATCTTCAAAAGGGATCTTGAAAATAGTGTATATAAGAGCACAAACCTGAAGCATTATTACTACTATATGGAAGTTTTTAAAGAAAGAAATAGTAATCTCCACCCTCATCCCCGGGAGATTAAGAGGGTCCTAGACTTGTGACAGACCCACCCAGTAGACCCCTAACAATTTTACTCCTGGGGTGAGGGCTGGGTAGCATGCACACCTGTATCTTCACTTGATTATAGCAAGCCGGACAGCTGGTTAGTGCTGCATGCTCACAGGTGAGGCCGCCAAACCCGGGCTTGCAAACACAGCTGCCATCGTTTCTACATTCCCCAGGCTCTGAGCCCGCTGGGTTGCAGTTGCAAGCTAGAGACAAAACACAGACAAACAGAAAGCATTCATATCAAGCTAATTCTAGAAACTGGAGGTATGGCAAAGATAAAAGGAAGTTCGAGTCACCAATGGCAAAGTCAGTTCACATTGTGCTAGATTCATCTCTTGCCTGTGCCTCTAAGCACATTTATAATATAGATAGACCTTAGGAATCATCTAGAAGTTTGTTTGGTGTGGGTGTGGATAAAGAGATCCTACAACAGTCCACCCTTTCTGGTGGCACTTACTCTTTTTTTCCTCCCATTAAATTGTGAGCCTGTTGGATATTCTGTAGGCACTCTAGCTTTGCTCAAAAGGGGAATAACATGTCTTCTGGGCCTATTACGTGCCAGATGTAATCTCTCTCTATTTTACAGATGAGGACTATGAGCTCAGAGAGGTTGAGTAATCTATCCTAGGTCACACAGCAAGTAAATGGTAAACCGGAATGAGAGCTTGGAAAGAGGCATTGCTCTTTTCCTTTTGCTCTGCTGCCTTTGATGTAGGAAATGCAGTAAAAAAAAAAGCAGTACCTTTATTCATTCATATTGATTGCGCACCTACTACGTGCCACACTGTTCTAGGAGCTGAGGATATACCGGTGGGTGAGACACTGCACTAAGGGAGTTACGGTGATTCTCTGGGTTGCTCTATGGCGCTCACAAAACACTCGGCACACAGTAATATGATCACATATCTAAGTATACTGTCATTATGTGCTTACATACTTGTGTGTCTTCCTTATTAGCATATGATCTCTTTGGGGGCTGGAACTGACTTATGACCTCAGTATGTAGCTGCACATTGGGTCCATGGTAGTAGGTGCTTGACAACAGATGGTGGAGTGAAGAAATGTACGGTCTAAAGCCAGTGAAGTCTCTATTAATAGCACCTTGTAACTAGTATTCTATCCTTTACAGTGTACCTTCTCAGATGCTATTTTATTTTATATTTGCAACCACTTTGAGTTAAATATTATTCATCTGTATGAAGAAACTGAGGCTCAGAGAGATTAATTGGCATAACCAGTGTAATACGATAGGTATGGTAAAAAACTAGACTTGAACTCAGTACTGCTCATAGCATGTGGGCTCTTTCCTTATCATGGGGTACTTTCTAGCACATCAGAGCTAACCCACAGGTTGGGGTTAGGGCAGGTGGGATTTGTGTTCCTGGGTGGAAGCCCCAGGTTGCACAGGGGTCCTCAGGCATTTCCAGGGCTGGGGATTCTGGGGTGAGTGGGAGGTGCTGGGCTCCCTGCAGACCTCCTGGGGAACCAGGAGCCCTCCCATCTGGGTGCCCAGAGGCCCTCTCTGGCTCTGTTATAATAAACAAGCCCCTGAGTTCTGGGCACCAGGGCTAGTCTGGGACCTTTGTGACTGAGGGGTGAGTCTGTGGGGCAGGCCAGCACCCTAAAACTGAATTTGAACTTGCCTAGAACTAAACTTGCCTCCTGAATATAACATGTACGGAGGCTTGATAGAAGGGTCGAGCAAGAGGACCGATGTATACATTTACACTTTGATCTGAAGCAGCCCTAAGGAATGCACCCTGATAGCCGTGAGGTTGAAGCCAAGTCTCGTTAGTAGAACTTGGAACTGTTACCTTTGTCTACATCAATTACACTGATTTCCTGAGAGGGTCTTTTAAACTGCTGCCCACCCTTCCACCCCACCCCCCACCCCCCTGCCGCGTGTGTTCGGGCTTAGTCTCAAGTCGTTTCCTGCTGTCCTAGAACAAGCTTGGCAGCACTCCTGCCAGCCTTGGAATGAGGCATATGGCCTGGCCCCATTCCATCTCCTCTTCCACTCAGGAATGTAAACTCGACCTTTTTCTCTTCTCCCACCCAGCTTTAACCCATTCGACATCCTCCAGCTCTGCCCTCCAGAAGCCTGCTGCAGGGGTCTTAAGGCCTTTGACAGGTGAAAGGTCCAGACTGTTCGTAGGCCAGTTGGTCAGAGAAACCAAAGCAGCCTCCTCTTACCTGCTGCTGGCCTCGCCGATCAGTATGTTCCTACATGTGTACATGCTAGCAAGCTTACACGCATAGACGTGCGTGCGCACACACACCCCACCTGTCCAACTGTCTGGGGACGCAGTCCTACCTCGACACTTGTCCGCTGGGTTGGGAGCCAACGGGTCCCCAAAGTAGCCTGCTTTGCACTGGTCACAGTGGACACCCGCCGTGTTGTGGATGCACTTCAGACACCTGCCCGTCAGGCGGTCGCAGTTCCCAGAGGCACTGGGGTCCACATTGTTGTTGCACTGACAGGGCTGACAAGGCCTTACTGGGCCACGTTCCCCAAAGGGGTCCCCAAAGTATCCATCGGCACAGAGCTCGCAGCGTGCCCCTGGAAGGAACAAATGCCCAAGGCTGAGTGGTCATCTGCTGGCAGCAAGACCAGTCGTCCTTCTAGAAGAGCCTCCCACCCTGGACCCCAGAACAGTAGCCTCAGGGGCAGGTGCTCAGGGCAAGGGCTTGGCTCTTTTGCTCCACGGTGGTCCCCGATGTTGGAACACAGCAGCCCTGCTAGGAGGCTTCCTGCCAGCTAACTAGGTGGTTGGGGAAAAGTCAGTTTTATAGCAATACCACTGAGGCTGTCGCTGAAGAATTAACTCCTTTCGGACGGGCCAGCAGAGGGATGTGCCTTTATTCTTTTATTTTTTATTTATTTTTTAAATAATCTCCACACCCAACGTGGGGCTCGAACCCACAACCCCGAGACCCAGAGTCGCATGCCCTACCAACTGAGCCAGCCAGGCACCCCAGGAGAGAGATGTAACATTTAAAAGGCCACTAAGTTTCCCTTCTCTACCCTGGTTCATTGTGTAAAGCTTAGTTAAACCACGTATTTCGGGGCGCCTGGGTGGCTCAGTCGATTAAGCATCTGCCTTTGGCTCAGGTCATGATCTCAGTCTTGGGATCGGGTCCCAAGTTGGGCTTCTTGCTTAGTGGGGAGTCTGCTTCTCCTTTTCCTCCCCACTCGTGCTCTCTCTCACTATCTCTGTCTGTCTCTCTCTCTCAAATAAATAAATAAAATCTTTAAAATAAACCACGTATTTCATCTGAAAACTTCATCTCCTAGTGACAAACCTAAAACAACGTTAACCGTACGTACATCCCCTATGAACCATGCCCTGCCCTTCCTCCATCCACCCTTCGGGAGCATTCTTATCTTTAGAATGAGGCCTTCTACAGTAACCCTAAGTAATTATAATCCCCTAGAGACTGTTTGGAATAGCAGCCACTGACGGGAATTCATGGTGCTGGCACGGGGGCAGCAGTGTGGGGCCTTACCCGTGACCCCCTGGGGACAGTTATTGCACACGACCTCCTCTGTCTCTGGCATGACAGAGCAGCTGAACCCGTTGTGGCAGGGACACGGCTTGCAGCTGCGGGGGTCGTGTGGGTCGTTGTAGAAACCGATGGGGCAGTCGGCGCACTCGATGTCAAGGTTTTCATCCCCTGAATAACAGTCTCCTGGGAGGCAGAGGAAGAAGGGAGGGCAGAGAAACGAGCAGGGTAAAACAATACACTTCCTGTAATATGGGTGATGCGTGGGAGGCAGAGCTCTGGAACCAAAATCTTCCTTTCTGAAGCTTTCCCCGAAATGCCTGAGCACCGGCATTCACCTTTGCCCCAGTACCAACTCTAAACCTGGCCACGACCCTGACTCTTATGCGGCTCCCCCATGCTCAGTAGACCTAGCTTCCTTTCCCACCCATAATGTAACACTTTCCTACCACCCCCCCCACCCATGGCCTGACACCATTTGTCTGCACATTCATTCAGGCCCTGACATTGCCTTTGATCTCTCCAAACAATTGAAACTTGACACCAACAACACCCCCAGCACTGAACCATGACAGCCATCTCCTGTAACCTGGTACCTTTCCCACACCCTCGCGGCGTGTTCCATAATGAAAAGGATTGAGTGTAATAAAGCCCCATGTCCATCTTCTCTGACTCCAGCCCTACCTTCCTAATCCTTTCCCATCTCCGAAGTGAGTGCAGGCAGAGTCCTCCTTACACAGCTCTGTCTCTTGCACGGGAGACCCCAGTCACCTGACCGCCCCCGGCCACCTGGGCCAGGTGTCCTTTCACGCACCTGTGTCTGGATCGCAGGCTCCTCCCCCCTGGCAGTTACACGGAATACAGGTGCCAAAAGGTCCCAGTCTGGCAGAATCTCTTTTGTAGCCGGAAGCACAATCCTGGCAGAACTGGCCCTTGTAGCCAATGGGACACACGCACTGTTCGACCCAGGGAGCTGGGGCTCCGGAGATGGGGCGGGCTGAAATCAGGGTCACGTTGTCGAGGTACCCAGTGCCTGCCACACGGAGATCAGGTTAGAAGGAGCAAGTGGTGAGGTTGAAAGATCTAAAGGCAGGCCTCTCTTTGGATTTTATTTTTCTTAACTCACTAACAAAGACAGGTGGCGTTCACTCACTATGCCCTGGGTAGACGTACCGCCATCCGTCCTGACTGACGCACAGGCTGTGGTGTCAGGAAAGGCAGGGTTTAAATTTTGGCTCCACCCTCGCTAGCTGTGCGAATTGGGCAAGTCACACAACTTGCTACCATGGTGTTTCCTCAAGTGTGGAAGAGAAGTAACAGTGGTATGGACCTCCCATGTTGGTTGTGAAATGAAATGAGACAATGCATATATTATAATGTGCCTGGCTCGAAGTAAAGATTCAATAAAATTGTTAATAAACACCTTTTCTATATCCTGTTGGACTTGCTTCGTTAGTGATGTGGAAATTAGGCATGCCAGCGAGCGATGCTTCCTGTTTATATAAGTGCTAAAAAACTCAAGGAACTCACATTTACAGAATTCCAGTTGGGATCGGAGTCCCCCCCATATGAAGTTCAATAAAAGGAGTTAAAAGAGTACAGGTGATGTCTGAATACGGTAGCACTGAGTATAATCCCCAAGGAGCAGCAACTCAAGGAATAGAGGGCTGAGTTGTAGATGCCATTTCCTAGCTAAGGGGACAAGCCCATTCGTTGTAGATTATCTTCTTCAAATAATCAGCTTTCATCTAAATCTGGAGACTCTTAAGCAAAGGAGCATCATTCACTCTTCATTGGTGTTAACTTCTTTTTAGAGGAACATTACTTTTAACAACTTCTAGAATATAAGAATTTAGACCTAATCGGAGACCCTCCATAAAAACCATCAAGTAGTTTACCTACTTGTTTGGAGACTGTCACCACCTCAGGAAGCTGAGACAAACTCAAACCTAAGAGAGAAATTCATTTCCCTTCGTCACTTACTGTATTCTCCATAAGTAGCTCGGATCCGCAGGGCTGTGAGGTTACGCAGTAACCTCCGATACTCAAAGTAACTGAGCTGGGGGCTCCAATTACTGCTTGGACGTTCATTTAATCTGAGGGATTTAAAGCCCAAAGCTTAAAAATACAACTCTTATCAAGTCTTATAATTTGTATACACGATATAAATTATGCCCAAGAAGGTGGGAACCGCTAAGCCCCTTCACGGCCCTGCCTAGAGGGGGATGAAGGATGGGTAGCTGCATCCTTGTAGGCTTGAACTTGGAGTTTGCTCTCTCTGCAGGGAGCATGAACCCCACAGGAAGTGATGGAGGGCATCCCAGTGCAAGAAGCCCAGCCCCAGGGGTCATGGCATCCAGTGCTGGCCCGAGTCCTCAGAGACCACTTTCTATTCCTGGCCACACAAAACTTAATATCAGGAACATTGCTGAGTTCAAGAAGCTCTGACCCTCAAGAGAGCTACCATTAATTTTTGGTTTTGTTGTTTAAATGGTTTGTTAACTGAGCACATTTCACTTACTCTTTTCAAAAGTCAGCTTTCACGTTCTACATTGGACACGTCCAATACTTCTTCATTTAGCATGATGATATCTCACAGCATCATACCATCTTCCCCTGCACTGGTCTTTCAAATGTTGTTTTTGTTTTTTACTGGAATCCTTCCAGGAACAACCCAACTTCTTTTCTTTAGTTCACTGACCTCACTTCTCACTGTATTCTTCTCCCCCACTCCACACTTCACTCATGCTTAACTACTTAGAATTTCCTAATGCACAAAACGTCCTCAAGCATGATTATTTCCCCTGCCTTGCTCACCTTCCCCTCGCTCCCCTTTCTATCCTTAGAAAACTGTTCTTCACTTGTCATGTTTTCTTGGGAAGCTCCCCTTGATCGCTCCAATGTGGGTTACTTGTGCTCCTCTGTGTGTTCAAAACACCTGTGCCCACCTTGCCTATCTTGTCACTCACAAGCCACACTGTAATACTCTGTTTATCTTTTTCTCCCACTAGCCTGTCAAGGGCTTGAGGGCAGGAAGCATGTCCTGTTTCTGTACATAACACCATGTCTGGTACATGCAAGGTGCTCAGAAAAGCTTGTTAAAAGAATGAATGATCGAATGCATGAACAAAGGAAGGGGACTTCAGTTACCTGACCCACTTGTAGTCACTCTTTTTACCTGAACGTGTAAGTCTTGGTGATCCCACAAGGCAGCGTCTTGCCCAGAGGCATCAAGGGAGCTGTGACCCGTAGACCAGCGCCTTCCAGGATCACATCGTGGGCGGATGGGTGTCTGCCTCCCCTGTCCACACGGTAGTCAAAAGACAGGGTTTGCCCATAGCTCACCTGTTGATTCCCAAGAAATTTGGCTGTGAAACAGAATTTGAAAAGACTGAGATCGGTGTGAAACTGGAGAAGTAAACGAGCTAGCAAGTTTGCATTAATGTTGGTGATTTCTGTTGGAGTCCTGTGTCATCAGTGTGCCACCATGCCCCCAACCACCCTTCCAGAAGAAGCAGTTCATGGATGTGGCCATACTGCCCCTGGCTACAAAGGAGAGTTAGTGACTGACATGTTAAAAGGGCCACGTTGTAAGACAATTCCATGTATTAGATGATTCACAGCATGGCCCTGTGAATGCCTGGGACATAAAGGTCCCGGGTATGTTGGGAATAGTACCATTTGTTACATAATGCTTTATAGTTCACAGACTTCATTATGTTTGATGTTAATAATCCTTGGAGGAATTATTATCCCCATTTAACAGCTGTGAGAACTGAAATTTGGAAAGGTTAAGAGGACAACTTACCTGAACACCACATAGTAGCTAATGAAATGAACTACTAATACATGTTTTTAATGTACAAGTGGTTAAAACTGAGAAAACCTTATTTTCACTTTTCCATCTGCTTCTCAGTAGATCCACAGATGTGACCTCTGTCTTTATTTCTTGTCTTGATGGAAAACCTAGAAACTTCCCATTTGACGGAAGTAGGAACCTCAACCAGGGACCATCTGCCTGGATACACAGTCCTGTTCTACTGTATCATGACTTTGTCAATAGGGCTGAAGCCCCAACTGTCTTCTGGAGATACTGCTTTTCTGAACACCAGGTGATATGGTTTTCACATTTGCTAACTCCATTTTTCTCTCCTGACTTCTAGGCTTACAGGTTGGCTTCTATAAGAAAAATACCGTACATACCAGGAGCGACAAAATAGACGGGGTCTGATCGTCGTGCTGAGCTGAACACGTCCCGATGATGCTGGGACCACTGGAGCTTTGCAGGAGACCCATTTCTTTGGATAGCCTTCCAGCCATCAACATCTGGAATGCAAATAAAACCACTCTGCATTTGACGGACAAACCTCATCATCTATTGAGCTAAATAAGGCAAGACTTGATTGCCAAAAAGTCTTAGAGGTGAACAGCTAGTGGGGTTTCTTAATAGTTCCACATTCGTGTGCAGTCCTTAAAATGTCCTATGCCCCACTCCACTTGGGTCTCAACTTCACCTGCTCCCACCCCACAGCAGCTCTGACTTCTTTGAGTCTGATTCTCATAATAAGAGAGCATGTTTTCATCTGCCTGTAGAGTTCATACTTTTATTTTATTTACATAAACAGGGTCTGGCCTTTGTGAGTCGGGAGGGTCCAGTATGTTCCAACAGAAACTCAAAGTTGAAATCATGTCACTCTCCTAGATTTTTATAGGGTTTTGTAGCTTGATAACTAATTTCACATACATTAACTCATGTAATGTATGTGAAAACAGTATTTTTTAAAAAGATTTATTTATTTATTTTAGAGAGAGATTGAACACATGTGAGTGGGAGGAGGGGCAGAGGGCGAGAATCTTTCAAGCAGAGTTGTAGGGTCAATCCCACGACCCATGAGATCATGACCTGAGCTGAAACCAAGAGTCAGATGCTCAACTGACTGAACCACCCAGGCGCCCGTGAAAGCAGTATTATTAATGAGTGTGAATTCCAGGAAGACTCAATAACCCACCCCCCCCAATCCAAATGAAAGGCTCTTTTGTGGTTTTAAAATACATGGAGGTGGGAAGTGCAGGGAGATGAAAATCTGGTCTCTTTTTAGTTATTCTTTTAAGTTATTCATATACCGGCATGAGTCAGCTGTGCAGCTATGACTTTTTCAAGACATTAGGATCTGCCTTATTGCCCAGACAAAATAATGTCCTTTAAAGCCAGAAGAGAGTTGCTAAAGACTATGCAAAGGTCCCAAGCTGTGACGAGGAGGAGGTCATCTGTAAGCATAAAGCTCTATACAATGTTAAAAACAAAATTCTAGAAACAGAACACTTTACCTTGATAGAAAGTAGAGGTGATTTTATGGACACCGTAGTCTCCAGAGCTGTGGCAGTTGGCTGAATGCCCATAGCAAAAACACTGGGTACAGCCCTCAGGGTTTCCCCCATCCAGGTGATAATAACCTGGTCGACACCTGTGGCAGCATTTTAGAGATCAGGACAATGTTAGAAGTTACTTCTTATTTCACATAGAGAATATGATGACTGATCTTTTCTACTTTCTCTCCCGCCTGGCCCTATTAATTCCCAGAACTGGGAAATAGTAACTTACACATACCATCCCCACTCCCAGACAGGATGGATAGTCACAGCCCCCACTGAGAGAGCATGAACGTTCACTTTTCTGTCCCTGTGGTAGAGCACAATCACGCTGGACTTGGTGGCCTGGGAACTTAGTGATTTCCCCATCCCTGGTGAGGAACTGAATGGAGGTCACATGAGCGGGACAAGAAGGGTTGTGGCAGGGGGGACGTAGAGCTGGCCCTGTCTTAGAGCAAGTGTTTAATGGGGGCAAAGAGTGGGAGGTGGGGCCAAGAAAGGAAAGATAAATGTCCCGGCCCCAGCACCTGCTCAGCTGTCCTGGCCCGCACAAGAACACTAATTGCTGCCCACCATCCCTGCCCCTTATATCCCTGCTCTGTCCACGGGGAAAGGGGCAGGTGGGGATATGACAAAGAAGGATGGCTGGAGGCTCCCTACAAAAGCAAAATGTAGGCTGGCGTCCCACCTGCCAGTGGCTTGTCTGAGGACCACAGCTACCAGGCAAGTCGCAGATGTTGGGGTCACAGAGAAGAAGGAAAAGCTGGGGAGGACTTGTTTTTCTCCGTTCAAGTTAATTTCATCCTTCTTCATGAAATAATAAAAGTTTCAATGATCATTTATTTAGCACTGATGCTATGGCAGGCACTTTGTGTATGTTCTCCAATTTAATCCTTGGTACAACCCTATGAGATAGGAGTTGTCATTTCCAATTTCTATTTATTTATTTATTTATTTATTTATTTAAGAGAATGAGAGAGCGAGCATGAGCAGGGGCAGGGGCAGAAGGAGAGGGAGAATCTTAAGCAGGTTCATGCCCAGCACGGAGCCTGATGAGGGGCTTGATCTCATGACCATGAGATCATGACCTGAGCCGAAATCAAGAGTTGGACGCTTAACCAACTGAGCCACCCAGGCTCCCAATTTCCAATTTTCTTAGATGAAGACACCCAGGCCAGAGAGGTTAAGAAACTTGTTCGAGGTCATAGAGCTGGTAAGTGACTGAGAAAAGATTTTCAAACCAGGTCCATCTGCCTCTAAGTCATGTGGTCTAATCCACTGCCCCCTATGAGGGGAGTCTGTATATTGTGCAAAATTATAGAAAAGCAGGTTAACTGTGAACAATAAACGCTTCAGAGAACAGCTGTATGTAAATAAGCATTGTTTTTTTTTCTCTACAGAGCAAGGGCTTAAAAAAAAAATCATTATGGTTTCTTTGGAGGAACCTGCAGATTAAAAGGGATTAAAAAGCAAGGAAGGAAGAGGGGGAGGGGCACAGAAAGCGAGGGGAGGGAATGAAAAAAGAAGGGAAGGGAGGAACTGAAGGAAATCAGGCAAAACAACGACAGTGTTGAGGGATGTAACCAGGTAATAAATTATGAAGAAAAGTAAGGAAGTGATCACACAGAGGTCAGAACAGTGGTCACTTCTCGAAAGGAGGGAGGGTGTTGTTGCCATTGGGATGGCACATTTTTAGTGAAGGTCTACTTCTTAGAAGGGGTGGTGCTGACAACATTTGTTTTATGTAGTTTTCTGTTTCTGTCTGACACTTCGAAATGAAACACCTTTTCAAAAAGTGACTCCTCTTTTAACACGTAAGCTGTGGTCCCCTCCCTCCACTGCAGCAGTGAAGAAGCCCCTGGAAACACAAGCTGGGAATGCATCTGGTATTTTCCCTGCCCAGGTACAAGTGATTGTCAGGATGCCAAAGGACTGCTTTCTTACTTTTAAGGAAACGGGGAGAACGCCTTTACCTCTGCGCCCAGCCTCCCAGCTATTGTAGGGGAGGGAAGCGTTTTAAGTCTGAGCAATTTGTCCTTAAGGACTGTCCGCAAGCAGCAACGGAGGGTGGATCGCTGTTTCCTGTGCCACCTGCCCCAACATGGCCCGGGGCCCAAAGGGCTCTTACCTCTCCTCCCGGCTCATGTGTGTGCATGCAAGCACCATCCCATCCCTGGGCGTTTCCTTTGCTGCACATGATGGTTATATATGGCCATATTTCCTCTTACTAGCATTTTTGCAACATGCTTAATTAGGCCAGGCCTTTTCTGGGACCAAGCTGAGTCAGGTGACCTCATCATCGCATGCCACCTTGTATGGGAGCACCTGGGATTC
Source organism: Phoca vitulina (assembly GCF_004348235.1). Lineage (NCBI taxonomy): Eukaryota > Metazoa > Chordata > Mammalia > Carnivora > Phocidae > Phoca > Phoca vitulina. The sequence continues at coordinate 10,019,719 of NW_022589774.1, read as the reverse complement.
GGAGTCAGCTGGCAAGGGGACTCCCTGGGGCCCTGGACCCTGCAAAAGGATGGGGTCCAGGGAGATTTGGGGGGCTCAGCTGTATTTTTTTTAAAAAGCTAGGATTTTGAGGCCAGCAGGCAGGACAGAGATCGTCTCTATTTGTTACGTGTCCCTTTTCCACAACTGCACTCAGAGGATGAATTCTCACGCTAGCTGCCAAGAGGCTCTCCCTGCTGTGTCCGCAGGGCCACAGTTCACACGGACCTGTCACAGCGCTCTCCGGTGACAGCTGGCTTGCAGACACAGCGGCCCTCATCACAGGGCCCCAAGATACCAGCTGGGTCACAGTCACATGTGGAGTCTCTAGGAAAGAAGACAAAGAAAAGTAGGGATGTGTCTCCAAATGCTTCCCGGCTATCCACATAAAGATCAAGTGCTTCTAAGTAAATGTCACCAACTTGAGTAAATCCTTCGTCTTCACTGAGGCCCCTCTCGGCTCCCCTTGTCCACGCTCATCTCTCCCAGGCCCTTTAAGGACTTGGTTGTCTAGGCCCACGCTACTCTGAGGGTGACAGCTGGTCCATGAACTGCTTGCTACCCACCCTCAAGGAGAAGAGGGGTTGGAGCCAGAGTGTGAGCCAAATCCATCACTAAACGGTTCAGTTTGGTTTGGTTTTAGTTTGGTTGACTGTTTGGTTCAGTTGCTTTTTTTTTTTTTTTTAATTTTTTGTTTTGTTTTTTTTTTTTTTTTTTTTAATTTATCATTTGCTTCTCTATTGTTTAATTCAGTGATGACTGCTTTCATTGTGATGGATTCCATCCACTTGCTATTTTCGTTTATTTAGTTCTTTCTTTTTGCAACACTTCTATCAAGACACAATTCAGGGGTGCCTGGGTGGCTTAGTCAATTAAGTGTCTGCTTTCAGCTCAGGTCACCATCCTGGGGTCCTAGGATTGAGTCCCGCATTGGGCTCCCTGCTCAGCAGGGAGTCTGCTTCTCCCTCTCCCTCTACCCCTCCCCACTCCTCATGCTCTCTCTCTTAAATAAATAAATCAAATCTTTAAACATTTTTTAAAAAGACACAATTCACATACCATACAATTCACCCATTTAAAATGTACAATTTGCTGGCTTTTAGTAGATTCTCGGAGTAGTAGAATTTAGTAGAGTTTAGTAGATTCTCAAACATCCCAATCAATTGTAGACCATTTTCATCACTCCAGAAAGAAGCCCTGTGCCCCTGGCGATCACCCTCCCTTTCTCCCCCCTAGCGATCACCCTCCCTTTCTCCCCCTAGCGATCACCCTCCCTTTCTCCCCCTAGCCCTAGGCAACCACCAATGTACTTGCTGTGTCTACAGATCTGCCTCTTCAGAACATTTTCTGTAAATGGAATTGTACAATCTGTGGCCTTTTGTGTTTGGCTTCTTTCACTTAGTATGTTTTCAAGGTTCATCCAATGTTATACTTCATCCATGTATCAATAATTCATTTTCTTATGGTTGAATAAAATTCCATCATATGGATAGACTACATTTTGCTTATCCATTCAACAGCTGATAGACATTTGGGTTGTTTCCACGTTTTTAGCTACTATGGATAATGCTGCTTGGAGCATTTGTGCACACGTTTCTACGCAGATATGTATGTTTTCATATTTCTTGAGTGTATTCCTAGGAGAGGAATTGCTGAGTTTGGCTGATTTTTTTTTTTTTTTTTTGGTTGCAAGACTTTCTCAGTGTTTCCATTATTTAGTTTTGGCACAATCTCTTAGTGCTCTGGCTACTGACTAGTATCACTCAGATGGGCACACAGTCATAGGCATCTATCTCATGGGTCTAAAACCAAATCTGTCTTTTCCCTACTGTTCGCCCCTTTGACTGCCCTTTGACCCCATCCAAATCCTACCCAAACCGGGATGGGCTCCTCCTCCCCCTCACATTTCTCATTCAGTCAGAGTCCCAAGCTGTCAGGCTCCCTGAAGATCCCTTTCCCAGTCCTCCTCTTTCACTTGTGAGGCTCTCCTCCTGTCCTAGCCCCTCCACACCACTTTATCTGGACCCTTTGACAAACATTAGGCACCATCTACTGGTTGCTAAGCATTGAGGACACTAAGAAATAGGATCCTGGTCTCTAGGAGTCTCCAGGCAGGGCAGAAACATGAACAATGATGGCAGCGAAGCCTAAGGCCAGCTGGAACCGGGTGGGGGGCCCCTTCTGTGTGCTTCTCCCCACTCTGGGCACTGGGGATGCAGTATGAATAAGACAAAGCCAACACGGGGCTTTCGTTCTGGTGGGAGAGACAGACAAACAAGAGATGTGAAGAACATCAGTCAGAACTTGGAGGGGTGGGGACTGGTCAGGCAAGGCCTCTGTGAGGCGTGGATGAGGTGGGGATGGAGCCCGTGAGGCTCTCTGTGGCCCCGTAGGAACCAGGAGTGCTCTAGGCCAGGGCCGAGGTCCTGGCTTGGCTCCTTTGAAGAAGGGAAGGCAGGCTGGTGGGACCGAGTGCAGGGGGCCAGGGGGAGAGAGAAAAGCAGTGGGAGTCCACTGCTGGGGGTGCAGAGGGTGGAGGATCTTGCAGAGCCCTGCTGGCCTACAAAAGAAGTCTCCATCTCATTCTGAGAGGACAGGGAGCTACTGGAGGGTGGCAAGCAGAGAAGTGATATGATCTACTTCATGCTTTAGAAGCATTTCCAAAGGCAGACCCGGCTGAAGGAAGGGTCTCTGAAGACAGTCTAAAAGGGGACAGGGAAGCCTGGAAGAGAACAATCTGTGCAGAGGCCCAAGGGTGAGAGAACTTGGGACAGTGGTAGCCAGGCCGGCGCCAACATGGAGGGCAAGGGGCTGGAAAAGGGGGCACCGGGAAGTGATCCTCTGCGGGCACCTTCTAGCTGACGCCCTTCCTGCCGAGCTCCCTTCCCCCTAAGCCATGCCATACCTGCCAGCTCTGCATCCCTTTGATTGCTTATGTGATTTATAATGTATGCTCCATCTTCTGCCAGGAAAGAATTTTTTTTTTTTTGAGAGAGCACGCACACGAGCAAGGGGAGGGGCAGAAGGAGAGGGAGAGACAGAATCTCAAGCAGACTCTACACCCAGCTCAAGCCCAACACAGTGCTCAATCTCACGACCTTGAGATCATGACCTGAGCCGAAATCAAGAGTGGGACACTTAACCGTAAGAGTGGGACACTTAACCGACTGAGTCACCCAGGTGCCACTCTTCTGGGAAAGAATATGACGTGGGATAGAGAATGCTTCAAACTAAAACGTAATAAAACTGTGCAGAGAAGTTTTTCTAGTCCAAATTCATTTGGGTCAAAATGGGTCCCAGGTAAGAATCTGGAGGGCGCTTTACCTCCATCTTCGTTCATCTAAAGCAGGGCAATCATCTGGGTGAAGAACGTAGGTTTCTGGGCCTGAATATTAGGTCCACCCCCACCAGTAATATTGGGTAAACTTAACCCCTCGGGGTTTACATTTCTTATCTTCCACATGAGTGTGACGCTAATCCTAACCTCTGAGGCTTACTGTAGGGATTAAATGGCATAACCCACGGGAAGTCCTCAAACAGCACTTGCCACACAGTTGGTGCTCAGTAACGGAAGCGGCCACGGATGTTAATGTCATTGTCATCCCTCATGGCAGAAGCTGCGGGGGGGGGTGCAGGTGCTTACAGTAGCCTTTGGTCTCGGGTGCACCCGGCGTCAGTGAGCGTGTGGAAGCCTGGCAGACATCGGTCACACCTGTCTCCTGTCACACCCGGCTTGCAGCTGCACCGTCCAGAGTTGTCACATCCAGCGCTAAGAGAACCTGTAACACACGAGGTGGGGAGAAGGAAAGAAGAAAAGGAAGTATTTAGTTTATAGGGCATTAGGAAACAACTGAAACCCCATGAGAGCTCACAGCCAGGCGCAGCTTCTTCCAGCAAAGAAATGGAAGTTACTCCTGGAAGCATTTGTACTTCTCTATCGAACATTAAGTAGTATGTCAGCCACTGCTTTTTAAAAGAAGGTTGTTGAATCCTTGAGATCTCAAGAAGAGGGACAGGGGTGCCTGGGTGGCTCAGTCGCTAAGTGTCTGCCTTCGGCTCAGGTCATGATTCCAGGTCCTGGGATCGAGCCCCGCATCGGGCTCCCTGCTCTGCGGGAAGCCTGCTTCTCCCTCTCCCACTCCCCCTGCTTGTGTTCCCTCTCTCGCTGTGTCTCTCTCTCTGTCAAATAAATAAATAAAATCTTAAAAAAAAAAAAAAAAAGAAGAGGGACAGTTTGGGAATGAGCGCATCAGCCTCCTCGAAGACAGTTAGTATGAGAAAGCAAGCAACATTTTCTCTTATTTCTGGCAGGCAAAAGCCATCTTTTAAGGGCCAGTGTGATTTTATTCATTTTTTTTTTTTTTTTTTTTTTTGAGTATTAAAAGGCCTCCTAACCAGAAATATCTCTACCTACCTGGAGTGGTGGACATTCTCGTCCTTGGGGCATCACCCCTTCCCTGTGCATCTCACCCGGTTTAGTGCACCGAGCACTTGTCCTGTGATTGATTCTGTATAGACATGCTCTTACTTGTTAGTGGGCCCTCTTGGATTGCGAGTTGATGAGAGACAAGAAGTGCTCAGGGTAGCAAATGCGCCCCTCCAGAACCCAGCCTCTTCATCTGACTGCCTCGCCCTCCCCTACCCCAGTTCAGGTCTGTCCTCTCTCCCTGGACCCTGCCTCCCACTCTCTTCCCTGCCTCCATCCTCACCTCCCTACCCTCCTTTCATGCTGCTTTAACAATGGAATTCAGATCACATTACTCAGCTGTTTCGTTCTCTGGTGGCTCCCCACTATAAGCAGAAGAAAATGCAAACTCTGTATCGTGGTCCACAGGACTCGACCTCTCCCAGCACATCGCCTACTCTCCTTCACTCCATTCCAGCTCCCAGCTCCCCCAGCCTGCGTGTAAAATGTGCCAAATGGCTTCTCTCCTCTGGTTATCTGCCCTTGCTGCTCCCCCAGCTTGGAAGGCCCCTTCCGCAGAACTTCCCCCTAATTGGCCTATCCTCAGCTGTCAGGTCCTGATTTAATATTACTTCTCTAGGGAAATCTCCTCTGACTCCCAAATCCCAAATAGCCATCTTGCAGTCCTGCTTACTCAGGATGACCTCAGCTTGTGTTCCTTGCTCTGTCCCCAGGGCCCCAGTGCAGAATCCAACCCAAAGAGGATGTCCAGAAATCTGTTGGATGAAGGCACGTATGCCAAGAAAGAGGTTAGGGTTGTTGGGACAGAGTCAGAGGGGGACCAAAAATGAGCAGGAAGGTGGTGAGAAGTGGACCTCACCTACTTTGCAACCTCCCTGTGCTGCTGGCAGAATTATCAAAGAATCCACGTATCTCAACGAACCATGATAACCAGGCCAACCATAATCGATAAAGCCAACAGAACACTAACCAGTTGCTCCTTTCTTTGTAATGGGTTATTCTGTAAGTTTTTGATTCACTAGTAGATACAATTCCAATCAATGAAGATTTGGGCTCTGTGCCGATATAATGGCTTTTTGCCACATGTGGAACCTGAAAGTAGCCACATTCACAGAGTCGGTGAAAGACGCCATGTCAACTTTGCAAGGCTTGAAGGGGCCCTCAGTGATAATGGTATAAACTACATTTTTTGAGCACCTACCACATGTGAGACACTGGGTTCGGCCCTTTATATATATTAGGAAATGCTATCTCCTAGTGAAATAAGAGCTGACAGAAGAATAACAGATCCATTTGTGGGTAACAGGGAAGTATCAGAGGCTCAGGAACTACAGAGCCACAGTTCAGAAAGGCATCTCTAAGGCAATCTGCAGGATGCCTCAGGGAAGGGAACACCATTCCTCGGAAAGACATCCTCCTGTGACAGGATGCCCTGGATTGGAGGAGTCTGGGTGAGAAGAGGAGGAGGGAATCGCTGAGAGAGCCACGTGGATGCAGAAGGAACAGACTTCCCCTCTTCAGAAATAGACGATGAGGGGGTGGGGATCACATGATGACACCAAGGTCCCAACTTGCGCCACTAGAAGCAATGGGAAGCTATTTACCAAAGAGAATGGGAAAGAAGGAGCAAGATCTCAGGTTGAAGCATCAAGAGAAGATCATGAGTTTAGTTTTGGACATTGTGAACTTGAGTTTCCGGTGGCATATTAAGGTGGAAATGTTCACCTGGAGCTCAAGAAAGAGGCTGGGGGTGAGGATCTAGGAGCCTTTAGCACACAGGCTGAGTAGGAAAGCAGAGCAGGTGTAAGATCGCTCTGGGGGCAGATAGAACGAGGAGGGGAGGAGCCTCGGACACAAATGGAACCCCATTAATTAAGGGGCCTTTCATAATCAAAGCGGAAAGAAGTCTCAGGACACTGGAAGCCAAGGGAGCAGAGTTCTGAGGGTCAAGAGAGCAGGAGGGTGGGAGTTTCAGGACCTAAGGCAAGAGAATATTTGACGAGATGAGCATGAAGAGAGGCTTCCTGGGCTGCCAAGCACAGACCTCCACGCTCCTGACCTACAAGCAGGCAGCCAACAGAGCTAAGAAGGAAAATTTCTGAATTATGCTCTGATAAGTAACATTCAACAGAAGATATCTCTCTTTAATACAATCCACTTGTTTTGTTTTGTTTTTTTCTTTAACACAAATGGGTGTCAATCTGGGACTCAGAAATCCATTTTTTCCCCATTCCAATTAATGGAAATTATGCTTTCAACCCAAGAAAATTCTCCCTACAGTTTTTCAGAAATGAATTCTTCTTAGAAAATGGAAAAGATTGTACTTGGCTTTTGGGTTTGGCCCACATAGACCAAAATGGTTACCCTGCAAAACACCCTTCTGAGAGAAATCAATAATCATCTCATGAAAATAGGCGTTCTGTGTTGAGAAAAGTTTGGGAAATGGTGCTCACTTGATTCCTCAGAGACTTATAATATAATAATACCTTCAGCAGGCATGGACCTTGTTTAAGTTTTAATGCCAGTATTTCTAAACATTCTTTGCCATTCTTACAGGCCACATCTATTATTATCTTGAGGAATGTTGTATTCTACAGGACATTATCTAGAGAATCCTGCTCTAAAAGCTGGAGGGTCAAAGAGCCCAGACTTTGAAATCCAACAAATCTCCCTTCAAAACCAGCTCTGCCACTTAGCTGTGTGTCCTTGGACAAATGGCTTACTCATCAGTTCTTTTAAGGGAGGGTAGCCACCTATGCCTTGTGGAGCTGTTGCAAGACTTTGGACTAAAATATATAAAGTGCCTCATTCAGTGTCTCACACGTCACGGGCATTCAAAGAATGTAGTTGGCACTGCTCCCTCCAGCCTCCTTCAAACCTTGCAGAGTGAACATGGAGACATGCACAGGTCCTTACGGTGAGCATGACCACTTTATGTCACATTCCAAAACTTCCAAACTAATAGCACTGGGTTTTCAAACTCTCTCATTAAAATAAAAACACCTGTTCCAACTCCTCCTTCGTGGGCTGCTCTTAGGGATTATGAACAAGTGGGCTGAAAAAACAGAAAACAGCTTCCTGTTTCAGTTTTGTGTCCCAATAAGCTCTTTTAAGGCTTCTAGAGATACGGTCTATGTGCATCTGAGGGCTCAGGAAAGTATGCTGAAATGAGTACTATTTACAAATTAGGGGCACCTGGGTGGCTCAGTCGGTTAAGTGTGCAAGACTCTTAGTTTCAGCTCAGGTCATAATCGCAGGGTTGTGAGATGGAGCCCTGTGTCGGGCTCTGTGCTCAGCGCGGAGTCTGCTTGTCTCTCTCCTTCCTCCTCTGCCCCTCCCCCTCCTCACACTCTTTCTCTCTCTCTCTCAAATAAATAAATAAAACCTTTAAAAAAAATAAAATAAAATAAATAAAAATTAAAAAGAGGGTATGTCCTTTTGGGAACCCTTTAAATATATACCTACACTTGTATTTTAAAGTAACATTATTATATTTTTATAATATTATATAATATACAATATAAATATATAATTATATTTAATAATGATAAATTATTATTTAAGATTGTTTTAAATAATTACCCAAATGTTATAGTCTGAGTAATTCAGGGTCATAGATATGTAAAAAATAATAATAAAATTAAGAGAAGAAGTCCAGTATCACTGATGTCCATACAGGTCTCAAGACTGTAGGTGTCCTGGGAGGAAAACCACACAAATACACACAGTGAATTTCAAAATATTTGCAAAAGGTCCTCAGGATTTACACATGTGCTTACAAGAGTTGAAGATAACTCAGCCCTGTGGCTGAACCCACAAAGTCATCCCTTAAAAATAAGCCTCGCTGCTATATCTATGAGAAATCGATGTGAAATCCAAAATCTGTTACCACTTTGGGGATTATTAATGCTGTTGGCTTCATTCACCATACATGGACTGACTGCATTTTTTGGTAAGATGTGTTCTTCGGCATTTGAGATTGCATATACAACAAATTCCCTTGAAAGTGACAAATCTCTCCCGGCTGATTGGGAGACTAAGAAGTCACACAGGGATTAAGCTTGCGTCACCAGGCTAGTAATCTGGGCAGCCACCATGTAGTGGGAGATGGCACAGGGTGGGAACAGTCTCTGTCCCTGACATGCCACTCAGCCTGGCAGCTCAGGCTCGGGAGCTTCACTTCTTCGTCCCTAGAATGGTGGGTGGAGCGTGTTAACACATACAGGTTGTCAAGTTGTTACGAGTACTGAAGAAGGCATAGTATATGGAAATATTCTGGAAAAAACAGAATGCATTAGCCAGATCTTAGGAAATAATATCCATGAAGTTTTTCCTGGACATCTAATTGTCTGCTGTTGGGGATAAAAGGACACCATTCGGATACTTCTTACTTTCAGGTGGAAGGAGTAAGAGGGAACAGTCCTCCACCAGAGCCCTGGATTACAACTTTAGCCCTTGCAATGGCTTGTTGTGAAGACTAGAGGCCATTTATCCACTCCTCCAGGGCTCCATTTCCCCACTCTTTAAAAAATACTGAAAAATTCACTGCCAATTTCTGGATATTAATAAAAAAATAAAACGTTAATAAATAGTCTTAGACCAAAGATATGACCTCTACAGCTTCCTTCTAAACCGGAATGTGATTTTTTAAAAAGCCAATGTTCCAGGAAATTGCGACACCGATCTCTGTCCTAATAATAAAAACTCCATCAACTCCAATTTACTGAGTTGTCTACCACGTGCTTAACAAACCTCATGTGATGCTCACAGGCTCTTGTGATACAAAGAGCATGGGGTTGGGGACCCTTTTACCGATGGGGACACTGGGGCAGCAAGAGGAGAAGGGACACGCCCAGAGTGACACAGTGGAAGTGCCCAGGCTGTCTGGCTCCCAAACCCACCACTGGTCTCTACGTTATGATCTTGGACATCAGCGAACCTGGGGCTGGCACCCTCTCTGCCACTGAGCTCTACAACCGTTGGCGGCTTCCTTCATCTCCCTCCCTTGGCCCCTGCTACCTCATTTGTACAATGGAAGTAATAATAGCACCTGCTTCATATGGTGACTTGTGAAGGTTCCTTCCCGGGTGAAGGCATCTAGAAAAGCGCCCGGCACAGAGTAAGCGAGTAATGCATGTTAGCTATCATTTCATAAGCTAGAAATCATTTTTGGGCTCCACCACTTCCTACCAAACTGTTCACACTGAGCCTGGGATGTCTATGGCCCGAAGGAAAAGAAAAAGCCAGGCTCGTGGATGCTGGGCGAGCAACGGACTACACAATGAAGAAGAAGAGACGGTGTGGCAAATCCTTCATCACCATCTCTCTGCTAAGCAGCAGGCTCCTTGTCTACTCTAAGACTAATAACCTTGTCTTCGGGCCAGGCTTTCCAGCTAAGCCAATTAAATTTCTAATTACATTCTCACTGATCATTTTGCTGGGATGACCCACTCCAGTGACTCACAGTGAAGCTGCATAACCTAAAGGGATGTGGGCTCTTCAGGACGATTGAAAGCCCACTAAAATGGAGTCATTTTCCTTTTAATTTTTCTTTATGAAGTTCTTTGATTCACAGGAACAGCTGCTAAATCCAAAAGATTCTGGATGCTGACTCCATGCCCCAAAGCTGAGCAAATCTGACTCAAACCACACCGTAACAGCAACTGGAGAATTTGGAACTGCTTGCTGGGATTTGGGTCTCTATCACCATGGGGTCATCCCCAGTTTTCTATAAGGCTCTCCAACACCCTCTCCCAGCAGCTCATGGCTGGACCAAACCTGACCATTTTTAGATTCTTTCAGCTGCTGCTGTGTATTCGTTCCACAGAGCTACATTGAGTCATTGCCACGCACTCTGGCTATACTCTTTAAGTGGGTTAATACTTATCATATTACACTAGTAAACGCTTTCTAACAAAGAGGAGAAACACACTGCCAAGAAAGAGAATACACAAATAACATAGTTTAAAAAAAAAACTCAACTTCTCTAACAACTACTTGTCTCTCCCTCTCTATATGTACTTTTTTTTTTTTTAAAGATTTTATTTATTTGACAGAGAGAGAGAGAGAGAGCACAAGTAGACAGAGAGGCAGGCAGAGGGAGAGGGAGAAGCAGGCTCTCCACTGAGCAGGGAGCCCGAAACAGGACTCGATCCCAGGACCCTGGGATCACGTCCCGAGCCAAAGGCAGCCACTTAACCAACTGAGCCACCCAGGCGCCCCTAATATGTTCTAACTTGTCTTTGCTGTCCATGATGAATACAGCACAAAGTGTGCGTCTGTGTGCGCAAGAATTACCCACAGTTGTGTGAACATAGCACTGGGTGACATATTTAAAAACAAAACCAAAGTACAACCAAAAAAGAGCCCTACTATCAACCAATACTCCTGTAGGTGCTTCCTATTTATTGATTCTATTTTCTCCTGTTAACAACCGTGTTTGTGAAAGACTTTAATCTGCCTATTAATTGGGCTGTCTCTTGGACCAGTACCACTTTCTATTGCTAGCACCTACCATAGCCCCAGAAACAGATCTTTCTATCCCTTATTTTTTGAGAGGTTGGTCAAAGGCATAGTTGTGGATACGGGGAACTATCACCAGAAGCATAGAAGCTTCCTTTGTCCCTAGGTCAAACTGTCATCTGCCGGGAAACTTAATCATGTTCCTCTTGCGACTAGAATTCAAGCCAAAGTGTCCTAAAGACTCCAGCTGGTTCCTACAACCCAGACTTAAGAAAAGCAGGTTTCCTTTCAGCTTGAAATTGGTAAGACACTCCACCACCAGTGTCTAGAAGATTCCCAGTCGTTCTAGATGTTGAACACCACTCTCTTGGCCTGCTGGCTTCTCCCTTCCCCCCTTCCCCCCTCCCTCTCCCTCTTTCCTTGCCCTTTTTCCCAACTACTTTTTTTTTAGTATAGCTGACACACAATCTTACGTTAGTTGCAGGCGTATAACACGATTCAACATCTCTATAGGTTATGCTGTGCGCCCCGCAGCTGTAGCTCCCATCTCGCACCCTAGGCCGCTATCACAATATCACGGACTACATTCCCCATGCCCTACCTTCCATCCTCGCGATCCCCTCACTCCGTCACTGGAAGCCCGTATCTCCCACTCCTCTTCTCCCATGTCGCCCATCCCCCCACCCCCGCCCTTCCAGCCAGGGTCAGTTTGTTCTCTGTATTTATAGGTCTGCTTCTGCGTTTTTTTAAAGGTTTATTTATTTATTTAAGTAATCTCCACACCCAACGTGGGGCTCGAACTCATGACCCCGCGATCAAGAGCCACATGCTCTTCTGACTGAGTCCGCCAGGCACCCCTGATTCTGCTCTTTGTATGTTTATTCATTTGTGGGGTTTTGTTGCTATCGTCGTTCACTGACGAGTGAAATGATACGGGATTTGTCTTTCTCGGTCTGACTCATTCCACGTAGCGTACTACCCTCTTGGTGCAGCGCGTCGTCCCACACTTACCTTTGGTGTGACAGCTGCAGGGCAAGCAGCGGTCCCTCTCCCTCTGTCGGTAGAACCCGTGCTGGCACCGCTCGCAGTGAGGGCCATCCGTGTGGTCATTGCAGTTGAGACAGCGGAATCCGATCCCTGTCTGTCTGTGAAGCTCGGGATCAAAGACGCACTGCCTGGACTTCCCGTTGCAATCACACACTGGGGGCGGGGGAGAGAGACATCGCTGGTAAAAAGCTCAGAGACAATATTACTGTTATTAATAGAAACTATGCACGGGGTACCAAATATTCATGCCAACGACTTGGAGTTAGGTAAGGATGAAATGGGATGCGGACTGTGAGAGTCCCTGTCCCATGTAAAGGAAGCGGGAGCTCCGCTGGGGCGGGGGGGTCGGGGGTGCTGTCGGAGAGAACATGAGCTCAGAGTGGCCCGACTGTCCCATTCCTCAAGGGACACCAACAATCCCACATGATGTATTTTTATGTAAAAATTCTCGATTTACATATTTGCAAGGAGTTCATTTTTAAAACCCTGTGCAACCCCCTAGACCAAGTCTACGGGCTAAAGAAGACCTGAGGACCACCAGCGCATGCGCACAACTGTCTAACAGCTGATGGGGTCACCTGTCCCTCCAATGATGGTCAAGGCTGAGGAGCTAATATGAGTGTCTGGACAGGTATCTCTCTCCACCCCTCACTGTGCCTTGGGTGGCCCTCCCAAAGCCAGGTGTCAAAAAGAATCATAGCCCCATGAAGAATACATTTTCCCAAGTGTCCAGGAAAGTTCACCCCGTTGATGTTCCAGAGATACTCCTGGAGTGACATCTCTATGGGGGACCTAAAAGCCAGTGAGGTAACATGTGGAAATACTCAGCGTCGTTCCTGGTGCAGGGCAGACCCTCAAAAAATGTTTCAGTCACAGCTGAGAAGAGAAAGATGATAAACCTTGAGGTTAAAAGAATCGGATCCAATAAATACCAGTTCTACTATTTTCTTGGGCAAATCCCTTCAACTCTCTGAATCCCTTTTCTTTTCTCTTATAAATGTGGAAGACACTCCCTCCCTCCCTGGATTGTTGAGAGGATCTCACTGAGAAAAGAACATCCAGTCCTTCACATCTGCTACTTCACTCACACAAGACAGGGAGACAGGCACTGCCTCAGAGGAGAAAAATGCCGTTCAGAAAGGTTAAGTAACTTGACCCAGTGGAGAGCTGGGGTTTGAACCTGTGTCTGATGCCAAAACCCACTTTCTTTCCACCAGGCACACTGTCTTCATTGGTCGTGTGGCCTCAAGGACAGTCTGTTTCTAGAACTGCCTAGGGCCACAATTCACGCAGCGCACTGACAGAAAGAGTCGACAAATGGGCCAACATCGCGCACCGAGCAGCTGTCCCGTGCGGGCCGTGTCAGGCTCTGGAGGCGCAAAGATGATGAAGTAAACCCATGAGCTTCCTACGCGACTTCCTTACCACACACGCTTCCTACAACTCGCTCTCTAATCTGGGGAAAGTGAACTAGCATCTCCCCAGAGCCCACTCCATTTCTAGCACTTCACATGCCTCAGCTTGGTTACTTCTCACAATAACACTTCAACATGGGCTTTATTGTCCCCATTGACTGGATGGAGAAACTAATCCTCAGAGAGCATGGATATGTTGCTTCAAGTCACACGGCTAAATGGTAACCATATCATTTGCTCCTAGGTCTGTCCAACCACAAAGCCCTCCCCTTCCCATTTTAGCCCTGCGTCTCAAGAATCTGGTTACCACTGGGCATGGAGGCATTCCTTCAAGAAATCCCTCACACAGGCTTCTCAGGCCCTACTCAAATCCCTCCACTGACAGCACTGGTTATTATAAATTATTTTTTTTATAAATTATAATTTTTTTGGAATTTTAAATCTGCCTCCCTCCCTGTAATTTTTACTATGTGTTCTTGTTCTTCCCTGGAAAACACACACAGACACACACACACACACAGACACACACACACACACACACACACCTACTCTCTTCTCCATTTACTTATTCTATTTCAGACACTGTCTTACAAGCACGGGAGTAGCCGAACCTTTGAACCGTCTGAAGACAGTGACAGCATTTTCCTCTTTAGCCTTCTCTCCTTCTGGTTACACTGGAGACCTATCACCCCCAGGTCTTTCAACCACTTCCCGTGTCACGATTTCTAGATTCTTCTTGACTGTCCTCCAAGGAACATACTCTAATTTCCCATGTCTTTCTTGAAATGGCCAGACTTTATGACAGTACTCCAAGGGTGGTTTGAATAGCTCAGCTTGCAACACAACTGGATACTATAATTCCAGGGACGCAATTTAACATTTCATTAAACTTACAGCATACTAAGTTTGCACTCAATTCAGGCTCCCAGGTCTTTTTCTTTTTTTTTTTTAAAGATTTTATTTATTTATTTGAGACAGAGAGAATGAGAGAGAGAGAGCACATGAGAGGGGGGAGGGTCAGAGGGAGAAGCAGGCTCCCTGCCGAGCAGGGAGCCCGATGCGGGACTCGATCCAGGGTCTCCAGGATCATGACCTGAGCCGAAGGCAGTCGCTTAACCAACTGAGCCACCCAGGCGCCCCAGGCTCCCAGGTCTTTTTCGCTGAACTGGTGCCAAGCCAAATCTTTCCCAACGAATGCTTGTGTAACTAACTTTTTGGATCCCGAACAGAGGTGCCACACAGCTGTCGTGCGCTGTGAAATCACCGAGTACATCGTTAGGCACGTACAAGAGCTAAATCCAGCAGCCAACGACCCTTGAGAGGTTACCCAGCTGGATGGCACCGTGTGCCAGTGCCCTTTCCCGCTCTGGATGCCTTTTGAGGACAATCTCCAAACAATCACGACATTTTCATTGTGCCTCTCTTCACCCTGAACAAACTCTTTGCTGAGTTTATAGTTTATAATAGTTAACTTGATAAGGATAGCTCATGAAATACTTATTCAGAGCAATATTTTAAAAATAGACAACCTGGTTATCATCTAGCTTTTAATACCTCCCTCCCCATCTGTCCTTTCTCCTTTCGGGGTCTACTCTGGGGGAAAAAACAAACCACACCTGTGTTCTTCCTTTAAATCTGCAGCCTTCCATGGATGGGCATGACACTTCCAGCCAGGGAGGTCAGCAGCTAGCAGCTCCACTCTGGAACTCGCCCACGGCTGAATCCCCCTCCTCTGCCACCTGAGTTTCCATGAAAGCCCATGGTTGTGCTGACTAGAGTGAGGGACGCCTAGGCCATGTGTCCGGGAGTGTATGGGCCTCCTGGGTCTGCATGATGTGAGCACTTCATGAGGACACTCCCCAGCCTTGCCTGCAGGACTTTGAGGTTTCCAAGCTGCACCGAGCTCAGCACTTAGCTGAACTGCACTTTGCTTAATATTGACTCTACGAGGGGTGCCTGGGTGGCTCAGTCGGTTAAGCGTAGAGCCTTCGGCTCAGGTCATGATCCCAGGGTCCTGGGATTGAGCCCTGCGTCGGGCTCCTTGCTAAGCAGGAGCCTGCTTCTCCCTCTGCCTCTCCCCCTGCTTGTGCTCTCCCTCTCTCTCTCTCTCTCTCTGTGTCAAATAATAAAATAAAATCTTAAAAAAAAAATATTGACTCTTCAGAACATTCACACCTGGAGGAGGAGGAGGAGAGCAGAGAGTTTGTTCCTTTTGCATGGGATGACTCCTTTTGTCACTGATGCATTTGAAACACGATTTTTCTCAAGTCATCTCCTGAATTTAGACTAACTACCCTAAAACTAATTATTACTCACGCTCATTGCTGGGGGGAAAAAAGAATCTTTTTATTTCAAATTCCAGAATATTCTTGCAATTGGCTCAATAAAATGGGCCTCATACTGCTTGAGCCTGGTCCTTTTTATACTGTGACCAATTTCTGCCTCGCCGCGGGCCCGGGCACCGTGTCTGCAGAAGGGTACTGCCATGCTGGGAGCGAGGATGCAGGCGGCAGTGTGGACTCTGCCAGAAGGGCTCTTGGGGAAGCAGCCCACCACAGCCACGTGGGGATGCTGCCCACTGTGGTCAGCACTTCCACGTAGGTTTCCAAAGAAGACAGAAATCTGGCTTTGTGTATGACATCTACTGATTTTTTAAATGGGGGCAAAAATAATTTTTTTTAATTTCTATTTGAAATAAAGCTGTGTCCAAGGGCAAATCTTTGCACTTGACTCTGCTCTTCTAACAGGCAGAAAACATGGTCATACTTTAGAAAAAGGAGAAATGGGGCCCTTGTCTAATGGCACAGTGGCTTGGTCATAGTGGGTATCTGATGTTTTTTGTTGTTGCTGTTGTTTTTTTTTTTTTTTAATATTTTATTTATTTATTTGAGAGAGAGAAAGAGAGAGAGCACAAAGGGTGGGGAGGGGCAGAGGGAGAGGGAGAAGCAGGCTCCCCGATGAGCAGGTAGCCTGATGCGGGGCTCGATCCCAGGACCCCGGGATCATGACCTGAGCCGAAGGCAGATGTTTAACCGACTGAGCTACCCAGGCACCCTATCTGGTATTTTTTTAATGAACAAATGAATGAATGTTCTCTTGAACTTCAGGAAATCCCTAGGTGTGTTTTGACCACTTGAAAGGACTCCATGTGCCCCACATGTCTGGACCTGCCTTAAAAATACAAATACTAATATCTGGCAGTCTGTCTCTTCTCTATTCCTTGAAAGGATGATTTTCTCCACAGCAGCTCAGTCCAGAAAACAACCTTTCTTGGTAACTTGTAATACAATGCTTTATTTAGGTTAATAGACCTAAATATAAGCCTTGGCTACATTTTCAAACAGGAAGAAATTCTTAAAATGTTTATTATACTTTCCTTCTTTTATATTTAGCCTTGTTCAATTTCATGTCTAGAACTTCCTTTTCATTTTTATTTTATAATCTACTTGCTATCCTTCCAAATTTCATAAATAGGCTGTCTAGTTTCCATCAGGGAATCTTGACACAAAGACAAGTGATGGAAGTATAAAGACGGGAGTCTTGGACATTTCCTGGGTTGCCTGGGAAGCGTTTATCAAGGTTCCATTCACTCGACAAATACATATGGAGCACCTAGTATGTACCAGGTGCTGTTCCAGGCACTGAGGATATAGCGGTAAACAAAACCAATCGCTGTCCCAGCCCTCATGGAGTTTTCATGTGAGCCAGGGGGAAAGAAAATAAACAAGATAAGTAATACAGAGAGAATATTGGGATAGTGAGATTTGTTAAGGAGAAATACATAAAGCAGTGAAAGGAAATAGGAAGTATAAGGGGAGGGGGTAAGTGAGGAGGAAGGAAAGGTTGAAAGTGCCATAAGCTGGTTTACTATTTTTTTTAAGATTTTTTTTTTTTATAAGTAATCTCTACACCCAATATGGGGCTTGAACCCACAACCCCGAGATCAAGAGTCACATGCTCTACCGACTGAGCCAGCCAGGCGCCCCTGGTTTACTATTTTATTTCACTTGTGATGCTGGTCTGTTCATGAGTTTTATCCATTTATCTACTAGACGTGATGTTTTTCTTATAAATTATGAATTATTTACCTAACAAATGTATCAAACTATTCCTCTCTCATTTTGTTACATATGTTCTTTACCCCTCCTACAAATCTCCTTTCTCTCCAAAGTACCTCACTGATAGATTTTGCTTTACCGAGTCTTACTCCTTTTTCCCCTTCCTTCTTCTGTCCTTGGTCACTTAGATGTACATTTATTTCATTCATTTAATAAATACCACTTCCCACCTGACAGGGAGGCTGCACTGGGCGCTTGGATTCCGGGACTTCATGAACCAGCATGATTTCAAAAAAGGGAGATGCCAATGTTTTATTTTGTCAAATAAGAGATTAAATATGTATACATTTAATCAATATATTGGGCTTTCTCAAACACCCGTCACATTGTCCACTTTTCCTCATTTCACCATGGACAGGCATGGGTCTGGGGCCCGGAGTTCACTTATCACTGCAGCGGAAAAAAACAGAAACAAGTCACTCTGGGACCCTGAACAGACCCAAAGCATTACAGGGCATCGGAATCAAGACGGGCAGTTTTTTCCCTCTCTTTCAGTGAACCCAGTACCACCGGTGCCAGGTCCCATCCATTGTCTTATTTTACTATTCCTTTGTACTGTGCTTTCCCAAGCTAGGGACATCTCTGCAAACTTTTGTCCTTCTCTGTCCCGGTGCCCTCACTCCAGCTCCTCCCCAACCCCAAATCCCGGTCTCTGTCAGCCAGGGGTCTCTCCACAGCTAAAGGAATGAGATTCATCAAGTTGACCTTCTTTTTTTTTTTAAAGGTTTTATTTATTTATCTGAGAGAGAGAATGGGAGACAGAGAGCATGAGAGGGGCAGGGTCAGAGGGAGAAGCAGACTCCCCGCTGAGCAGGGAGCCCGATGCGGGACTCGATCCCGGGTCGCCAGAATCATGACCTGAGCCGAAGGCAGTCGCTTAACCAACTGAGCCACCCAGGCGCCCCTCAAGTTGACCTTCTTAGAGAAGCCCGCCGGGCAGTCCGACACAGGCTGACCCACCCGCCACCACCTACACGCCCCCAGACACAGATCTGAGAGGCAGGCAGCCCTCTTCAAACAAGGTGTGCAGAACCCCTCAGGCTCACTTCACAACACTCCCACCCTCACTCCAACACACAGCTCCAACAGGTCGAGACAGGAAGCATGGGGCAAAGGCTGTTTCCAAGCTGCATCCTTAGGAGAATGAAAGGAAACCAAAAATACTTCCTAGGGTTGTACTGTTGCAAAGCCTCGGACTGATCAGCATCAGTGGTGGCCATTCATCAGGACCTCATTTTAAATTTCCCATAGGAAACACTGCAAACAGTTATGAGGAATTGTAACAACTTGGCATTAATATGATCGTCTGCGTATAAGGAGATCTTCTTTCTATTGTTCTAAACTTGAAAACATGCTCTGCTTTTCACCAATGTGACCTAACAATTTATGGGATCATCGTGCTTTTTAGTGTTCTAAGTAACGACAAATTTAAAAATCCAAAGCTCCTTTCAAAACCCTGCAGATTTGGTGCTGCTGACCTCTCCAACTTTCTCTCATTCCTCTTTGTCTCTCTCTCTCTCTCTCTCTCTCTCTCTGGGCTCCAACACACAGACCCTTGCATGAATTCTGGAAAGCACCACCTTCCTCCTACCGCAGGCCTCTAGGCTTGCTATATCCTTTGCCAGGAGCGCTACCTGCTCCCACCGTCCCTAAATCCACACAGCAACCCAGTGATCTTTTTAAGAGCAAAAATGAGGGTGTAGGGCCCCTGCTGATGGCCCTTTTACAGCTTCTCCCTCCTCTGAATGCCCACAGGACTTCGTCCTCACCTCCGGCCTGGCATTTAATCACTTTCTGTCCTGTGCCTTCGCTATTTGCCTACAGGACTTACTTCCTCTATAGCCTTTTCCACGTTTGATTCCCACCGAACCTAACCGAGGCGTGGGGCTGTGACTGGTGGGTGGATGGAAGGCAGGCAGGCAGGCAGGCAGGTGGACTCTAAGAAAAGCCAAAAAAGCACCTGAAATCTCCCAGGAGTCCAGGGACCCCGTATGAAATTTTCTCAACACAATACACCAAATTTCCATTGTCTACATATATGGCATTCAGCGTAAATTTAAAAAGCTACTGTTTCAACCAAAAAACCCCCCCCAAAAAATGAAACTGCATGGTGCGACGGAAACAGAAAGAACTGCGAGAGGAAGGTGATAGTTTCAGTTAGAAGGAGACTTTCAGGTTTGCTCTCACACCAGAGGAACTATTTCCGCGTCCAGACCGCCTGCGCACCGGTGGTGGTTCGGCAGCCGGGAGCTGGGAGCCGGGAGCTGGGAGCTGCGAGCTGCGCTGACGCCCCGCCTGCGCCCGCCCGCCGACTCAAAGGGCAGCAAGGCCGGAGCGAGGGGGGCGGGAGGGGCCGGGGCGAGAGCGGCCCGAGAGCGTGAGATCAGCTTGCAGGAGTCGGGCAGCCTCGACAGGCAGTGCACTTGGCCGGCGCGCGGGACGACCTCAGGGGCTAGGAATCCGGGCGTCAAGTTTGAACCTGGCACTGCGTGCCGGCCGCCCTGGCCCGCAGCTCTGCCGCCCTCGCCTCCCTTCGCCGCTCGCGCGCGCATGCTGACTCGGTGACACGCAGCAGGTTTGTAAAGTAAGTCCCCTGGGATGGCCCGCGGAGGAGTTCGTGCGGAGATGGCACTCCATTCTCTTCCTTATTTAGAGGAAAGGTGTGCGCCCTTGCCAGCATTTTGTGCCCCTCGTTCCCTTTCGGAGACGCCAAATCTTTTTCTGTCCTTCCCTTTTGAAATTGTCTTCCCTGGGACACCATGAGGCCGTCCTATCAGGTTTCCTCTTGTCTTCTGACGTCGTCCCCCCACTCCCACTCAAGTCTGTGGCTCCTCTCCTTACACTAACTCTAAATGTTGGGGTTGCTCCAGGCTCGGTCCTGAACCTCCACCACGCCTCACCCTGGAACTCTCTTACCCCAGCCAAGGGCTTGGATAAACGTGATAGATGCTGACCAGGGCGCCAAGGTCCTTCCTGGCCCAGACTTCATGCTCACCTTCAGACCAGCCACCTGCTTTAGGTTTCCAACTGGGGGCCTCACAAACTCTTCACACAGAACGTGTTTAAAACCAAACTCATAGCCGTCATCCCTTCAAGTCAAAAGGCTGGAAGCTATCCTTATAGGTTCTCCATCCTTACTTGTCCATATTCTATGCAACACCAAATTCTTCTTCTTTTTTTTTTTTTTAAAGATTTTATTTATTTATTTGACACAGAGAGAAAGCGAGCACAAGCAGGGGGAGTGGCAGGCAGAGGGAGAAGCAGGCTCCTGGCTGAGCAAGGAGCCTGATGTGGGACTCGATCCCAGGACCCTGAACCGAAGGCAGATGCTTAACAACTGAGCCACCCAGGTGCCCTGCAACACCTATTCTATTGATATAACCCACTACATAGCTCACGCCCATCTATGTCCAAAATAGCCCCTCTAGCGCAAACCCTTATCACCCCTTGCTTACAAGACTTCCTAACTGAATTCCCTACAACTTCTCTTGCCTCCATCCAGCAGTCAGAACACCTTTCCAAAATACAAATTCTACCAATACGTCTCTGCTTACAGCTCTCCGGTACCTTTCCTTTACTTTTAGGATAAAGAGCAGAATTCCTTAACATTGCTACAAAGACTTCCATGGTTTAATCCTACCTACTTTTCCAACCTAATTTCATATAACACTTCCCACTGGGACATCTTCACCTCTCTCCCATTCATTTCATTTATACCTCATTTTATATCTTTACTTCCTCTGCTTCTTAAAATTCTTGATTTGTAAAGGAAAAGCATCATGGTGGGGAGAGGCGATTTGGGCTAACATGGCAATCGCCATCTTCCCTTTTGTTTGTTCAAAGCAGTTACACTAAAAATTCAACCTTCATCTGTCCTATTGAATATTATTCCCTTCCTCTGAGTCAAAGAACTGGCCTCCCGTAAACTGACAACACTTTTATGCTCAAATATAGCAACCGTCACCTCCGTGAAGTCAAGTCAGTTGTAATGAGGTTCAACAGGAAGTCCAAATGTAAAGCATTAGACTGAAAGTAATGAATAAAATTAACATTGAGAATAGTATACTCACATTAAAACAAAAACAAACAAACAACAACCCAAAACCTGGCAAGTGTTTATCTTCACAACAAAAGCAATTATTGAAAGTGTCCTTTAAGTAGCAATCTATTCGAATGTATTTTTTGTTATTTTTACAAATACACAAATTGCACATTACTTACAAAGCCTAAAGCAAGATACACCTGACATCCATCAGTTAGGTAGATACCAAAGGCATTGGTAGCTATCATCCTATTTGTCAAAATCGAAGTCTCTAAACCTGAGATACTCAAGATGACAAGATGAGTATTTTTATTCTATTATACTTACATGTGATGATGAAAATGCTCATAAGTATTTTCTAGTTTTAAAATCTCCTTCATGAGATTTTTCAAGATTTAATATGTCTCTCAGGTTGGGTGAGAGTCTGAAGATTTCTTTATTTAAACTAATCTTGAAATATTATGGTTTAATGTGTGAATGTCTGCTTCCAGCTTCATCTTTTTAAGGCATGTCACAATATGTGTTCTAATTAAAATTTAAAACTGAAAATGGCACTTCCCTCACTAAAGAGTTTTTAAACTGAATTCAGTTTTTCTCTCACATTTTTCACAGCTGCCTCTTTTTTTTTTTTAAGATTTGATTTATTTATTTGAGAGAGAGAGCACGAGCTGGGGGTGAGGGGCAGAGGGAGAGGGAGAAGCAGACTCCCCGCAGAGCAGGGAGCCTGATGCGGGGCTCGGGGCCCCATCCCAGGACCCCAGGATCATAACCTGAGCCAAAGGCAGACGCTTAACAGACTGAGCCACCCGGTGCCCCACACTCTTAATAGTCTAAAGTCATCAAGAGTCAATGAAATTCCCCACATTTTCATTTTGAATGATTACAGCTTAAAAGGAGTCACCTAGTTTCACTGAGAGTTCATAGCACATTATATTACAACCTAGACTTGGAAACGGCCCATGTGGACTGCAGACACTCGGCCTGATAAGGCCTACAGCAGGAGACCACATCTGGAGATGTCTTCCCCTAATGCCCGACCAGGGCCCAGGCAGACAGCAGGGAGAGGGAAAGAAAGTCCCAGCCAACAGGTAGGTTGGGGACACCAGTTGTCCTCTAACCAGCAAAGGAGTTCAGGGTAAAGGAGGAGGCTGATGACTCAGTCTGAGTGAGTTCAAAGGTGAAAGCGAAGAGAAGATTAGGACACGAGATACAGGAGAGTTTCTCCTTTCCTTACACCTGTAAGGGCTCCACGCCAAGACAGCCGGTGTCAGCTACAGCATGGAGACTCATCAGTGAGTATGCATGCTAAGGATTCTATATGCAAATATTCAACACCCCCACATCCTTCTGACTGCACAAATAGCAATTTCTATATTTCTATGAAATCATCTATAAAGAGAAGTTTCAATATAGAAAGCATATTTAACTAACTTCAAAGAGTATGGTATTCACTGAGCATTTTCTATATGACTCAACAAAAGGTATCCTATAACCTTTTAAGAGGAGCTGAAATAAAGAAAATTAGAGTGTTCAGGACAGCTAGAGGTGACATGAAGCAATGAGGACCAAAGGGGAAAAAAATGTGTATAAGGAGTCTGGTAAAGAAAAGCTAAAAAGGCAATTCTGATTTGTACTGAATTGCTTTTCAGAGTTCATATTAAATGTGGTTTTTCAGTCATTTAAATTTATATTTTGTTGGCTCTTTTAAAAAAAAGTTACCAAATAAATACTTCCTCTTTAAACCTTACATTGCTTTTACGAACAATATATTTCTGTACAAGGAGATTAGCCATCGATTTTCTGCTATCCCTAGGGCCCTTCACAAAGATATACCCATGTAAGTATGTGCATGCTTACTGTGCCCCATTAAAGTTCTCAGTTTGACAAAAGAACAATGGTAATTCATGTACATTTACAATGTTGGGAAAATATGTATGGAGTACATTTATAGCATCTTCCTTAGAGATTCCTTTTCTGAAAGAAAATCCATTTGAAAATTGTAGAGTAAAACTGTACTGCTTAAAGTCAGAAGAATGAATCAAATGGTCTTTTAGGGGCCCAACCATTGTTTATATATCCATAAAAAGAAGTAACAAATATTCCAAGAAGAGATTGGGCCACAAAGCCTCCACCAGGGAGTGGGTGCCACGTGTCTTGCATCTCAGCTGGACAAATGCACTGCTCCTCCACCATCTCCTCCCATGCCAGGTCAGCTGTGGCCTCACCTCTTTGCCCGTGGACCTCAGCACGTGAACGTCCCCTCCTACCATGAACCGCCCCCTCCCATGAGGCAAGAGCAGAAGCTTTGGGTTACTGTTGGACCCAGTGCCACTGCAAGGTAGACCAGTCTGTCTGCGATGAGAAATGATCTTTCAACATTTGGAATCCCCTTTTACCAGAAGCAAAATGGGTGATAATTTGAAATAGTAGTAGTAAGTAAGTGTAAAACTTACATGGTCAATGTTCTGGCCATGGAACTGTCCTGATCCTGAAAGACTCTAAAACTCATGGAGAGACCAATGGTCTCCAACAGGGAGAGAAAAATAGCCTCTGGACACAAATATGCATATATAGAGTCAAAATGTCAACAATTATTGGAGAACAACGACTAGTAAAACAAAAAGGCTTATCACTCTCCCTCAACTGTCCCTTTATTATTTTTAACTGAGCCACCTGGTCAATTCCAAGCTGCAGGAAAATCTGACAACATAGTTGAACAAAAAAGAAAAAGAGAGAGAGAGAAAACTTACTCATTTAAAAACTGTTCTCTTGTCAATGCCCCCACAAACTAGAGTTTGTGTTTGGTTTTAACCTGTAGTCCCCTGACATTTTTGAAGGAAAGGCCACTACAGTGAGTCACATACACAAACAGAGACTTCTGAATAGACAGGACACAGAAGTCCCTACTAGAGACATAGGGATGTTCTTATAATAATAGATCAAGATTCCATCAAGTCTAGCAATTAATTTATATGAAAAAATTTTAAGAAGAATTAGAAATAAGCCAAGAAGCTGTCTTGTTAAAGAACATTAAACAAGCAACTGAAATCTGGTCCCAATACTCAGTGTGTGGCTCTGGTCAGGGCAATCACTGTTCTGGGCCTCAATTTGCCCATCTACAAAGGAGGATTACACATGTTAGAGCCCAGCTCTGCGATAACTAACTGTGAGAATCTGCACTGTTCCTTTACCTGGGGCCCGGGTATCATGTTCCCCATCTACAAAATGAGAGGCTGGTGTCAAGAACCTCTAAGGACCACTCTCATTTAGGACCATGATGCTGTAGGATGAGAAAAAAGTGGGGAAATGTGCAAACCTTTTTGTAAGAAATGTCCCTACATGCAGCTAAAGATTTGAGTAACTTTTCCAATGTTTAAATTAGTGTGGGAAATGACTGGGTTGCAATTTAATTTTTTCTAGAACGTGAATATTGACAACAGTGAATACAAATAAAATCTGGAAAAGAAGCAGGTTGGAATTCTGTGAATGGTCGACCAGCCTGAAGAAGGCCAGGATGCGTATACCTTTAGCCAGGTGATCTCCATCTCTCCTCTGATATAGCAGAAGGGAAAGACTTGATTGAGCCCTTCCACTGATCAGTGTTGGAGGAAGCACCATGCTCTTCTTCTTTCATAATTGTGACATAAGGAAGCACATGTTTGTTGGGGAGGCACATATTTAGACATATAGTCACCCACAGAAACAGAAAAGACTTAGCTTTGGGCCTTGGATATGATTCAAATATTACATCATGTACCTGGGGGTTATTATATTAGTACACAGCCCAGTAATGATTCAGTAATCTGCTAGGCCTAATTTGTGACTAAATTTGAGTCTTCCATAATCTATGGCACTCCTATTTCTACACTGGTCTGTAACAGATGATTCAAGACTTGTCGTTGGAAATTTCTTTAGGAAAAAAAAAGTCTATATATAGTTGAACCACTAAGGACTTAAATGGGAAAAATATCCCCAAAATTGCCTCGACAGCTTAATTCCATGCTCCTGACCTTCCTATCAACACGGGTCACAAACCAATATTCTTCCTCAGCTCCTTGGACCAGTCGAGCTAAGCCAATGTCTGCCCCCAGCTCAGGACACCAGAATTTAAGCCTTCATAGGAATTTCCAGCATATACTCCAACCCAGTTCTATACTGCTGTTTATTGCACATACTTGAATATAATAAGGTGGAGGTTTTTATTTTTCTGGGGCGGGGTGGGGGGGAAGTGTTTTCAAAATCTCCCCTGGTATGGGGCACTTTCTCAATTGCTTTTATTGTTAAAATATTATTTGGGAAACACACACTAATTTGACATGACGTCAATCAATGTTTTGGATATTTATCAGTAAGAAAGAAGAAACTGTGTTGAACACAATTCTCATTCTCATACTTGTTCATTATCTCACAATGGCGAGTGCCGAAAGTTGTCATAAATAAGGCTTTCATGATGTTTGTGCTGTGAAGATTACAATGTGCGTTGAAGGATAATGTTTAATCTTTTGGACAATTTGAAAATGGTGTACTTTCTAGTGACAGCCTCAAAAGCAGACTCAAATCGAGCTATATCTCAAGCCACCCATGTCCGAAGTGAAGAAGAAACCGTATTCAAGTTGCATTTGATGCTAAAGGTGGAGTTTGAATGTAATTAGTTCATGAAATGTGGATTTACAAATTAATACTTGTAAGTTATTATTTTATAAATTATGTGACTTTAAGTGGGTTTGTGAATTAATATGCTAAATTAAGCATAAAAAGACATGTGACCACTGCATGTACACTGCTAAATGTTTTCATAACCTGGTTGGCCAAACCCTTTTTTTGGTGGGGGATGGGGGAGATTCTCCTATTGAGAAGTGGGAGACCAGCTTCTGTGGGGATCCTCTTATATCTGGGTATGTTCTAGAGAGCAACAGACTCAACGAATCTGTATGTGATGTGATCTGGTGGTTGACAAAAGGCAAGGATAAGAAATGTTATGAAAGCTAACTTTGGAATTCCAACCTGCTTTGGGCCCCTTGTCAGGAATTCCATTTGTTTCATTGGGTAAGACCGGGGATTCATTTCAGCCTGAGCAGAAGGGCTCCTCATCACCTTTCTTGGGCTAATGAAAGGAATCTCTTCAAAAATTTTACCACTTAAAACTCAGAAGGCAATATATTGACATTCAGCCCTGGCAAGGCAGTTAGTTATAATAATACTGAACACGGAGTGAGAGCTTCCTAGGCACTATGCAAAGTGCTCTAGAGGTAATGATCACACAATTTATTTTCCTCACTTTAGAGACCAGGAACTTACATAACAAGGGAAGTAGCTTGTCTAAACCCCAACAAATGGGAAATGACAGAGCTAGGATTTGAACCCAGGCCTGCACCTGTTTGCATCATGCTGTACCATTTCCACAGTTTAAAGCAGCAGAATCCATCAGAGAGTCTAAACCTTTCCAGGGGTCCCTTCCACTATCCACAGCACCTTTTTTCCCATATCAGGCTGTGGGAGAAATCCAGATTAGTGTTCTATAATCACCTTGGATTCTGAGCTCATCATTCTAGAATGATTGTTTCAAAGCTTAGCTGATGGCTGGATCCAACCATATCATTTTAGTCCTCATTCTTTGTGTATTCACATTTTTATATCTAAATACCATTTATTATACCTACGTTGTTACAGCTCTCCCTTGGGCTAGCAAAACACTCCTCTTCGATAATGTTCTCCTCTATCCTCAAGGCTTGTTCCTCCCTATTCTCCTTCATTGTTGTGCCATCTCCTTGGTAAGTGTTGAGATTTCTCTAACCTCGATGTCCCAGTAATCTCATGTATTGTCAGGGCTTTGTTTTCCACATTTGGGCTCCTCATTTTATATTTCAAACTGTTCTAAACTTCAAAATCATAGCTCCAGCTCTTCACCAGGACTGTTGGGCATCTCCACTTGTGTCTCTGATTCAACAGATCCCCACAGGAACTCACGCCTTTCTCTTCATCCACCACCCAACCTTGCTCCCAAAACTGATCCTTCCCTTAGAGTTCTCATTTCCTTTCATGGCATCACTGTCTCACCAATCGCACTCACCTGAAGCCTCAGACCCGTCTTGGACTCTTCTTTATTTCTTGTGCTTTCCCCTTACTTGTATCCCTAACACACGTGCATTGGATCACCAAATTCTTTCAATTTTACCTTCTAAATGTCCTGTAATCTGTTTCCACTTTGCTGTTTCCACCACCACAATGAAAGCCTTCGTCATCTCTCCTTTGGATTATTGCAATGGCCATTTGTTGCCCTCTCCTAGCTCAACTCCATCCTCTAAGCCCTTCAGTAAGTGACTTTTCTAAGACACGAATCTGACCGTGCCCACCCCTGGTTATAAACCATCTGCAACTCTTGTTGACCTCTGGGGCACTACCCTAACTGCACAGCCTGGCATATAAGGCTCCTCACTATATTTCTAGTCTCATTCCTATCTACTTCTTGCCCCTTCTCCAGTCGTGTGATCTATGTGAACTGTGATCCTGACCAATGGAGTTACGTGCCACATTCTCTCACACCAACGGTGAGCTCCTGAAGGGAAGTCCTTATCTTGCTTACTGCTCTTTTCAGATTCAAGTTCACTATTTATACCTGCACTGTTGGCTTCAGACTTTTTAAAGAAATGTAGTTCCAGGGATTTTAAGGCACTTTACAATAATTCCTCATCCTTTCAACAACTCTGCAAGGTGGCATAGTACTACTGTTCCCATATAACAGGCAAAGAAGACCAAGAAGCTGAGAAGCCTGATTACTAATAAGAAACTAGTAAGTGGGTCAGCCAAAATTTGAAGCCAGGTCAGGCTGACTCTAAAGCCTGTGTTTTAGCTGAGACCAGCCCTGCAAGTCTCACTGATGATATCTAACACCATAATTTCACCTTCAAGAGAACAACTGGGAAGCAATGTCATTGCTTTAGGCTCTCATAGGTGCAGCCCACAGGATGCCCAGAGGCAGGTCACTTTGGGAAGTGGCAAGTCCCATACTTTAGTTGAGCTTACACTGCATCCCAGCATCCCGTGAACAGAAGAGCATGGGTGCTCTATGAAGCCCTTTATCTTAAGCAGCCCATCTCCAAGGAAGGGGAAAGTCTAGAAAGGAGACTGAACACAGCTTCTGACTTACTGGTCTAGATGGAATACTCAGAGCTTGTCTATCCTGGAGAAGTACAAGTCAAGCTCTGTCCTCCCGAGTCTGATTTTATTAAACAATTGATCAAATCCTACATATTTATTTCTGTTATCTAATGCTAACACAACACACCTATACTCAACTATAGCCAATGGGAAAATTGCTTCAATAATTACCCATTATGTAAAACATATGTACTAGCTCCTTTATTACCTTTACAATGTGGTCCCAAAAGCTCCAGCCTAAGAACCCCTGGATCAAGTGCAAGATGTATCTCTGCCAATAGCTGGTGTGTGGCTTTCTGCAAACCCATTTCTGTGTTTTCGTATTTTAAGCCATGGGGTATAGTAGTTGATCCATAAGCAGTCCCTTTGAATTCTAATATTCGGAGACTCTTCTTACTTTTAGGATGTTTCTCACTAGGTTAACTCTAAGGGAACCTAACCTACATGATTATCTTCACAAATGACTTTTAACATGGTAGTCAGGGATCACAGGTTGGAAGTTAATTCCAAGAAAAAAAAAGGACTATCAATGCATTTGAACACATGCTAAAATACCCATGCCATTCAAACATAATTCAGGCCAGCCATTTAGGGAAAATTTAAGATAATTCTATGCCTATGTGAACATTATCTCATGGTCACGCATTCACATGTGTGAAAATGACTCTTGGACCTATTGAAATGAGTATTGAAATGCCATCAGGTGCAGGAAGCAATATAAATATGAAAATTCAGGGTACTGAGACAAGCAGATATTATCGCTAGAACTAAGTGACAAGGAAAACACCCAATAGTGTTGTCATAGCTGACACATGCCTAGAGCAAACGGTTGCTAGGTTCTCAGCAAGTTCTGTTTACATGAGTGAGTTGAACCTCTCACGACATGACAGCTGAGCTCAGATCAAATGATCTATGACAGAGGTGCCCAATAAATGCCTATTGAATGAATATTATGTCAGAATACCCTTAAGAAGTAACATTATGCAAAAGTGAGGCATGGCCAAGGCTCAGTTTCCATCCCAAAGACGAACCGAGAATTCCAGAAGGATTATTAGAGAGGTTCCTTTTCCATCTTTGTGGTGTTCACAGTCACAAGAAAACATTCCCACCCAAATCCCTTCCACGAAAACACATTATGGGAAAAGAATTTATATGCCAACATATTACTGATGATATTCCTGATCAAACAGGGGCCCACTGACCCAAAACGCAATCAAGAAGGAACATTCTTAAAGGAAGGAAAATCCTGGTTTGGCACAACCTACTGGCTTCACCTTTGAAACTCGGACAGCTGTATATAATATCGGTCTTACGTTAAACCCCATCTCTGGAGAAGCCCCAGATGCGGGAGGAGGAGGGAGCCCTAAAGAAGTTCTCGACACAGTGGGAATCCTCGGAGGTGCGCTCAGCCAGCAGAGGCTGCAGAGCAAGGCCAGTTACCAGCCCAGGGCTGCAACGTTTCCTCCGGGGGAAGCCGACTCACCTTCCCTCCTGGAGGTGGCCGCGGCTGCAGGCAGGAGGAGCGCCAGGCAGAGGCCGCAGCTCAGCCAGGGCGCAGGCATGGCCGGGGCCGCGCGTCCGTCCGCCGCTGAGGGGTCGCTGCGCGCGTCTCGCCGCTGGTAGCTTTCACTCTGCGCTCCGCTCTGCCTTCCCTCTCCTTGATCAGGTGGTTTTATCGACTCTTCTACCTGACTCAGTCCTGACAGGAAGAGAGCCTGTGTTTCAGGGTGTGACTCACCTGTGAATAAGGAGGACCCAGCCCTCTGGAGGCAGACAAACACACACGGCACACACCGCGCTGCAAAAGCGCTCACCCCAGCCGCCGGGCTCCCCCCTCTCGCCGCAAGAAGGTTGCACACCTGGCCCGGGCCAAGGGTGTGGTGCGGAGGCTGCGGCCCCGGGATCCTGCTGGAGGAATGTGCCACGTTCCCCACAGCCCTCCTTCTCTCCCGGGGTGGTCCGCGGCCCGGTTCACAGAGGTAGCGAGCCGGCGGCCCGCCGCTTCCTCAAACTGGGAGCCCCAGGCTCAAGTGCGCAAACTCAGAAACCGCTCGGACCCTGATCAGCTCTGGTCTAAAAGACTGCAAGGAAAACAGGCCAGTCGGAGAGTCCTAACAGGGTGCCTTGCACCCTCTGGCCTACCCTTCACCACTCTGGGAAGTACAGCAGCCCTCCCCCCCACCCCCCCCACCCCCGCTCTGCTAACTCTTCTTTCCTTCCCTCCCCATCACCAGGCTGGACCGAGGGCTCCTCTCCTGGGACCCCCTAACTTCCTGATCACCTGGGCTGTCAACTCATGAGCTCACCTGTTGACTGGCTGGCCTCCCTACGAAGGCTAGGTGTCACTCTCTATTCCTACTCTCTAGTGCAGTCGCTGGCTCACCGTCAGTGCTCAGTAAATGTTCTGTTGAATAGAATAAAGAGGAGGACTCAGATTTCATATTCCTTTTACATCTTAGAGCGTTTTTCCCATACTGTTCTCTGTGGGCCCACAGAAAATGTTTGACAGGACTAACCGTGAGTGTCATCCAAGTCCATTGTGCTAAGTGAAGGGAGTGATAACCAGGAAACTGCAAATCTTGCTGTATCCTACATCGTCTTTATCCCTAAGGAGGCTTGTGGAAATAATGTAGAGGCCTCTGTCAAACAGAAGGCTTTGGTTCCTACTAGAGACTTAAGAATTACCAGAGAGGAGGACGTCTGGGTGGCTCAGTGGGTTAAGCTCCCAACTCTTGATTTCAGCTCAGCTCATGACCTCCTGTGGGGTGGTGAGATGGAGCCGGCTTTGGGCTCCACTCTCAACATGGAGTCTGCCTGACCCTCTCCCTCTGCTCCTGCCCCTGCTTATGCGCTCTCTCTCTTTCTCTAAAATAAGTAAATAAAATCTTTTAAAAATTAATTAACTAAATAAAAATCACCAGAGGTTTATATGTACTCAGTATATATGCACAATGTGTCCAAAACAACCCCTCTCCTACTTTTCATCATCAAGGCCTGCAAAGGCTTCCAATAAATTATTGTTCACTGACTAAATGAATGAATGTTCTCTAGAGAGTTCTATAGAACATAAGGCAACAAACAATACAACATAGTACATGATTATGTGTCAAAAGGTGTAAGAATTTCAGTTTATGCACATAATTGAGAGCAGTATGGGCTGGCTGGGATAGCTAGGGAGGGTTTTGTACAAAACATGGACCATGAACTAGGTGTTTGGGAATAATCAGGATCTGAATACAGCACCAAAGAACCACAGGGGGACAGTTTACTGCAAACTGGCTACCATCTACTCTAAAATCTCCAGCAACCAAAAAACGAGGAATAGAAAGGAAACTCCCATTTTTCTCATCCCAAGCTTCTACTCTTCTCTTCTACTCTGTTCAGGATTCAAACAAATAACATAAAGATTCTTCTCTCTCAAAACGCATGGTGTCCAATTACTGCTACAGTTTCAGTTCCTGGAGACCAGGTATTTATAATTTTCCCATCTAGTAACTAGTAGAGTTGTAGAGGCTAAAATCATGTCCCTGGGGTC
Organism: Phoca vitulina; assembly: GCF_004348235.1. Classification (NCBI taxonomy): domain Eukaryota; kingdom Metazoa; phylum Chordata; class Mammalia; order Carnivora; family Phocidae; genus Phoca; species Phoca vitulina. Next base: position 9,987,498 of record NW_022589774.1, on the reverse strand, counting down.
CTGAGCCTGCACTTGTACCCATCAGTGTTGTGCAATCCTCCACAAACCTGCAAGAACAAGGAACAGAGCCCTGCAAAATAAAGTCTTGGATGTAAATTTCATTTTAGTGCAGATTATTATAGCTTATTGCATATATACAAATATATATTTTTTTCACCTACCATCATTTTTGGATAGTGATAGGAATAAAAGTTATCACACATATAGTACCTACTATTTGTAACTGCTGTTGTAAATCCTTTATACCTAACAACACGTTAACCTTTGAAACAATATTACAGAATAGGTGTACTCTTAATTTCCCATTTTACAGATGAGAAAACAGAGGCATGGAATGGTCAAGTAACATGCTCAAAGTTGCACTTCTTAGTAAGTGGTGAAGCCAAGATTCAAAACTAGGCAATCTTGTTCCAGACTTTATGGGTCAGATGAAAAAGCCCCATAAAAAGGACAAATTCACAATACTGAATGAATTCGCTATGCCGCCAGTGGTTATTCATCAACATTCACAACGCAACCGGATTGTGGACTATTGGCCCGCATCGATATAGCCAAGTCACAGTGACTCTGAACAAGTATTTCCGATATTCCTAACATGTTAGCTTTGAAAGGCCCCCCAGAGGTCACCTGGACCTGGGGTAGAAAATCGGCAGCCGGGCCCTGGGCACCAGGCCAACCGGCAGCCTCTTTGATGTGAACGCTACACGTCAGTGTTTCTCCTTTCCTTCCCCTTCTCATTGCCTTCTTCCGGGTCTCTCCACACATCTCAACAACCTGTCTGGCTCAGGCTGGAGACGCCTGCTCTGGTTCAATCTCCTACCTTGCTCAGGGACAATATCAACCCCCTTTGCCAATCTGAGGATTTTTCTGTAGTGTTCTACTTGTCAAAAGTGAAGGTTCTTGAAGGTTCTTGAATTCCCAGGGCCAGATCCTGGCTTGACCTCTCTTCAAGGCAGTTTGTTTAGTTTTCTCTAAGCCTCAGTTTCTTCATCTGTAAAATGGGGGTAATGATAGAACAGTTACCTGGTAGGGATGCTGGGAAAATTAAATGCATTAATGACCTATCTAGTGCTCAGGGAAGTACCAGACCTATAATATGCACTATACAAGTTAGCTATAATAATAATAATAGTTGTTGTTGCCATTATTATCACTAAGCACCATCAGTTTTCCCTTACTGTAATTACTAACAAATACCATATGAGAAAGATGGGGGGTTTTGCTTCAATCCTTCTACTAATTGACAATTCAATAGTAATTTCAAACTTCCATGAAACTCTTGGTCTAATCCAGGTTCCTATCCAGACTGCCAACATTTACTTGGAAATTGTTAATTAATTTGTATTTTTGTTACACATCTTGAAATTTCCTTCACCTCCGGATCTTCCTGCGTAATGTTTTAAGATGTTTGCATTTAGAACTTCATTTTAATTAAGGGGTAGGAAGATCTTATATTTCAGGGAAAATGGAATGGTAAGATGGATTTAAAGAATTCTTACAATTAACTTCAGTGAACACATGCTTTTCGAAAAGTTAGTGAAAGTCTATTTGCTTTTCCATGTGACCCAAACAAATCTTTCTTTTCCAAATTCAGACAAAAATCATTAGGTACTACTCAGCAATAAAAAAAGAATGAACCGCTGACACATACAGAACATGGATGAATCTCAAGGCCCTGTGATAGGTGAACAAAGCCAGACAACAAAAGACCAAATTCCAAATAATTCCATTTATATGAATCCTAGAAAAGGTGAAACTACAAGGAAAGAACATACCAGTGGCTGGGAGGGTTAGGGGACTGAGCGCAGTGGGGCCTGAGGCTCATTCGGGGGGATGAAAGATATATTTTGAAATACAGTAATGGTCAAGAGCAATCAAATTTTAAAAAAGCAATTGAATTGTACACTTAAAATAGGCAAATTTGATTATGTATAAATTATACCTCAATAAAACTGGTATAAAAAAATAAGAGAAAATCTCAAAAACTTGATATGATAAGTGCGATGCTATTCAGTTCAAATGTGCAAACCCAGACCCAGGACTAGAAACACACCACTGTCTGCACAGTTGTGGCAAAGTCAAGGCGGAGTCCAGCCCTAGCACCCCGCTGGTTCTCAGAAGCTCTAAAGAGCGCCAGGCAGAAACACTACCCAGGAATGGCAGGGGGACCCCTCTTGCTGGAAACCTCTCTGTTTGGGCAATTTATGAAAGGTAAGAGATGCCATTCTGAAATGTTTGCTTGGAGGGCACAAATTTCAACCCCCAGCTGGACATGTTGTTTTAGGAAGTGAGCATGTGGATTGTCCTCGTCTCCCCTCCCCCCCCCCCCCTCGCCCCCGCAATGGCCATGTCCATCTAGAAGCCCTGGTATCAGTGGGGATGATGTTCATTCCACACAGTTCTCTGGTTGCAAAGCTGGGAAGGTGCTGGGGCATTTCCTGGGGGCGTGGCCGGGAAGCCTGAGGCCCTGGAAGTCCCCAGGTCCATTGTTTTATTTGCAACTCAGTCATCACCCAGGGGACTTTTCTTTTCACGGTGCTATGTAAATCCCTCCACGGAACTGTCATCTCTCCACCCCCAAACTCCCAAATAGAATTGCAAGTGACATGTTGATTTTTGCCTTGCGTTCCATCATTACCTTAGCTCACTTTCAGAAGGAATGTCTGGCATGTCACCCACTTTCAAACTCACTTACGATAAAAACTGAAGCACTGCCCGTTCACATGCCGGCAACAGATGGGACTGTGGGACTCGATTCCCTGCCCTGAATCTCCCCAGATAGTTCTAATGATGTCAGCATGTGCAGACAAATTTTAAATGTAAAATACAGCAATCAAGGGGTAAAAAAAACCCAAAAAACAAAAAACACCCAACTCTCCTTTGTTCTTAATTGATAAAGGAAAATGTCCATAAATGGAAGTGGTTCAGTGTTCCCTGGGCCATCTGGGTAAATTCTCGAAGGTTGGCCAGACTCCAGAAAACAATGTTCTCTGAAGCAAGCACTCTGGCTGAAGTGGCAGGCTTCTATTTTATGCAGAAACATATATAGCATTCCCACAGTTCGCTTTCAGGGAGCCGGAGAAGCCAGGCCAAAGCTCAAGTAATGCCTTTTCCTTTTTAAGGGCATTACTTTTTTTCTTTTTTCTGCGGCTGCCTGGTGGTACACCTAGGCGGGGAATGTGCTGGGAAATGAACAGCTCCACGCAAAGCACGATTTCATTTGCATCTTTTTTTTTGGTGTAGTTATTGCAGACAGAAATATTCCAATCTAGCCTTTGTTTACCAATACGACAAATGGGGAGGAGCAGAGAGAAGGGGACACACGCTCAGAACATATAAGAAATGACACGGTGAAAGATTCCGGGAACTTTAGATTGAGGGGTGTGTCAGCTGCTGTGTTCCCTTAGTCTGAAATGTGGGCACCCACCCATCTGTGAAATGTCTCTTAGATTAAATGCGCTGCCCACAGTTCCTCAGCCACACTAATCCTTGATCTATAGATATTCGGAGTTGAATGAGAGGTGAAGGAGCCCGCACAGTGAAAGTTCTCACCTGGGTTGCACTGGTGGGGGTCCAGGGCTGTAGGCATGGCAAGATAGGCTGGAAGGGAGAGGGGGCCACCCTGAGATCAGAGGTCCTCACCCATATGCCTTCCCAAAGGAAGAAATGTCCAGGAAACAGTGTTTCTAAACATGCTTCTTAATTTCAATCTGGAACTTTCCCACCTTTAAATTATAAAGTCTGAAAAACCCTATATCATTTAGAGTCGAATTCTTTGTCTTTAGATAGGAAACTTTGGACACATTTTAAACATCTAATGTGGGGCACCTGGGTGGCGTAGTCAGTTAAGCAACTGGCTCTAGATTTAGGCTCAGGTTGTGATCTCAAGGTCGTGGGATTGAGCCCCGCATTGGGTTCCATGTTCAGTGGGAAGTTTGCCTGAGTTTCTCTCCCTCTACCTCTCCCCCTCCTCCTGCTCTCTCTCTCTCAAATAAATAAACAAATCTTTAAAATAAAGCATAAACATCTAATAATAATTTTGACAACCAGGGTACTTGCAGTGAGGCTACTATACTGGGTATTCTGCACATGCCCAGCTCCACACAGGGAGCCTTGCAGGGGGTTAGGAACTCAATCATCACCACCACCCTCCGCAGCAGGTGCTATTATTATCCTCATTTTGAGGTTACTCAGGCTCCCTCACAATCCATGCCAATACCGCTCTCTAGAGTAATTATTCAGCTACAAGATAAAAACAAATTAAGCCTCTCACTAAATAAACACACACTTCTCCACTTCAAAAAAAAAAAAAGTTGAGTTGGATCTTTAAAAAAAAATAAAATGCCTAGTCCTTATAACATATACTATATTCTGCAGGACTCCTCTCCTGCAGATCAGTAATAAACATTTATTAGGGGTGCATTTTCCTGTTCCCATTACCTTTTGTAATTTGTCAGTGAACAATGACTTCAGATTCTTATGCAACATCCTTTTACATCATCCAGCCAGGTCTTGATGCTTTCCTCTTGGTCTGATACCTTAATCCAGTAGAAGAGCTCTTTTATTAAGTAGCTTAGTTCTTAAACTCCTTACAATAATTGGAAATTATTTTCGGCCTCGTCTGAGTCTGAGTGGTCTGAAAGAGCGCCAGAATTTAGTGGCTATCTCCAGGTTACACAGAAATCCCCAAACATTCCTGGGTGGGTCTTTTTCAGGAAGCCTGTGGATTGGATTCGACTTCGGTTACAAGGTGGAACTGTCAGACCATGGCAATTATGGAGAGAGCTACCAATAATCACTGAGAAGTCCAGAGACACTCCTCACTAGCCTAAAAATTTCCCACAGCCTCAATATGTGTGCTTAGATTCAGGAGGAGAATTAATGCACTGATTCAGATGACTTAAACCAAAATGACACATTTCCCGCAATTATCTGTTTATTTTAGGTGAATATACTTTATATATTATATATAATATACTGAGTTATTTAGACAATTGTTTCAATGTTCTGCTGTTTATTATATGAACACACAGCAAAACAAGATTTAATTGCCATTGCTTTATCAAGCTGCTAATGCCTTTGCTACTTTCTTATCTCAGGGCCCTCTATTCATATAACCTTTGGAAGTAATTTAGAAAATCTCAGCCAAAGCAAAGTATGGCTACTTGGTTTGGCAGCAGAATTGTTTATGTAGAAACAGATACATTTTATGTGCTTTTGGTAAACTTAAAATGGATTATATCTTCACTAAAAATTCTACACATACGCACGCAGACATGAATATATATTACTTGAGCTCTAGATAGAAAAATCTTTCGAATAGAATTGTTGAATCACTACATCGTATGTTGAAACTAATATAATACTGTATGTTAACTATACTGGAATTAAAATTAACTACTTCAAAAAAATCTTTTGAGTAAAATTTTGGGACTTTTGTTGGTCGGTTTGCTTGTTAGGTTTTAATCTTATATTCAATATTTTCTAAGGAAAGGGCAATTCTAAATCTTCTGACTCTTCAGGGCCTGATAGAAAACCTGTCTTGAAGTCACTGTCCCAATGTTATCCATAGACTAATTCTTACCTCTTGAAATTTTCTGAAGAATTCTTATTAACTTTATAAATTTATACTAATAAAAATTAACTTAATGAGCTTCCTTTCAGGACCAGATCTTGTCTAACCAGTCAAGCACAATGTTGATTTTCCCACTGGACCACAGCCAAAAGAGTGGTAATGTATCAAGTGTTGTGCTGATTCCAGTCAATGTCCCCTTACGCAGAACTATGCTGTATTCCACGACACTAACTTAAATGTTTAGGAAAACAATCCAAAATATCCTCAGATTTTCTTATTAACATATTATGGAATTTTTATCCATAAAGTTCACCAACTCTTTCTTTTAAATAGCTGTCTTTTCTTGATCTGCTATAGAATATGGACTTCCTATTTCTTAAGAAGACCTCTTAATCATTCCTGGTTCTAATACTTTAGGATTTGCTAAACAAGAGTAGATTTCAACCATTCCCCAATCCCTTATGACTTTATAAGCTTGATCTGTATGTCCCTTTGCCTTTCTAGCAGAAAAATCCATTTTTAGACTCATCTAGTATCCTGCCCTGGTGATGATTTTGGTTGCTCTCCTTAGAATGTTTCCAAGCTTCCTCATGTATGTCTTGACCAAGAGAGACCAGGTTGTAAAACTGCTTATGTTTGGAAGTAGCTCAGCTTGCGCGCTGGTGGCATACGGTTTTGGATGGAGGGCCCTGTGCTGGGCATCTTGTAGGGTTAGGCCCAGCCCAGAGAGGTCCAGCAGAGGAGATGTGCAGGGGTCAGGAAGAGCAGAGCACTGAAATCCCACACAGAACTTCTTTTGCCAAGCCATGCACACTAGTCTGCATGCATCCAGAGGAAGGAAATCTTTTCCTTACTTTGTCTACCCAGAGGGGCTCCTTTTAGCCATCAGCAGTAAATGAGAACCAAAGGATCAGTCTACATGAATTCTTGATTTTGTCCTTGATGTGAAGCTGGTAATTCAGATACCATCATTTAGTTATTCTTTTTTTTTTTTTAAGATTTATTTATTTATTTGAGAGAGAGAGAGAGAGTGAGCATGAGGAAGGCGGGAAGGGGAAAGGGAGAGGGAGAGGGAGAGAAACTCAAGCAGACTCCACGCTGAGCATGGAGCCTGACACAGAGCTCGATCCCACGACCCTGAGATCACAACCCGAGCCCAAACCGAGGGTGGGATGTTCAACTGACTGCGCCACCCAGGCACCCGAGCATTTAGTTATCCTAATTTGGATTATTTTTCCTTAAATATAATAATTAACATGAGTTTTCCACTGAATTTCACATTTTACCTTTCTGCTTATTCCAGTTCTTGCGAACTTTCCCAAAAAGTTTCTTTTCGCTGCACTGATTTGACATTTAGCACCAACCTCAGCGAAATACCTTCTGGAAGATTAAACCATGTATTATGTCCTCCAGGTAATTTACAATCATTTTAGAAAACATTGCTTACCACACCAATCTTTGAAGGATGTTGCTCTTAACACGTTTTCCTCCATCCAAAAAAACCTCCCCATTCTTCTCTCCTAAGCAAGTTCCCTATCATAGCGAAATATGACCTCTGGTTCTAAGGTAATGAAACTTTAAAATAATTTCTGGTATGGAACTTTAGTAACTCTCTTTAACATCCACAAAAAACTACAATGTGTCTATCTTGTCTTTAAACTCATTTACCCTCCCAAAGAGCCATCCTGGTGTGATCTGTTATTCCTTTTCCAGAGTAGCTTGCTCACCCACCTTTACTTAAAGATTCTATCAGCTTGACTCCCTTCTCTGTGCTCCCTAAGGCAGTGCTACCCAGTGGAAATGTCTACAGATGTTCTATATTTGTGCTTCCTAATGAGATAGCCACTAACCACATGGGTCTACTGAGCATTTGAAATGAGCGCAAATGAGGAGTGAAAATTTTAATTTATTTAATTTTGTTTAAGTGTAAATAGCCACATGTGGTTTAGGGCTACCATATTAGGCAGCGCAGGTCCATGGCCTTTTTATCTCTGTCTTATTTTATTTTTTAAAAGATTTTATTTATTTATTTGGCAGAGAGAGAGCACAAGCAGGGGAAGCAGCAGAGGGAGAGGGAGAAGCAGGCTCCCCGATGTGGGGCTCGATCCCAGGACCCCAGGATCATGACCTGAGCCAAAGGCAGATGCTTAACCGACTGAGTCACCTAGGCACCCATCTCTCTGTTTTAAATGGACATCTCACTAAGCACCTCCTTCACCGTGGTCACTTGTAACTAAGTTAGTGAGTAGATAAAATTACTTCTGATGGGAAAAAATTTTTTTGAAGGTAGACACTTATGATTTATTGTTTGACTTTTACATTTTTACCCAGCAGAAATTCTATCTTATGTGTTATCTAACATTTTCTGACCCTGCATTTCTATTGGCAAATATCATTTTTATATTAATAAAATCTTGTAAACTAGACGCCTGGAAATGGGATATAAGTTCCTTGCTCTGACTTTAAACTTCACCTTCTTATGCCAAAAATTTGGAAAGTTGCCTTTTTTTTTTTCATTTTCTTACTTATTGTATTTACTTTGCTATATTTGAAGGGTATTCATGAGAAGCAAAATACTGAGCATTTGTTAAATGTAAAAAAAAAAAAAGTATTTTAAATTGCTTTCCCAGAACATGCTTGAAATCTTACTCAGGTGCTGTAATCACCTACAAATGGAATTTATCTTCAAAAACTCTCATCGTAATGCAGATTTTGATTTTATGATTTGATCTTTTTAAAGAAAATAATATGACACAAGAAGAGGAAAGAAGTGCTTGTAATCTGTCTTTCCAGTGACCCTAGACTAAACTCTTAATATTAAAGTCTGACAATTTTATTTTATTGAGATAATTTTTATAGAGAATCCTTTATCACAATATTTTGCTGTGCTCATTCTTTTGCTTACTTGTTCAATGAATTTCTTTGAGTGTCTCCTCTGAGCCAGACATGGTGGTAGGCACTTGATAAATCATACAGCTCCACTCTACATAATCTCTGGGGAAAGGATAAGACAGGTGTTACGAAACACACTTCCTTAGGCATGAAGGGACCAAATGAAAAATATGATCGTGGAGTAGAGTTTCCTGGTACAACAAGCCGCCCTGGAAAAGAACAATGAATTAATCCCTTGGTTCTGTCATCAATGGCCATTCAACAACTTGTTACATCAGCTTAATGAAGAGTAGGAATTCATCAGTTTTGCTGTCTTGGTATTGCTGGCGATATTTAGGCTTGTCAGGGAATCTGCAAGCTCATGACATCGACAATTCCCATCTTTCTCAGAATAAAACCCAGTGTCCATATGGGGCCTCTAAGGTCATACACGACGTGCCCCATCCATCTCTGCTCTGACCACACGGCCCCTCTGCTGTTTCTCAAACAAGAAAGTACGCTCTGTCTCAGAGCCGGTCCCACCTGAGGGTGAAAATGACCATGATCAGGGGTGCCTGGGTGGCTCAGTCGGTTGATTGCCTGCCTTCGGCTCAGGTCATGATTCCAGGATCTTGGGATCGGGTCCCACGACAGGCTCCTTGCTCGGCGGAGAGCCTGCTTCTCCCTCTGCCTGCCGCTCCCCCAGCTTCTGCTTGCTTGCTCTCTCACAAATAAACATATAAAATATATTAAAAAAAAAACAAAAAAGAAAAGAAAATGACCACAATCAGATGCCACCTCCCACCTCTGCCCACCCAGCGTCTATGCCTGAGTCTGCTTTGTGTGTCTTCTTAGCACTTCTCACCACCCCACGTCAGACATTCACGCTTATTATCTGTCTCTCCTTCCAGAACATAAGCTTCAGCACAGCCATGACTCTGTTGTAACAAGGCCTAGAACCCTCACTGCCCGGCCCTCGGTACGCCCTCAGTACTATCTTTTTTAACGAATGAGTAATGCATGTTTAGTACTTATTTTTGCAAGACTGAATTCACTTACCTTTCTATACCTCAGTTTAAATATTAATGTGATGAGGGACATTATCTAATCTAAATTACCCCTTAACGATGTTAGGAAGATGACTAACTACATTAATACTACACAGATTGGACCTGCTTGGAAAAAAAATACAATTCTGAAACTTAAGTTCTCTTGTTTTATAAAAGTAATTAGGTAGATCACTAAAGCCATAAATTCACACAATTAAGAGAGACTACAATGAATATAGAACAATGGTCTATAACTATAATAAGAATAGCAAAAGGAACATTAAACTTCTAAATGAGATGCTGTTTAAGAAAAATACTTATTTTTCATGTTACAAGTGGTTATTTATTATTGTTGTTTTTGATAAACTCTTTTCATTAAGGCCCAAGGTTCTAGATTATCTTCATTATTCTAGCTTTAGATGTGCATTTGAAAAGTACTTTCTTATGCTTAGAGCTTGAAGGTGCTGAAGGGAAGAGACCCGTGCTTAAGACCAAGGGTGTGAGTGGACACTTTGTGCTCACGGTGTTTGGTGAAGGTCTTTGGTGACCTTGTCCAGGTCTTCCATGACCTTGTCCAGGTCTTCAGTGCCTCTTACATCTATCTTCTTGGTCGAATCACAGAGAAAGTATCCTCCAACCCAGATATTCCATAAATTAAAGGTCATTTAATCCAACCTTCCCTGCCCCTTGGAAGACCCACACTCATCAACCTAGGCAATTAAAAAGAGCCATTTCATTTCCTATTTTTCACAATTATTTATAATGATGGAAAGGAAATTTTATAGAAACAGGTATCAACTCTTTTTAGCATTTGTAACCTTTGAAAGTCATAAACTTATTTTAAAATTTTCCATCAGATAGGATGCATTTAGCTGCAAGTAGTAGAAATCCCAACTCAAAGTGATTTTTACAATAAGCAAATTTATCGGCTCACATAATTGAAAATCCAGAGGTTGGAGGGGAAACAGGGTTAAATTATCCTATGGTCCAGTGATGCCATCAAGGATCCAAGTTCTACCTTTCTCTTCTGTCATTCAGAGTCCACTTCATCTGAAGACTGGTTCCCTTCATAGTCGTAGACTGGTTGCCAGTAACAATCAGGATTATTGATCTCTCTCCCCAAGACTTCAAACAAAAATCTTTCCCCTTCCTGATTGGGCTGATTTAGGTCCTGTGCGTATCTCTCAATCAGTAACTATCACCAGGAAAATAGTTCATGTGGATTGGATTAAGCTTGGGTACCCTAATCACTGGCAAGAGGGGTGGGAAAACTATGATTGGCTTATGCCAGAAGTCAGCAAATTAGGGCTGTGGGCCAAATCCTACCCACCAGCTGTTTCTGGGAAGTTTTGTTAGAACACAAACTCTTCCCCTACATTTTATCCACGGTGACTCCTGCACCACAACAGAGTTCTGTGGTTGCTAACAGAGACCATAGGGTCCATTGATCCTCAAGTATTTACAATCTGGCCTTTTAAGAGAAAGTTTGCCAACCCCTGGCTTGGGTCCACATGAACCCACTTTGGAGCTGACTCTAATCCCCTAAATCATGATGTTACAGGAGAGAAAGTTGGGCTCAATTGGACCAATATAAGGCCCTCACATGTAAACCTAGTCGGTTTTTTCCTCCCTGTTCTTTCCTGGGCAGAGCTGAAAAAGAAATGAACACACCAGCTTCAGAATGAAAGCCTTAGTTTTGGAAGGTCATTTACTTGCCCTCATTCTTTTCTTCCAGATTGATTGGTATCAGTTCCTTACATTGATCTGTGTTCCAACCTTGGCGGTGTGTTTTGTTTTGTTTTTATGAATTGTCTGCTAGTTATTTGTTAATCCCGTGAAACCAGACTACTCAAACCTTCTGCCAGATCTTCAACCCACCAACAGTGATTAGAGGAATTCCCCCAGGGTCCTGCTGCGCTCCCAGAAGAAATCTCCCTCAAATTGTTCAGCAATGCCTGGTCAGTCACAGGAAGAACCATTCCTGCGCATGCTCACATCACGGTTTTCCAGGTAAGCCATTTCCTGTCAAAACAACAATCTGACCTTTCTGATTATATATATATATATATATATAGCTTTTCTTGTTTACTTCTATTAGGATAAGAGCAACACAAGTCCACTGTGGAAACATTAGAAAACAGATAACTAAAGGGGAAAAAAAAGAAACCTTGTCACCACACCATGCCCCAGGGAACTCATAAAACAAGCAGTAATCTCCCCTCCAAGTGACCTAAACCAGCTTTGACTTTTCCAGCAGGAAGTCATGATGGAATATTTTACATTTAGCTCCCTATATTTATGAAGTTACTGAATGGGTCTATTCTTTGACTAGCCTTTCCAAGGGTCTTTACTAAATTGTGAACCTTATACCCATTTAAGGAAATGTCTGGGAAAGGGCAGAGTTTGAGAAACTGCCATTTCAAATTACTCTCTCAAAGGCTTATGCACATCTTTTGCAAACATGAAAGAGAGCTACTTCTCTTCGTTTGGGCTGGCACATACAATTTCACCTTATTTTGTAAATAAAAGGGAGTCAACCTTTCTGAAATATAGGGTTGGGAAAGTATGCTCAGCTTCACAAATCCTCCTTTAGGCACACCTGTGGGTTTACTAGTGCTCATTATAGAAACCACTTGAAAATGCCCGAAGGTTGGATTGTTTCCAAAACATCAGATGGGTACCACACTTCGGTTTAGGGCTAGAGTAGACTAGAGGATGGGATTCAGGCTCACTGCAAATCCCTGTGGGGATCTGAGTGTGGGATCGGGGCCAATGCTGTAATTAGAAACCAGGCATTACTTCAGAGAGTGGTGCTTTCCCACCCTGCTCATGGCACCTGCCCCACCTCCATTATTTCTCTACCAAGTCTACACAGTACCGCCGACACCATAGGTCATCATAAAATTGGCCCTTCGTCAACTGAGGAGAATTCCTGTTGAAGGGAATAGGAGCCCCTGAATGCCTGGAAGAGAAGGGGTGAAGGGGACTGAGGAGTACACAAATGAGAGAGGTGCAAGAACACTGGCTCTGGGGCCCAGACAGTCTAGAGTTTTAATCCCAGCTCCACCCTTCCAGGCAGAGTGATCTTGGGCCCTTCCATTCTCTAGGTGTCATTTTCTGCCTGGATAAAAGAATAATAACAACAGCCCCTGCTTACTTCATAGTGTTGGCTGCTGTGAAGGTAAAGGGCGATTAATGAGCTAAATACTTAGCACAGCACTAGGTTAGTATTAGTTCTTATCCTTATGAGGGGAAAGGGCCCAGAATGGGGAAACTGGGATCCTGGGAACATACTTCTCTTCACAGCATAGTCTGAATGGTGGAGTCCATGTTTATAGGGTTCCAACTGCCCAGGACTGCCCAATTTGTGATGAGACTTTCTGCATCAGACTGTGTGAGAGCAGTGTGTAAGTAATTTTTTAATAGATTTTATTTTTAGAAAAGTTATAGATTTATAGAAAACTTAAATATAGAGTATAGAGGATTCCCATATGCCCCATATTCCATTTCCCCGATCACATCTTACATTAGCGTGGTGTATTTGCCACAATAAAGCAGTATTGATAATGTATCTTACAGATTTCCTTAGGTTTTTTTAATTTTAATTTTAATTTTAATTTTTTTTACCTAATGTCCTTTTCCTATTCCAGGATCCCATCCAGGATACCACGTTCTACTTAGTTGTTGTGTCTCCTTTGGCTCCTCTTGGCTGTGACAATTTCTCAGACAGTCCCTGTTTTTTCATGACCTTGATAGTTTTGAGTGCTGGTCACGTGTTTTGTCGAATGTCCCTCAGTTGGGATTTGTCTGATATTTTTCTCATGATTAGACTGGGGATATAGGTTTTGGGGAGGAAGACCACAGTGGTAAGTACCATTTTCATTTCATCCTATCAAGGGTACATACTATCAACATGACATCACTGTTGACATTGACCTTAGTCACCTGGCTGAGGCAGTTTTGCCAGGTTTCTCCACCATAAAGTTACCTTTTACTCCCTTTCCATACTGTACTCTTCAGAAGTCACTCCCTGCTGCCCACAGCTAAGTAGTGGGAGTAACCCTCCACCTCCTCGAGGGCAGAATAGCTACATAAATTGTTTGGACTTCTTCTCTATGGCAGATTTGTTTTTTCCCCTCAAGTAACTTTTCTAGGCTAATCTTTGCTTGAATGAATTGTTTAGTGTTTACAAAGCACCACCGAAAAATAGTCTAAAGCCAACTTCTCCCAAATTGGTTTCTTTAAAACTTACCACTTTCTATAATTAAGTATTAATATTTGGAGTGTTTTCAAGCTGGGCATGGAGGAAATATGAAAAAACAAGATTTCTAAAACCTGACAATCTTCTAGTTCAGCGTCACAAATGCCAGCCAGCTCTGGAATTAGCAATTTCTTGCTAACCCTATACGGAAAGGCCTGAAAATGAATAAGGAATTAAAAATAAAACAAGTGGGATGGTCAAAACCAATATGAATGAATCGCTGTGAGCCAAGTGGAAAAGCATCCTTTGGCAAGTTTAAACTGGTTACCTCAGCATGTCCTGAGAATGTGCTTCTAATGTTCCAGGCCATTAGGCTCCTTTTGTAGGCATGAATCCTGCCCCTCCTCAAAAAGGAAGCTAGCTCTATGCCTCTCCTAAAACATACATCTTTAGATTGATTGAGCATTAACATGTTCTTAAAAATCTCTCTCTCACACACACACCACCACCACCACCACCACCAAACCATTTGAGAATAAATTCCATGCCTACGAATTAAAATCATTGGAATAATTGGCTGGGTAGCTGAAAATCCACTTGAACTTTTCCATAGAAAGACTTCTTGTAAAAAGGGAAAGGTGATATTTGGGGTTGTTCATTTGAAAGAAAATGGGGAAAGAGTATTGTTGGATCAGCCTATAATCTTTCTACATCTGTTCAGCCACCATTATTTTTTTTTAAGAGAATATTTTTTTCTCTGAAAGCAATTCAGAATTTGCTTCCAAAGCATAGGCTTATGGAAATAGGTGTTTGCTCACCTCTCCGAAGTTTACCTCAAGACAGAGAGGCCCCTAATGTGCTCAGTGGGTTCCTCGCTCCCCCTTAGGTCGGGTATAGCTCTCGTCACAGCATTCCAGGGTTCTGACAATCCCTTTGCAAACCCACCCATAGCATGGCGTGTAGAAGCATTCGTCCCCCAGTGGCCTTGGCCTTGGTTCCTGTCCTCTGCTCTGCTTTCACCAGCACCAGAGGACAGGCCTTCATTTCGATCTGTTATCTCAGGCCATTAAAATGAGCAGAAGGAAAATGCCTTTGAACAGCTCCTGTGTATCATCATAAAGATTCTTAAAATGAATTATCCTGGCCAGTTCAGAGCCTCCTTAACCTCCCACTTCCTGTAAAGGCAGCAAATGGAGAATCCGTGATTAAATAGAGCATTCAGGAAAGAAGATGTTGGGGTTGCATATGGTTTCTGGCTAACGAAACCCTTGCTAACAGACTTTCCTAAGGTACAGCATTCATTTTCCAGACTAAGGCATTCATGCCTTCATTTAACGAGCCAGATGCCCTCTCTGTGTCACCCAAATTGTCTAAAGCATGATTAGTACAATCTTTTTTTTTAAAGATTTTATTTATCGGGGCACCTGGGTGGCTCAGTTGTTAGGCGTCTGCCTTCGGCTCGGGTTATGATCCCGGGGTCCTGGGATCGAGCCCCATATTGGGCTCCCTGCTCAGCGGGAAGCCTGCTTCTCCCTCTCCCACTCCCCCTGCTTGTGTTCCCTCTCTCGCTCTATCTCTCCCTGTCAAATAAATAAATAAAATCTTTAAAAAAAAAAAAAGATTTTATTTATCTATTTATTTGAGAGAGAGAGAGAGAGAAAGCAACCCCAAGTAGGGGGAGGAGCAGAGGAAGAAGGACAAGCAGACTCCATGCTGAGCATGGAGCCCAATGTGGGTTTGAACTCACAACCCTGAGACATGGACCTGAGCCGAAATCAAGAGTCCAACGCTTAACTGACTGCACCACCCGGGCACCCCTACTACAATCCTTCTTGAAGAGTTTGGATCTGGTTCTTTCCTAACCACCATTTTTACTCTTTAGCACTACAGTTAACACAGACAGTGTAAGCCAAATTTTGACTCAACCCTTTGACCTCACTTGGACATTTTGGATAGTTCTTTGTCTCTTTAATATTTTTTTTCAGTGAGATAATTGATATGAGCTTATATTCTTGAAGTTTTTTTTGTTTTTGTTTTGTTTTTTCAGTTAACTCAATTGCTGGGGAAAAAAACCATTCAAATTAAGGGTTCTGATTTAGGTTTTCTGGGTACATGGTTTTCAAATTCTTTGCCTCATGGGGTATACTTAAAAGAAGGCCAATTTGCAGAATGCACATGGCAACCACAAAGGGAAATATGGTAATCTGCTATTTGGTTAGAATCAATAAAATATCCATTCTTAAACCATTGGCTTTACAGAAATTACTCAAGTATACTTCATCAACCCCAAGTATGTATGGTAATCTTCATTGGGGATTCAAAGCCATCCCTTCCTATCAGGGAGTCTCGTCAAATGTCCTAGTCATGTGTCTGTGGGCAGGATGCAGAGAGTCAGGGCATCAATGAGTCACCATGGGTCATTCATAGACTATGGCTGCCAATGAACAAAGATGTCATTCAGTTTCATTTGAGAAATAAAACAACGTTTTGGACAATTTACTGAGGTGGCTTCAACTGGGACAGGGTTGAAAATGTGAGAAAAGTGTGACTGCTTAACCAAATACACTCTCTAGTAAAACACATCCTACTCAGTTACTCACTCCTGTGATCACATCTACATCTTGCCATTCCAAGTAACTGTACCTCTTCCAGAACCGCCTCCCCCCCTCCCCCACCGATTTCTAATCACCACCTCTGAATTGGGAAGCTCAGTCTGTCCAGTGCCCTGACTTTAATAATACCTCAGCCCCTGCAATCCATTGAACTGACCATCTTTGTACTTGTCTTACCCCTCTTGCCATCCCAATGCTTCCCACCCATTTCCCACCTCCCTCCCTCAGGGTCCCATTAGAATCCCAGGCTTAAGGTACTGCCGTAGATTGAATTCATGCTCATTAACCTCAAAGGGCTTCTGAGCAATCAGACCTCATTTCCCTAGTCCATTGGTTCTCCTAATTCTCCTTGAAGACTATTTCATACTTTCCCCTTTCTTCAATCCTCTCACATCTCCTCCCTCATGTCACTCTCTGCCAATGACCTATTTCCTAAGACTGAGAAAATAGAAGCACTTGGCAGAGCACCTCTCCCACATGCTTTTACTGCCACATCCAACAACCTGCCCTCCTTCCCACTTTCCTCGCTGGTACGTACCCCACCTATGACCCACAGGAAGGCTCATCCCTTGTCCTACTCAGGGAGAGCACTCCACCTCCTGGAGAAGGATTCTTCACTCTCTCTCCTGCATCATTGTTTTTTCTTCCTTTTCTGAATTTTTCTCATCCTAAAAAACAAAAACTCCCTTCAACTGTTATACTTTAGTTTCTGCCCTATTTCTCTGCTCCCTTTTAGAGTCGCCTCCCTTGTGGACAACAAAAGAGTAGTCTATGCTTGTGCTCTTCAGTTTCTCACCTCCTGGTCTCTCTTGAAACCGCTGCTATTAGATCTCACGACGCCTCTCCAACCACTGCAATCAGGCCTTTGCCTCCACACTCCACTGAGCTGGCCTCTGCAAGGTCTATAAGGACCTCCATGTTGTAAAACTCAATGGCCAATTCTCTGCCTACCTCTTCTGGGATCTATCAGCATCATTGGTCAGAATTGATCATTCCTTTCTCCTTAAAACACTTGTCTTGGTTTCCAGGACATTATGTGCATCTCTCTTACCTGGGAACATAGAAGTGCCCTCTTAATGGAGGGGAAGCCACCCAACGCTCAGGCCTTGGACCTCATCTCTTTTTTTGGTCTCTATTCACTCCCTTGGTTTTCTCAGCTAGTCTCACAGCTTGAAGCATATCTGCCGACGACTTTCAAATTTATATCTTTAGCTTGCTTGCACAGCATCCCTGAACTCTTAATATCATGTTCAACTGCCTAATTGAAATCTACATTTGGGTGGGCAATTAACATCTCAGCTGTAATACAAAGCTGAGCTCCTGATACTCATTCTGCCCCTTATACCTCTTCTGCCTCAGTCTTCCCTATATGGAAAGGCCTGAAAATGAGTAAGAAATAAAAAATAAAACAAATGGCATGTTCTGTCCAAGCACCTTAAAGTCATTCTTGGCTCTTTTTCTCACAGCAAATCTTGCTGCTCACTCTACCTTCAGATCATGATAGGAATTGGACCACTTCTCGTCACCTCCATTGTGATCACCTTAATCCAAACCCCCTCATCTTTTGCATAGATTACTGTGATAGCCTCCTGTCTCATCTCCCTCCTTTTGCCTTTGCCCACCTTTAATCTAAACACAACACCAGGCTGCTCCTATTATAGTATAATTCAGATCTCATCATGCGTTATTACAAAAGCTCCTAGGTACTCCACCTCCTTCTGAGTTGAAGCCAAAGTCCCTGTAATGTCATCAGAGTCTCACATGATGTGTCCCACTCCCCACCGCCCCCCCATCACCTGTCCTCCTTCTCACTCACCCTCAGCCACATGGGGTTCCATTCTGGGACTTTTACAATCTCTTGTGTCCCTACCTGGAATGTGCTTTCTCCAGATATCCGTGTGGTTCTGGGTTTACTCAGATGCCATCTTCTTTGTGGGGCTTTCTCCACCATCTTGTATCAAATTGCAAGGTCCTCCCCACCCCCCAAGCCCCTTCTTTCCCCCTTTCCTGCTTTGTTTTTCTCCTTAGAACTTCCTGCCCCACTAGACATTGGGGCCACATAGAGGCAGTATAATGTGGTGGTTGGGATACAGGTAGGACCTAGAGTCAGTTTGCCCGAGTTCGAGGCCTGGCTTGTTACTTAGCAGGTAGTCAAGATAGAATCTCTCGGGGCGCCTGGGTGGCTCAGTCATTAAGTGTCTGCCTTCGGCTCAGGTCATGATCCCAGGGTCCTGGGATCGAGCCCCACATCGGGCTCCCTGCTCAGTGGGAAGCCTGCTTCTCCCTCTCCCACTCCCCCTGCTTGTGTTCCCTCTCTCACTGTGTCTCTCTGTCAAATAAATAAATAAAATCTTTAAAAAAAAAAGATAGAATCTCTCTATTCTTCATTTTTGTCGTCTACAAAATGGGAATAATAATAGCATCCACCTCATCAGGGTGTAGGCATAATATTTATAAAGTTCTTAGACCCGCACCTGGAACATATTAAGTGCTACCCAACTGGCTAATATTTACATATTTTATTCATCTTTTGTTTATTATGTCTCCCTAACTAGAACATAAGTCCCATAGGAGCAGGGGTCTTTGTTTGTTTTGTACACTGCTCTATCCTCACCACCGTGGGCAGGGCCTCACATGGAGCTGGTTCTCAGTGGATAGGTATAGAAAGACAGGTCACTAAAGTTTCTTAGATACTTAAGAGTCAGTAAGTAAAACTTGTTTAAAATTTGCTTCATAGAATGATGTCCATATGAATAAAAACTAGAGTTCCTCTGTTGCAGATGTTGATGTGGGCCCAGGTAATTTGTGTAAATCATTCACAGGTGGCGAGCCTCTTTCCTAGGTTCCTTAAGAAAGTCACAGAGTAGACTCAAAGTGTGCTAGGCGGGCTTGCTCGGTTCTATTTCAGTAATAAATCAGAAATCCTTTTCCTTTGATAAAAATAACTAACTGAGGTCTTCCAGTCCTTCATTCAGTGTTTTCTGATCAGAATATTCTTCAATGTGCCATTCTTAAGAGAGCAAAAATCCACAGGTTACTCTGGAGTCCCCAGTGAAATGGACTCCCTAAATGAAGGACACTATTATTATTCTGCACCAGCTCACAGGTCCAGAAGTATAGACTCAGAAGGGTAAGCTTAAGAGTTCAGATCTTTAGAGGGCCTGGCTGGCTGAGTTGGTAGAGCATGCAACTTCTGGCCTTGGGGTTGTGAGTTCGAATCCCACGTTGGGTATAGAGATTATTTAAAAATAAATAAACAATTTTTTTCAAAAGAATTCAGATTTTTTTGGTGGGGGCAGTGGGGGAGGGACTGTGAAATCGGTGAAGGGCACTGAGAATACACTTATCCTGATAAGCACTTAATATAACACTCTGTGTTAACTGGAATTTTTAAAAAAAGACTTCAGCTCTTTCAACACATTGAAATAGCACTGTTTTTGCTGTTGTTGCTGTTTGTCTTGTTTTAAGAAAAAGCAAGTAGCATCAAGTCCTGGCTGAAATATCAGGGTCTGTGACTTCGCTGTCCTGAGTTTATGTTCTATTCAGCGTGGCGCATGCTTAGAGCAGGCTTGGGCCACAAAGCATCTCAAAATGACTCCAGTCCTTGAGACGGTCTCTGGTGTGCGCAATTTCCTGAGGATAGGAGTGGTCCTATTTTAACAAGTGATCTTTAAAAATTGAGTTTTACCTCTTCCATGTTTGAGATTAAGAGGTTTAATGACGAAGATCTGGAAGGCTCTGCCCAGTCAAGCCATTCACCATTGCTCCGGTGAATGCATGCCTCCGGGCGCTCTTTCTTCCTCTGGCAAAAGTCTGATTCTGCAGCCTCTGGGCATGGTCTATAGAGCCTGGCACTCCCCTCCGAGCCACACCCACTGTCGTCATGCAGTGAGCACACCAAACAGGTTCTCCGGGCCAGACGGCGGCTGAGGTGTCTGCCGCGGAAGGGAAGTATAGTCATACTCACTCCCGATGACACAGTGACATAAAGGAAGCAACTAGCAGAAAATAAATACAGTCACAGCACAGAGGTGGATTTCCCATGTGGAAGTAATGGAGCTCATGGGCCCCTTTCCGGCTCCACGCTTACTTTTGCATTTGTGATCTTATATATTTTTTTAAAAGAAGGCCCCAAGTTGCACAAGCTTCCAAACCCACAAAAGCTTAATTTACCTGATTATACTAAATTTTGTATTTTTTTACATACTTACCCATTGACTTGAACAATTCTGTGGGGTTGTGACAGCCCCATTTATAGGACTTAGTTAAGGGTACACAGTTAACTTGTCCATGAATTGT
Organism: Phoca vitulina; assembly: GCF_004348235.1. NCBI lineage: Eukaryota > Metazoa > Chordata > Mammalia > Carnivora > Phocidae > Phoca > Phoca vitulina. The sequence continues at coordinate 9,966,891 of NW_022589774.1, read as the reverse complement.
GGCCACTCAGTAGGGCCTGAAGTTTTAAACTGAACTTCTTTGGATGTCTTTAGGTATATTTGTTGCTTTACCTAATTTCAAATGCATCTCCCACATTAAATGACTTGGCTCTCTTTTATTTCATGCTTGTGGAAACGTTCAGAACAAGCTTGCCAAATTCATAGCATTAGATGATAATTATGAATCATAAAAAGTCTAGTCTCTCCCATGATCTTTTGGCCTGTTCACATCTAGTGGATAGAAATTATTATTTAGAAGATCTTCTGAAAAGTGGAGAAATCAATTGGAAACAAAAATACTTATATTAAAATTTTTTAAATAGATTTGTCAGTTTTCACCTACTTTTTAAAAAGGCTTTTGTATTCCATAAGACAAATGTCTTGATTAATTAACAAATTTGATGTTTATATAGTTAGAGTTTCTCAGTATAAGTTTTAAGCACAGAGAAGAGTTACTATTGTTTGTCTCTAACACTGTATTTAGCACATATTCTGAACATTCTTCCCAATTCAAAGAGCTACCCAGGAAGGGTAGCTGAGAGTGAAAATAATGCCTGGTTGAGTCCAACACACAGACACAGAAGATATAATTGTTGAGAACCAATACACAGCACTCTAATTCTCTGGCCAGCATCAGAATCCCCTGGAAGGGGCTTGTTAAAACACAGATTACCCTCTTACCGCTCCGCCCCTGAATTTCTGATTCAGTGGGTCTGAGGTGGTATCGAGAATATGCATTTCTAAGAAGTTAACAGGTGAGGCAGACGTTGCTGGCTCTAGGACCCCACTTTGAGTACGATTGCTCTAGAACTCCTGAGTCCACAATCCTATGTGAATGCAAACTTTATTTTATTACATATTCAACCCTCACCAAACTCAGCACAAAGGCACAAAAAAGTCCACAATAGTTTTTGCCAGCCATTCTTCAGAATCTGATTAGACACCAATAGACTATCAATAGTTTGGTAACTACTCTTTTTGATCTCAACATGGGGAGATCTTTCTCGTTTGGGCTCTGATTAATAACTGGGCACTTCTGTAGAGCCTCAATAAACAGTGAGAATTTGAAATAATGAAATAATTTGCTATGTCATTGGTCTTATCAATCAAAAACTGGAACATGGAAACTGAGCACATGGAGCGTAAGAGTTCTCCCTGTGATTAGAGACTACAGTGCTGGGTTCCAGAACATCTTCAATACAGAGAGCAGTGGATGGGAGGAAAATTCAACCACTCAATTGCATATCATCGAATTCGCTGTCTGCCTTTTCAAATCTGGATCAATGTCCCTGAACCCATTTCCCACACCATATTCTCCAACACAGCCAAAAATTATACTTTTTCGTACAAATATAATTTGTCCTTCACAGACTTAGCAAAAAGAACAGTCCTTAGCATTTATTTATTTTAGTGAACAAATCGATATACTACTATTAATATATAATGTTCCTATGCATCTGTTTACCAACATGCTCACATATCCCTATTTAAAGAGATATGTTTTCCTCTTTTTTTTTTTTAACTATTTCTTATGTTTTTGTCTTTTGCTGCTTCCCCTACTTAAATAGATTTCTCAAAGTAGGAAAAATTGCCTTTGTCACAGTGTAAAACCCATGGGTACTGGTACCAGGTAGGCTGCAAAAGCAATGAGTGCTCCAAAAATATTTGTCAATAATGAATAAAATAGGCCATGCTCCCTAAAGCCAAGTAGCCTAATAAATTTGCTCAAAATTCAGCATCATCTTTGAGAGTTTTTCATCAATTTGAGTGACCCATTTTTGTTGTTGTTGGCTCTTGGCATTTGGGGAATTAATGAATCCTAATTTTGCTCCTTGGAGGAGTGGCTGGTTCCAGGATTATGGCACAGATAATACAAGACGAGCCTGAAATGTCTTGTTGTGCCAAAAGTAAGATAACGCTCAAAGAATGAGGGAAATTATCAAAAGATCACAGGGGTCAGCTTTGAGCTACTGCCACGGCTAAATAAGGGACATTTAAAGATCAAAATAAATCTCAAGAACAACCTATTGTAACTTATTAAATAAAAGAGGAATCCATAAATCTAATATGAAGATCTAACATAAAAAGTGGGACAGAAGGAAAAACTACCTCTCAGAATAATGCCAACTAATATATATATAAAGAATGATGGAATTCTCCCTTTGGCAGCCTCATCAATGGATGCTAAAACTAGTGGGTAAAAGTGTAAGGAGTAACAGGATATTTATATAGTTTCAAAGTATGTCCTCATAAGATACTTATTAATTACAAAGGGTTACCGAGTAACTTCACAATGGAGAAATCTGGGAGGCACCACCCCAATCAGCTGTCAAAGTGAGCATTGTCAGCAACGACTTATGTGCCTCCTGTTACTATGTACTGAAGGGAATTCAGCATCACTTCTGCGATCTCGCTGTCAAAGTGCACAACCTGAATCCAATCAAGAGAAAACATCAAAGGAACCAAACTGAAGAACATGCTACAAAATAACTGTCTATTTTCTTAAAATGTCAACATCAGAAAATACAAAGGAAGACTCAGGAACTGCTCCAGAGTAAAGGAAATAAAAGAGACATGACAACTGAACACATAGTTTCAGATTTTCTCTTTTTTAAAAAGACATTACTGGGACAAATGGTGTATTAGTTTTCTACGGCTGCACAACAAGTGGCCTCAAATTTAGTGGCTTGAAACAATACAACTTTATTCTCTTTTATTTCTGTAGGTTAGAAGTCTGACAGGGATCTTCCTGGGTTAAACTCAAAGTGTCAGCAGGGCTGTGTTCCCCCTCTGGAGGCTCTAGGGGAGAATCTCTTCCCTTGCCTCTTGCAGATTTTCGAGGCTGCCCACGTTCCTTGGCTCCTGTCTCCCACTCCATCTTTAAGCCCCAAATGGCAGGCTGAGTCCCCATCTCATTGCATCACCCCGACCTCCTTTTCTGCCTCCCTCCTCCAATTATAAGAATCCTTATGATTATTATGTTGGCCTACCCAGATAACCCAGGATAATCTACTTTAAGATTGGCTGATTCACAACCTTAATGACATCAGAAACCTTAATTCCCCTTTGCCGTGCAACCTAACACATTCACAGGTTCTGGGGATTAGGATGTGGACATCTTTGGAGGGACCATTAGTCTGCCTACCACAAATGGTGCAATCTGAATAATGGCTGTGGATAAGATAATCATATTGTACTGATGGTAATTTCCTGATTTTGACAACTGTGCTGTAGTTATGTAAGAAAGTTCCCCGTCTTTAGGAAATATACATTGAAGTATTTACGGGTAAAAGGGCATCATGTCTGCAACTTAAAACATTTCTCTCTTTCTCTCTACGCAGAGAGCAAGAGTGAGAGCAGAGAAAAAGCAAATGTGATAAAATGTTAACATTTGAGGAATCCGAGGAAAGAGTACTGAAGAACTTTTTATGCTATTCTTACAATTTTGCTGTAGGTCTGAAATGATGTAATAAAAAATTTTAAATGTAATCTTTATAAATAAATTTTCTATTTCTAATAAATACTTAAATTTGTGGCATATTGTTATGAATGACATGTTAATTCTGATGGATCTTTTAAAAATCTTTTTTGAAACTTTCAGGACATTTTAGCAAGTGGTTTAATGACATTACTTGCAGTTAATTATGAACACATTATACATCGGGCAGTCTTGATTGTATTACGAAAGTAAAATCAACTATCCACATTCCTGTTGTCCCATAGCTTGGGTATTAATGCTGAGTATTTTTCATTTTGCTTTAAAATTCAGTATTACTTTAAAAATGGGGTCTCGAAAAAGGTTTTTTAAAAGCAGGCAAAAGACTATAGTTACGTCTTCTACCAATAGTTTCTTAGTTTTGATAAATGTACCACGGTTATATCAGATGTTAACATGAGAGGAAGCTAGGTGAGCCAGCTCTATGCTCCTTATCCCTGATCCTAAGTAAGGGAAGAGAAAGAGAGGGAAAAACCATAGGCAACGAGAGGGGTGTGAGCTGTGTAGGGTATATGGCCCAGATGCTGAAAGACAATTCCATTCCAAGTAATAATTCTGCCACTAACTGGTTCCTTAATATTGGGCAAATTACTAATATATTTAAATCCTGCCTTGATCTCTCCAAAAAAGGGATTTGAGGAACCTTATCATAAAGTACATGTACATAATAGGAAAATGGATCATAATCATGAGAGAATACGGTAAGATGCTAAAATAGTGGTTAGGGGGGCGCCTGGGTGGCTCAGTCGTTAAGCGTCTGCCTTCAGCTCAGGTCATGATCCCAGGGTCCTGGGATCAAGCCCCGCATCGGGCTCTCTGCTCGGTGGGAAGCCTGCTTCTCCCTCTCCCACTCCCCCTGCTTGTGTTCCCTCTCTCGCTGTGTCTCTCTCTAATAAATAAATAAAATCTTAAAAAAAAATAAAAATAAAAAATAAAATAAAATAGTGGTTAGGGTGATGGGGCAGCAAGCCATGGTTGTATCTCCTCGTTGGTCAAATGAAGACCCTCAATAAATCAGGGGCAAATGAAAGTAAATAATCATGAAGGTACCTTTAAAAACATAGTATACGGTGCAAAATATCTTGATAGCGTCAGTCCTTCCCCAGTCCTTCAGAAATGTAAGGAGGGCAACCTGACTGAAATCTATGTGGCAAAACCCATCTCTCTGGCCAGGTCTGAGCCTCTGTCTCAGCCTGACTCAGACAGTGCAGATAGCAGACTGTCTGAGCCAAGAGGGATGAGCAAGTTGTAACACAAACTTCTCTGACCCTGCTAAACATGTAATCACTGAAATCACAGTTGTTTCTACTGAGCCTTTATCTTGGACGCTGGCTCAGCAACCCAGGAACGTGTAATCCACACTAGGACAGCACATCTTCTCCAGACATTTCTGCTCATGGCTGGATTTGAGCTTACTCGGCACTGACCTCAACTTAGAAACCACTCTCAGGAGGAAAAAAAAGAATGGGGATCAACTGACACAGAGGAAAAATCGGATCGTACATCCTGGAAGGCAAGCACAGAATATTCAGAAAGGAGTTGCAGTAGAAATTCTTTTTTTATATATGTATATTTTTATTTATTTATTTTTGAGAGAGAGGAACACAGAGGGAGAGGGAGAAGCAGGCTCTCCACTGAGCAGGGAGCCTGACATGGGGGCTCGATCCCAGGACCCTGAGATCATGAGCTGAGCCAAAGGCAGACGCTTAACTGACTGAGCCACCCAGGCGCCCCTGCATTAGAAATTCTTAACACTAGTTGCTATGGCACACAATTTGATGATTGAATTTATTTAATTATTTTTAAAAATATTTTACTTATTTTAGACAGAAAGAGAGGGAGTTGGGGGAGGAGCAGAGGAAGAGGGATAAGCAGACTCTGTGCTGAGTGCAGAGCCCAGTGGGGGGCTCGATCCCACAACCCTGAGATCATGACTTGAGCCAAAATCAAGAGTCAGATGCTTAGCTGACTGAGCCGCCCCGGCGCTCCTGATGATTGCATTTAGTTACTGAAACGACAAAGGATCTCAGTACAAGTACAGAAACCACAGGCTCAAAAGCAACAGTCTGAAGCTCAAGTAGAATTTTTTGTTACTAGCCATGGTGAAAAAGGATTATGGGAGGAGAGAGAGGTGTCCTCAAAGGTATGACCAGGCACATTTCACAGAGAATCAGTTAAATTGACATACTCATGGGAACAGTGCTGTATCCGAGGGTTACATTCTTGATCGAGAGCCTGATGCTCAACTTTTTATAGAAATAAGTACAAACTATACTGAATTCATCACAAGCAATGCCTGCATGGTCTATATTACAAGGCCCTCTAAGGCACCCGGGTGAACAGGATGAAACACTAACCAAGCTGTTGAAATTTACCAGGCCCGTTCCCAGGAGTTAGGGAAAAAGAAAGGGAACTAATGTTATCATGTGGGCCGGGACCCAGAGGTATCTACAGAAGGGGCTGTGGGTAAAACTGGCAGACACACGCAGTGCTGGGAGCAGCTAGTGTGAGGCTGGGATGCAGAGCGAGGGACCACTGGCAGACAAACGCAGTGCTGGGAGCAGCTAGTGTGAGGCTGGGATGCAGAGCGAGGGACCGCTGGCAGACACACGCAGTGCTGGGAGCAGCTAGTGTGAGGCTGGGATGCAGAGTGAGGGACCGCGCCAGCTGGTTGCTGCTTGCGGAGCTGTGTGTGGTGTGTGGGTGCTGTGCCACTTGGTGAAAGACAGCGGTTTTGCTTCTCTTCCTGCAAATCCCTCCTTCGGTGGGAGTACTGAGAGAGCAGAACGATGCTGAAAGCAGTGGACAGAGGGCATTAACAAGCATCCGTAAACCTCGCTTTCTGCTCATGCAGGGGAAAAGTAACAGAAATGGGAGAATAGGCAAATGAGAAAGGTTGATTTTACCTTTAGACCATTTAGAAAACCCAGTGACCACTTCCTGTATGCCTCCTAACCCTGAGGATGTGGACAGAAATACACAGACCGGGATCTTGGGGAGTAGGAGAGAGCTTGGGGGGAAAGGTCGGTGAGAGACACCTGATCAATAAACATGTGTCAACGCTAGAAGCCAGTACAAGGCTGGGGGGGCTGGTGGACACAAGGAAGGACTGACCAATGTCAACAGAGCAGGTGACACCTTGACCTCAGGCTTTCCTGTAATGGAAAGGAGAAAGAATACCATGGGCAGGGAGAAGAGTTAAAGAAATGACATGTTATAACAACACTGGAAATGTTGAGGTTTCTCTTATTTGAATTCCCAACCAGGAATTTCTTAGCTTTTATTTGACTTCTGCTAAATATTTCCTTTTCTTAAGCATGTCATTAATTTTTCAAAAAAGATTTTATTTACTTATCTGAGAGAGAAAGAGACAGAACACATGCAGGGTAGGGGCAGAGGGAGAGGGAGCAGCAGGCTCCCCGCTGAGCAGGGAGCCTGAAGGGGGCTCCATCCCAGGACCCTGGGATCATGACCTGAGCCAAAGGCAGATGCTTAACTGACTGAGCCACCCAGGCGCCCTGCATATAATTAATTTCTATTTAGAATATCATTTGTGTAGAGCAGATATAATCATCTTGGGGGACTCAGTACAAATATAAAGCACTCTTGCTGATAACTTCTGAACCACTGGAGCCTCTGATAGATTATTTACTAGGAAGTTTCTTATTTTTCACTCCAGGGATTAATATCTACTTCATTTAAACCTGCTTAGTGTGAACAGGCAAAATTACCTGCTATGTACAACTGTCTTGTTTCTGGTCCCATAAGCTAAGGGCCTGGAGAGAGGTGATCTTTCATTGGGATGGGTCCTTCCTCACCCTATGAAGCAGGCACCATCTGCCTTTCTACTCGGTGGCTCTCCTGGGTGCCAGAGGTCTTCTTTAGCATTCCATTTTGAGCTTAGTGAAGTGGAGCTGGTGAATTCAGATTTATCAGGGGCTAAAAACGTTTACTTTAAGGAGTAAACCTTTGGGGATATTTTGCATCAGATTATGCCAATACCAACTTTGGAGAAACTGCTGACCCGCAAGTTTTTAAAATCCCACTCATCACTCGGACACAGTAACTAGAAAGATGTGTTTGCGTTTGAATCAGGTCCTACAAACAGGTTAAGAACAGGGTATGCGTGAAAGCGAGGAACTAGTGCCCTCTAAAGCTCTCTCTGAGCAAGTCCAATCGAGGAGAGTTCAGGTTCTTCACAGGTGTCATAGTTACAAGGATTTAGAAGACCAGGAAGGTGGCAGGTCATCCGCAGGGACTCAGGGCTATGAACAGAGCACCGAAGAGGAAACCAAAGCCTTCCTGCTGTCTCCATATCTGAAACTCTTCACCTGGCCTCAGATGACTCCCGCTGGGTCAACCCTCCAGATGGGCTGAGGCACGGATGAGCTACTCTGGCCTGCCGGCTCAGCACATCACTTACTTTTTCTCTCTATTCCCTTATGTTCGAGAGTGGTTTTCATCACCTCAAGAGACCCCCTTTAGCTGAAGTTATGGGCATATTTACAGGTAGAAAGACAACTTTTTACATACAGCTGCTAATTTAAGAAGCCCAAATAATTTTAAAATAGTCTTCAGGTGTCACTAAGCAGGCATTAATCATACCCCAAGGGGTCCGGTACATGGCAGCCCTCGGGCCCGTGCCTGTTTTTGTAAATAGTTGTGTTGGACTCATTTGTTTACACACTGTCCGGGCTGCTTTCAGGCTGCAAGAGCAAAGTCGGTGTAACAGAGATCGTAGGGCCTGTGAAGCCTACAATATGTACAGTCTAGCTCTTTACAGAAAAAGTCTGCCTACCTCTGGACCACACCAAAGTATCCCCATCTGAGAAGGGGAAAAAAAATACGTATATATATGTGTGTGTATTACTTGTATGTATAATATATACACACATATATACATACACACACACACACACACACACACACACACACACAGCACGTACCTGCACACATATTGGACTGTTCTCAAGGACATAAGTCACCCAAAGAAGGTATTACAAGCAGCTTTCTCTTCATCGTACCTTTCAAAACATCCTCTGTCCCCAGTACCACACTCAGGCCACACCAAATATAAAGGGTTACAAATATTCAGATTTTATTATAAATAAAATACTGTTTTTTTTTTTTTTAACATAAAAAAAAGGCCAAGTGTTGCATTTTATTCACCACCCTGGAGAGCGAGACTGTAGAGATTAAGGCAGACAGCTAAGGTGAAGGCACATATCGAAGGGCCACCGCGGGGATTACAAGGAAGAATTCCGGAGAGCAGCTGGACACGCCCCCCGCGACCCCCAGCATTCTTCAGCAGCCACCCTGTCAGTTTTATTACATGAAATTCAGGTAACTAGAACTATACAATAAAATAATGCATACTGCAGGAGTGTAATGAAGGTATTGTCTTATAAAGAGCTTTTTATTTTAAAAATAAAATTCTGTTTAAAAATATATGACACAGATGGAGAAGGAGAAAAGCAACCAAACCAAACCAAACAAAAAAACTCCTAATTTCACTGTGGCCTACGACTGACTGGTGTGAGGCTGACCCACAGGCTAGAGGGACAACTATCCCGGCAGTCGATCTACAGTCCTTGTCCTGCGACCTTGAACAAAATGTCTCTGTTAGGAGGTGGCCCCTTACCACGAGGAACTAGCTAGGAGACGCTGATGTGAAAACTTGGCAGGAACGAGCCTGGCCTCTGGCAACAGTAGAAGCGGCCCAGGGAAAGCCAGGGGTAGGCCAAGTCAAAGCCTTTGGAGCCGACTCTGGTATGCAAGCAGGCAGCAGCGGAGACCCCGCTGCACGGCCGCTCCCACTCTACCTGTCTGTACTCCATCCCTGGTGCCCTCTGAGTGCTCAGGGATCACGCCCTCCCTTCTCAATGCACCCGTCCATAGCTCCAGCTGTCGGAAAGGGCATTTCTAGCTCATTCCTGGTTAGGCCCACATTGATGCTGAAGATGCTGTTCAGCAAAACATCCTCATCCCGCCACCTCCTGTCGACCTGACACGCCTGCTCGGGGGTGGGCCTCAGGAACATCAGGCTGCAATTTCGGGGGGCGGGCCTGCGGTGGAGGAGGGTGGGAGGCACCCCTGCGGAGCGGCTGGGTGTGGAGGGAAGCGGGTGGACATTCGCGCTAGAGAATGAACATGCTGCAGACACAAGGCGCAGGGCGGAGCGATGGGGGGGCAGGTGCAAGGCAAAGGACTGCAGACGGAAGGGAAGGAGGTATACAGACACATTGTGCCAGTGAAGGGGAAAAATGAAGAAGTGAACAGACAGTGCCATTCTAGAAATAGGACCAAGTATATTTACATAAATTCCTTACTCTATAATCATGATAAACAACAACAAAAAAAACATTCACACAAAAATATAAATTTGAAATAATTAATAGCACCAGTGTGTCAGATAATAGTTTCTTTCCCCCCGCTACGCAAAGTACAAAGTTGCATAGTGTTAAAGGCGATATATATGAATCTCAAAGGTGGGTTGGTAGGAGGAAGGCGTTGTGGGGCAGAGAATCTTCATACTGTGATCTTGAAAGAAAACCACAGAGCTGAGGATCCAAAGTTGAGAAGCCAGCTAGGCAAGTCCACCTACGGGTCTTCCCTCTGCACCGAGAGGGAAGGTTTCGAATGGGTTTCAATCACAAAGTGCAGGAACTAGATGGTGCTGGCAGCTGTGTGAACTACTGAGTGCAGGGATTTGCCACCAGGATTTGGCAGGCGTGTAGAGGGACCCTAGAAGGTGGGAACATCAGAAGATAATTGAGGATAAGGGTCAAAAGTGTCATCTCTCCCCAATGGAAGAAAAAAATGGATATACGGGATCCTGACAATACAAGTTGCATATAAGTTTTATCCCTTTGCGAGGAAAGACTAGGACAAGGCGGCTTGTTTCTTGTTTGTCAAGATCTTAGGGATCAACTGCTCTCTACCAGATAACAGCACTAGTTCCAAGACTAACACACTAAAAAAGCTCTAGGTATTAGTTTGATTTTGAAAAAAAACAAAACAAAACAAACTTTAGTGGTTATCATATCCCTATTTCTTCTGTATAAATTCCATTTATAGGAATATCAGAAGACGTCTATTGGTGAGTGCAAGCTGCCCATCCAGATTTATCAGCTGCCCAAAGATCTGAAAAAAAGGGTATCTTCCTAGTCAATTATTAACATATGAGAAAATGTTCAGCCTACTTCTGCAGCCTCATTCTCCTGGAGACTGTCAGGAATAATTGCAGCCTTACCCGTGGATGGCTCAGTGTCCTATACTCAAAATAGCTAAAGCAACTGACGATGGCTCTTGACGTTCTAAGTGACCAATATCTTTGGCACAGGACGTTTATTTCCTTTTGCGTAAAAGGAGGAGGGGTGGTAGATGTAGGTGCACTTTCTTTATCGACAGACTGGATATCCTGGCCATCGCAACGCGGCTACTAGTGGGCCAAACTTTTCCTTCATAGAAACAAGAGCACTGAGACCGAGGAGGTTCTGCCGGTATCCAGGAGAAAAGGGAGGGCCACTTGCTCAGCCCCGGCAGACAATGGTTCTCACAAAGTGTTTACACCACTGTACGATCACGTAAGATGCCACGTCCTCACGCGACTCAGAAGGGAAAGTGTGGGTAAGGGAGTGCCTTCCGTGGAAGAGAGACTATCAGATAAAACCCTCTGTTCCCGATTCATGATGTCTGACTTGCTTCTCTTTAAGCTTTGTGAATTTTCCTGGTTCAAAAGGACAGTGGTGGAGAGCAGCAGAGAAGTGGGGGTCTGAAAAAATGTAATCTGTGTGTTAAGGCACTCTGTGGCCTCACAACGGCTCCCCGGTTGGGGGGTGCTGCCTTCCAGCCCTAAAAGATGACTCTAGGGCTTTTCGATGGACGGGGTGTTGAAGCAGCCAGATGGTAAGGTCTTCTTGATGTCTTCCAGGTTGCGAATGTCCTTCATGATCTCCTCGATATCTCTGTTATAGTCCATGATGGCGGCCTCCTGCTTCCTGGCTTCATTCTCCAGATCAGACACTTTCCTGTCCAGATCACTGACTTTCATTTCATCTTTGGCTTTGTTCAGGGTGCCTTCGATCTCATTGAGCTTGTTCAGGTCCACTGTGTCCAGCTGCCCTGTAGAGTCAGAAAGGACACAGGAGGAAACAGATGCACCCAGTAAGAATCATCACATCACTCCGCAAGCACCTCCACTTTATTTGACAGAAAGAGACACAGCGAGAGAGGGAACACAAGCAGGGGGAGCAGGAGAGGGAGAAGCCGGCTTCCCATGAGCAGGGAGCCCGATGCGGGGCTCCATCCCAGGACCTTGGGATCATGACCTGAGCCGAAGGCAGATGCTTCACTGACCGAGCCACCCAGGCGCCCCTCCACTAGCCTATCTTAGAAATGAAGCCCAGCAGCTGCTGCTATGCAGTGGTGACCTGCAAACGGGGCTTGTAGACCATTCGTGTCACGCAAGGGCATGAGCAATGCAGACCAAGTGTAAACACGGACCTAACTCGGCGAGGACAGGTCAGAGCATATAATGGATACTGGGCTGGATGTTTTCTCTGAGGAAACAGTTTTTGTGAAATGTTGTCTAAATACACAGCTGCCTTGCTTGAGACCTTAAGCCTCACCTGCGGTTTTGAAGGTCATCTGGCAACGTTTGATACCATTTTCATGTTTATGTATGTAACCTGTATGTCATTTTAATGCTATCTAATGAACATAAAAATCTTCGGGCTAGAACTGTAAGCCCTCGGCTCTTTAGCTTCCAGGGAGGCTGGGTTGGTTCTGGGGAGTCCTGTCCTGCTTTCTGGAGTTAGACTCTATTTGGAGCCCTCCTACGGAAAATGGCCAGGGAGGAAAATGCTGAAATAATTCCAGCAAAAGCTTCACTTTAAAATTAGCAAGAAAAGGAGGTTCTTATGGAAAGAATTGCTTCCATAGTTAATGAAAGCAGACAGCCACACAGCGCTCAACACTTTATGCATACTGTACTTGACTAAATTCTCACAAGACCATATTCTGCCAGTGATTCTCAGATGTTAAGCAATTTGCCCAAGTTTGCACAGTTTACAAGGCAACAAAACAGATTCCAACCCAAGCCTGACTAACTTTAAAAATCCAGCCCTTTCTGCCACAAAAAGCTACCTCTTCTAGCTCCTATCATTTTAAAACCCATCTGACAGCACATAATTTATTATTCTTGATATTTGAGACAGATAAAAAATATACCCTCCCCCACCCTCCAAAAAAAACCAAAAAAAAAAAAAAAAAACACCCCAAACAAAACACTGAATAAACCTTCAAGGCTAAATTAAAGCAGAATGCCTTGCCACAAAGCCATATGGGCTGGAGTATGACCACTTTATAATGGAGGCTGGCGACAAAAGTACATCTGTCCTGTAACGAAGCCTGCTCCCTACCACCCTGGATTAAAAGAGCATTTCAACATGCTTGAATTTCCTTGAAAAATCAAGCTTATTCTCTTTTTGAAGAACTGTCACCTCATCAGATTCTCCTTCTAATTAGCAAATGAAAAGAATTCCAGGCAGTGAAGTTGTCACCAGCTTAAAGTGTTCTTTCACTCTAGCACTGAAATCCTTCACTTTAAATCCTCTAAAGACACTCTGCCAAGCAGGATGAGCTCAGAATAATCACCGTTCAGTGTATCATAAGCATCGACCACAAGTGAGCCACCCTCGCTGGCAGCCTGTCTTCCTGATTTTATAAGTCCTTGGACCGTGGTCAGATTCCAGGACTCAGATCACATGCCATGGAAGGACCTCGTAGCTGAGTGAATACGACCTCGGGTCCTGACTCGGTTCACACAACAGGCCCGCTGTACTATCTGCTTTTGCGTCGACTGCATGAGACCGCAAGGGCAGCACAGAGAATCCGGGGGCGGCCGACAAGCACTGCACAGCCACTTACCCAGCTGCTCCAGGAGCTCGTTAATCAGGTGCAGGAGGCTGGTAACGGAGTTTTTGGCCTTTCTGGCATTGATCTCGGCTTCCTGAGCAGCCTGCGAAGCCTGTAGCGGAAAGAGGACAGATGACACCGGCAGTCCTGACCATGTGTTTTCATGTTCTTGAAATCTTTTCCCCCCCAGTCAGCCAACAAGTCCAATTTTCAGATGCTTCCTCTTTCCTAACTTGTGAAACTACAATCTCTCACTGTAGGGGTTTGGTTTGGTTTTGTTTTGTTTTTGGTCTTTCAGAGTATCTTCATGGTCAAATGTTGCTATTTTTAATGCACAGAACAGACACAAGTAGGCAGCCCGCATGCCTACACTGACTGGATCTGTATTTCAGAAAGACCAATATTATCCCCTTTTCTCACTTTCTCACTCAAAAATACATGGAAGTGGATTCGTAACCAAATTCATCGAGCAGAAACAAGTTATTTTTAAGGACGAATATAAAAACTACATTTTAGAACCAAACTATGTCCTTCAGGACACTCTTAGAGACTTGATTATTAGAAATGTCCTGTTCTCAGAGAAGTTTCATACTCAAGTGACACCTTCTATGACACCCTCTCCCCCCTGCAAACGTACACGCACGCACACGCATGTGGCAATACGGTTTAATTTTGTAAATCAACCAAAGGTAAATGTATTTGGGAAAATTCCATGAAACCTGAACAAATACCCTGTGTGTGAGTCACGGGAAATGACAATGGAAGAGGAAGCGTCTGAATATCAGAAAACAGATGCTCTCACAAATAAAATCCAGTCAGGATATAAACGAGCAGCTTTGAGCTCCCTACCACAAAATTGTTTTTCCTAGTGTTTGGCTCAAGACACTGCAACATTTTTGGACAGAACATGAGATTTTTTAAAAAAAGAAAATGCACGAGGAAAAAACCCTTCACAAATAAATGATGAATCTCTATTGAAATCACAGCGCTGACAGGCATTCCTGCACACGTCCTAGACAGGGTAAGTGACTTCGTGAGGGCCTACAGAGAGCAATGCTACCGCGGGTCATCTGTAGGCTCCAGCCTCCTCTTCCAGGACAACCATAAGCCTTTACTCTTTTGGTGAAAAAAGTTACGTGACAGACTCAAACTTAATACCGGCTCAACGCTGTGTCTTTCAGGACTGACGTAAATACAAATGGGATGGGGTGTGTGCTGGTGCTTTGTGTTCGTTAGAAGTTATTTACCAAAAAGAACAAAAGATGGATCTTCTTCCACCCTTTGAATGGAATCTATACCCTTTTCTTGGAGCTCATCAAGAATATATCCTTTTCCTTCTCTCCACAGGCTCTAAATGCAATGTTTCTACAACTATATTAAAAAGGAAATGCAGAGACCCTTTCATCCCATATGAGAAATGCGTATTTTTTACTATATGGGAATTTCCAATTGAGCCATACCTTGCTAGAGAAAACTGAGATAGTCCGAAATAAAAGCCAAAAAGCGTACTAAAATAAGGTGTTTGCATAGGAATGCTTCCTGTTATCACTTCCCTAGAGTCTTCTTTAGGTAAACAGGGTTACTATTTCTCCTTTCTGTCCCAGGGTGAAAATCAGCCAGGTAAAAGGCCTGTTTTCAGCAGGAGTGGAAAAAGGGTCCCTCACTTGTACTGAAAGTGCACAATTAAACAAGTTCATTACTGTGACTGCAATCAGACTGAACTGCAAAGTTATGTTTCCGGAAAACGCACCCTTGTTCTTTATTGGGCATGCATTCCTAAGTCAATTTTGTCACCCACAGTGTTGTCTATACACATCATCACAAAAGGTAAAAAAAAAATTAAATTAGATGTAAGTTTGGTATGTTTTTGTCATCTTCAAAAATGAAATACAAGAAACTGGTGTTTGCCTCTAGAAAGTAAGTTGCTGGGATAACAAGAGTAGGAAGGAAATTAATTTTTCATTGTATTCCTTTTTATTCCTTTTTTATTTTATACCATATATGAATCACCCATCCAAAAATACAAATGCATACTTTTCAATGTCCTAAAACTTCAATGTGTAAAAGAATGTTTTGCTTTTAACTGAGAGAAACTTTGGGACAGGACAATTGTGCAACAACCCCACAAGAGACCCAAATTCTTTGTCTTCTATGTAAGTTACTAACCCGATTCTTGGCCAGAAAGCACAATGAAAAACAGAAGTCAATATGAAAGAGACTCTTCTTAACAAGATGGGGATCTTCATCATTAAACACCCTTCACTTTCTGCCCATAAGCAAATAGGCCAAAACTGCTTACCATCCCTGCCATCATCATATCCTGGTCAGCGTCCTCTTGTTTTCTCTTCAGCTCCTTTTCTGCTTCCTGTAGTTGTTTCAGCATATTGTTCACCTCGTTATCCAGGTCTGTAACTTCTGCAAAAGTCCTTTCGGCTTCTGCCTTGGTGCTGGTAGCGTTCTAGGCACATGATAAAGAACAGCTAGTGAAAAAAAGCTTTCCTCTTTCTAAAGTATCCTCCCGCATCTTTAATAATCTGTAGAATGGTTTGAAAATATAATCCAGAAAGAACAGGGAAGTAAATTATACCATACGTTGACTTAGGGTATCATTTATTTGGGTTCCAAGTAACAGTAAGGAAAGAAAAGCTAGCGTTACCACCTAATCTAATAGCATTTTATATTTTATAAAACACTTCCATTTGTATCCTCTTATTTATCCTTAATACTTCCTTTTCTATCATTGCCATTTTTAGTTGAGGTCACACGGCTAGCAAATGATAAAACATTTAAATGGTGTACACTTTCCAACACATCATATTGATTAGACTCTTCGACTTGGATACATTTTCAGTTCAAACATAGTGGCCTTGTTCTACTTGGCAGCTCATCACAATGTACAAAAAAACCTCACGATCCTGATGTAGGAATATTTTATAAAATATAATTAATCCAAAACCAACTGTTCTAAACAAACTAAAAAATGTTTGTGATTCTTGAACACATTCTTTTAGAATCCATTCTAGTCTCTCTTTTAAATAAAATAAACAGATTGACTTTTAAGTAGGAAAAAACCAGCTTAAAGAGATTATTCTTTAAGATGATTGTAGAAAGGGGATGGACGCCTGGGTGGCTCAGTTGGTTAAAGCATCTGACTTCGGCTCAGGTCATGATCTCAGGGTCCTGGGATGGAGCCCTGCATCAGGCTCCCTGCTCAGCGGGGAGTCTGCTTCTCCCTCTGCCCCTCCCCTGCTCATGCTCTGTCTCCCTCTCCAATAAATAAATAAAATCTTTAAAAAAAAAGATGAGTAGAAAGAATCCTAGCAGTGGCAGCTAAATAAGGTAGGGCTCCGATATAAAATATGCTCAAAAGATGGGCCTGAGAGTTGTATTGACCTGGCACTCTACGTAAGATTGAAAAAACATCAGCTGTCCATGTCAAAGAACTGTGTTTACTTGAGAAGAGTCTGATTTTCTTGTGCAAGGCGCTCTTTGGGCCCAGGAAGCCATCCCCCTCCTCACCACAGAGACCCTGCCGCCGAGACAACAGTAGAAATGTTCAAGGGCCCTTTCAACGACTTCAATGATTCGCCCTCTTCAGTCAACGTACTTACCTACTCTACATGCCCAGTAAAAAAGGAACAAGGACAGCTTAAGGATAATCTTAGCAGAGTTGAGGAAGAAGTCTACGAGGGCTTTTAGGGATGGGGAAAGAAACTGGAAAACGACTGGAGAAACACAGGAGCAAAGTGTGCAGCACACACCTTCTGGACGGCGCTGGCGATCCTCTCCGCCTCGTGGGCCTTGCTCTTGGCCTCGGTGGCATCGGCGGCAGCACTGCCCAGAGCCAGCTGCGCCTCCCTTGTCTTGTCATTGGCTTCTATTATGGTCTGGTTGATGGCAGGGATTCTCCTTAAAGCCTCCTCTGCAGCAGTCTTGTTATCGTTCACTCGCCTATCGAAATCTAAAATAAAGCAGGTGCATTTGAGCTCAACTCTCAGCAAGCCAAAAGGGAACCTGTCAGGGAGCGGCAACGGGACTTCGTTTTACGAACAGTGAAAGTCGGGAGAGAAAAATGAAAAACACCACGGACGGCCTTAGAAGAAGGAAGCGTACAGCTTTAGAGTCTTATGAACGAACATGTTTCTGCAAAGAAGTTTATTTTTGTGCAAAGCACGGAGTATGCCGTTACTACTACCACGGCAAACAGTATTAAAAACTGCAGTTTATTTAGTGTTTACTAGGTGTTAGCTACTGGGTTAAGACCTTTTTTATATGCCTGTGAAGCAGGCATTGTATCAGTTTTATACATAAGAACTGAAGACTATGGAGGGAGAGAATTTCCCCCAAGGGTTCACAGGAAGTACGAGGTGGATCAGGGATTCTAACCCAATCCCACTGACACCAGGGCCGACAGAGTCAACCATTATCTTATAAAGCTTCCATGTTTATGGAACCTACGGGCTATTTTATCAGAGGCAAGTCCAGGACTATCCCGTGAATTGAGCACATTTCTTTTTTCCCTTGGGTGAGGACAGAAGGCACAAGGATTGAGATGCAATTGGCAGAGAAAATGAAAAATAATCTCCATTTAACAACATGAGCCAGCTAAATAGGCATATCTTGATAACATGAGTTATTCTAATATCAGAAAATTTCCTTTTTTTTTTTTTGGTTTTATTTTCATACTGAGGTATGAAGGGGTAAAATGACCCAAGCTCTCGGATTTTTCTTTGAACTATCTCAGTATAAAAAAAAGTAGGGTGGATGTTGGGGGATGAAGTTAGTGTAGTAAAAATCATTAACTGTTGAATCTGGATGATAGATTTATGGGATCTGGTATACTCTTATCTTTCATATGGTATATTTCCGAGAATCTCATGGTAAAAATTAAGAAGTAAATCACCTCAGTGAAGAAAGCATAGAAATTTACGCTATCATGTGAGTCTTTCATACCCTTCAGGTTGTTGAGAATGTCATTGGCTTCTTGTAAGGTATTTCGTCCCTTTTTAGCAGCTTCTTCCGCAAGAGCCTTGGCGGCATCTGCTCGGGCTAGGAGCTGGTCAGCAGTCTGCAAACACACGGCAGATCAGAGGACAAACCCTCCAAGGTGAATCCCTTCTTTCTCCTAACAGGCCAGGCAGCTCCTAGCTGCCACCTTGACACCTGCCAGCATGGGGCAGCTAGGCCGGGGTGCCCCACAGAAGGCCTTCCTCTGAATTCCTGAGGGCTTGCGGTCCCTGCACGTGTGGTGACGTCACGGACACAGGTCACGCGGCACGGTTTCACATTTTGCCTCAAGAAATGAAGTCACCTGCAAATTAAACCAACCTGCTGTTCAGTCTTTCCCTTCTCCAGAAGCTTCTTGACTTCAAGTTCCTTCCCTCTCATGTCCTCTCGGAGGTCCTCATAATCTTTTAATTTCCGGTCAATCAGACGGTCCAGATCCTCAGCTTCCTTCTTGATTTTATTTGCCTCATTCTGTGAAATGCAAGTAAGGTTGTGACATTTTAGACAAAACAATGAAACCGATGAAAAGGTAGGCTTAGTAACTCCGTAACACTTAACACTCAGAGATATTTTTAAAAGAAAAGCACAGGTCAAGATTTTATGGACTTTTTTTTTTAATTGAAGTATCCTTTACACACAGTAAAATGCACAGCACTTAGTGAGATGAGCTTTGACAAATATATTTACCTGTGTAGCCAACACCCCAATCAAGATACAGAATATTTCCACCCCAGGAAATTCGCTTGTGTCTCTTTCCAGTTAATGTCCACACCTACCTTTTCAGCAATGCAGCTGCCACTGGTCTGGTTTTTAATCACCGATTAGTTTTGCCTATTCTCAAATTTCAAATATGCAAGATCAGACAGTATGTACATGTCTGAAGAGACCGAACTAAACCTTGATGGTAAAAAAATCAAGTCAATGCCTCAGATGTAAAAAGCGAAACTTAATTAAATTTCAAATTCAATGTAAGAAATAGCATTTATACGGAGCCTGGAATGAGGATTCATGAGTAGAGTACAGATGTAATAAAATCCTACCAATCCCCAGATATTTTAGCTGCCCAGCAGCATCCTGATATAGTTCTTTAATTTAAACTATTTTCTTTTACTTCTCTCTCGTTCTCAACCAGAGAGTGCCTGGGCATAACGGTCTGGGTGTACTCTGCTCTAATAAATACAAATATGTAATAATTTGGATTTATAGTTAACACTTCGGAGTGATTATTCCTATCACTAAAGTAGTCTTTGCTGTTTAATCTTTATAATCACAGGATTCTTGACCTCAGTAAGTGAACATATCTGAAGCAGAACTCGACATTACCAGTGAGTCAGCTGGAGGACAGAGGAGGTCGGTACCAGTGACAGTTGCAGGGCAAGTCAGAATAGCTCTTACCCTGACTGTGAGGGATGTGTGTGTGCGTGTGCACACGTGTGTGCGTCTGAGGGGCGAGGGTGCATACTATGTGCGTGTGTGTGTGCGCGTCTGGAGGGCTAGGGTGCGTACTGTGTGTGTGTGTGCGTGTGCACGTCCGAGGGGCGAGGCTGCGTGCTATGGATGGGGGACGGCAGTGACCGCCAACACCCCGTGCACACAGGCTGTCCACCCCATACCTCCAGAGCTTCCGAGTCCACGGGCGTCAGCTGGGCAACGCTAGCATAGATCTCCACCGCTTTATCTCCAGCCCTCTTGGCCTCCTCGTGTACTCGGGCAGCTTGCTTTTCCAGATCCTGTGACATGTTCTTCGCTTGTTCATACCTAAGGAACAAAAGATTTAACGAAAAACTTGGTTGCTTTTGGCATCTCCATGTTAACCACATTCATTCTGGTTCAAATCACTGCAACAGAATTTCCTAAAACTTCAAAGAAAATGCTATTATTTAATACCAAAACAGCTTAAATTTAGATTTCATCTTGTCACTTCTATTTATACCATATGGTTTACCGCATATTTCTTATTTTGGACACCTTTTAAATATGTGTAGCTCAAGTATATTTTCTCTACTGACTCTATGATACTTTTTTTTCATTTATGCAGAAATTTAAGTATCACGGCTAGTCTTGTTACCTTTGTGTGTAGTTACAGGAACTGGAATGAATAAAACCTCTGCGGCTCTCCAGCCCCTGCTCTAATTACTGCACCATTTCAAAAGCATGATTAACAAAAGAAATCTTACTGCATGAATGCATGCTCTGAATCCATCAGCATTTAATTTTTCATTGAACCGGTGCTACTTACAAGAAAAATTAAGGGCCATAAGCCACTTTTAAATGACACTCACTTTCTATTAAGCTCTTCAATCTCAAGCGCTGTTTGGTTTTCTCCTGCCAGTGTTCTCAGAAGCAGATTATATGCCTCGGTTGATGTATCATTAGCTGTCTCTGCCACTCTTACGATATCATCAGCTTCTTGTTTATGGCTGTATAATGTAAAAGAAAAAATAAGCCATGAAACAGAACTATTTAATAGGGAAAGAGGCAGAATTTAGGTAATGCTTACCTTATTAATATATACATATACTAACATGGACAGAGCTCTATAAATATTGAAAAACTCTTATAAATTTGGAATTTTGCAACCATTTCAGTGGGGCTAAGTTTACAATAGCATTCTACAATCTGAAAAAAATGGTATTATCCAGATGACATTTTCCTATAAAGTTTATAGGGGCAAATGTCTATATTTCTTCAAAAAATTACTTCTAAATAAAATCATTTAAGAATAATTTATCTATAAGAGCATGTATGGGGGCGCCTGGGTGGCTCAGGTGGTTAAGCATCTGCCTTCGGCTCAGGTCATGATCCCAGAGTCCTGGGATCGAGTCCCGCATCGGGCTCCCTGCTCCTTGGGAGCCTGCTTCTCCCTCTGCCTCTCTCTCTCTCTGTTTCTCATGAATAAATAAATAAAATCTTTAAAAAAAAAAAAAAAAAAAAAAGACCATGTATGCTAGCAAGAACTCGTCTAGACATAAACACAAAACCCCAGACCTAATGTTTAATCTTCACTCTGGTTCAGTTACTACATAGTCTTGAAACAGCCTCCAACTATTCAGACTTTTCACATATAACCTAATTACTGACAGGAAAAGCACCCTGACACCAAATGGAAAGCAACATTTCAACAGGGAATCCAGCCAAATAATGCAAATTTCAGCTGAGGAACTGCTAAGGTTTTTTTCAGCTCTAAAATTTCGTATTACAGTGTCACACTGTGGTGTGTGGCCATTCGGTTTCGGTACGATAAAGGTTTCTTTCAAAATTCCTGTACGAAAGACACCAGAATTATTTTATTTTCAAGACCTAATTTCCTTGGGAGTTTTCCGTATGTTTTCAGCTATCTTCTTTTCATCAGAAAATCTAGCTATGAAACCATGAATGTTCTATGAACTAAATGATACAACTCACCCATTTCCATTTGCAAAGAATAGAAAGAGAGCACATGTTAAAGCAAGAAGCCAAAGTAATTGCTCTAAACAATGAGGCTAAAAGTTTAACGTCGGGCTTACTTAAGAATCCCACACCCATGAGGTCTACTAGCTCTGTTCTGCAATTCATTCAACAAACGTTTATTGAGTACTTACTATATGCCAGACATTGTTTGAGGTATTAGAACTTTAGTAGTGAATGAAACACACAAAAACACCTGCCTTCGTGAAGCCTACGTTCTAGCAACTACTTTAACAAACTTTTTCAATTTAATGCTCTCTTACAACTTAAAGTTTTTCCTAAGAAACTACCTTATACTTAATAATTTTAAAAATCTCAAAAAAAAAAATGAGGAATGAAATGGTCTGTTTTCTTGGGCTGATTTTCAAAGGTACTATGGGTTTGTAAACGTTTTCTATTAAAATCTGAGAATTAAACATTTTCGTTAAAAATTAATTTAAAAATTAAAAATATAACTAAATTCAACTGAGCTTCTTAGTTATCAACTTTAAGGTTTTGAAATTAAAAATCTAAAAATGTTATGGTTTTCTTTGAGATGTCCAAATATAATTTCCCTCCAAAGCATCATGTTCAAATATTCAAAGTAAATATTCTGATTTCAAAGGAGAGGCAAGAAAAGAGTACACACAGCCAATAATGTTTCAGAAAAGAGCCAACTTTACAAAAGTAGGTTATATGCGAAGTGTTTGTGGGTAAAGGAGGGGACAACATGTACACATGTAAGGAAAGTTATAGCTTAACCATTAAGACACAGGGATCTGGAGGTTACCGTTCAGCAAGCTTTCGTGCCTCTTCTGCCAAAAGAGTCATGTTGTTTGGGTCCCCTGTAGACTCTGGCTGAGTGATTGACTAAAGAGGAAATAAACAGAGCACTAATCTCAAAGGACTGAATTATTTAAATTTAATACAAGTGTCAAAACCAAATTTGTATTAGTGTTATTTAACAAAAAGAATGTCTCATTGATTCAAAGATCCTTCATTAGTATTAGCATCCTTGGCTACAGATTACTATTTCTATTCTCATCAAAGGATAAAGGAAGTTTAAACTGACTAGTGCCATAGAAGGAACAAAGCTAGAGAAAGGACCCAGATGTCCTTTGGTTGTTATCCAATTTGTGATAACTATTTAATGACAACTTTGAGCAACGTGGCTTTCTTGCTCCATGTTTAGAGACAAAAAGACACAAAGAGTCAATTTAGCTGAAGCATTCTGTGGACAGTAAGAGACTTGCTACAAAGTACCAGGGGAATCCTGCACCCGAACCTCAGACCTTCCCAATCACTCACCACGTTGGCAACAGCAATCTTTGCCTTCTCAAGTTCTCGGGTCGCAATTTCAATCAACTGCTCTGTGCTCTCTACCCTGGCACGTGCTTGCTCAGCCAAGTTTCCAGTCTCTTCAATGGTATTGCGGATATTCTGTAAACGGCTAATTTGGCTGGATAAGGTGTTATTCACTCTCTGGAGGCGGTCCATCAAATTCTGGTCTACATCTGCAATGGCATTGCAGAAGAAAGTCCATAAATTATCTGAAGGGGGGGGGTACATATCGCACATGAAATCCGAGGCACAACTTTATTCTTCCAAACACAGATCTTTCTGATAAGCTTTCCCTAAGCCCATCGGCAGAACTGGTCAGTCCTTACTGTGCCCAGTAGTACCTCCCCTGTTATATTTATCAGACTGTCTCCAACTGTGTGCCTGTCTGTCCCACTGGACATGAGCTTCTCTTTCTTACTCATCACTATATCCCCAGTCTTACACGGTGACTGGCAAAGAGGAGACACCCAAGAAATGTCTGAGGAAGGAAAACTTTGATGTTCCAGCACATGCCAGATTTAATCATAAAAACACAATGTTATTGAAAGAACTATCAGCCCTGACAGCTGGACATTTTTCTAAACTAGGAAAAAATCTAGGTTCCAAACAGATGTTGAAGTACGGAAAATTAAATTCATTTTGTATTTTAAACTAAATACAAGACTAAACACAGACCCTTGCTGCCCCCCACTCCCACCCCTGGCAAAGCCAGGTAATTTCTCTCATACTGAGTTCTGCTTTTGAATAGTTCTGCAAATTGTTTTTTATTGATTATGCCCATTCAACTTAAATCTCATACCTGGGTCTTAATAAATAAAAAGATAAATATACACCTGTGTAAATATAATTCTGTCATTATTAAAATTCTCATCGGTCATGAGGGTGTATTAACATACAAGAACCATTAAGTCCTATTCAAAATCAATCCGTTCTTATTTCAGCAAAATGCTCAGAGTTGGCGTTTAAATTTTCCAAGGAATGTGAAAAAGATGAGAGGTCAAAGTTAAGATCAATAAAGATGAATATAAGTTTGGAAAATAGCATCTTGTAAGCAGGGCCATCAAATACACATGCAAAGTTGGTGCAGTGAGAAACTCGCCCAACTATACACAGTGGCCCTGCTTGAATGATTAGACAATTCTTTGATAATCTAAAGATTTTTAAGAAAATAACAAAAGACCAAAAAAAAAGTTGAAATTGTAGAAACTCATTTAGACTCAAGAAGCATAAGCAGCCACTGAAGTTATGAAAACCCCTTTCCTTTAGACCTTCAGGAATGTAACAGATACCAATCTCTCCGGCCAGCTCTTTAGAGAAACATCAGTAACTGAAAAGAGAATAGATAATCTAACTGGTAGGATCACTTCAAATGCCTTCAAATTGCAAAACCTAATTGCACCATATAATCTTTTAAAGCTGCAGAATAAACACAAGTTTAAACTACAAATAAATACTCAGGGATAGTTTGAAAGGATAAATCATTGTGGAGATATTCTTATTCTTGGCTAGTTTGAACCCAAGTAAGAAAGGTCAGCCAGGAACTCCATGAATCAAGTCTTCGTGGGAGGAGACTTTAACCCTAGCCTCACTGTGGTGCTCCCGAGCTATGAGAAGCTGCAGCCCATTATGCTCCTGCCTTTCAAGTGGCTCAAGGGGCGGTATTGACATCCATGGTTTTTGTCCAAGCTTCTGTCCGATGGAATCACCAGCTTGGGGAGAGGGAAGTAGGTGGTCATTATGGCCAGAGGAAGCTAGACGTAGCTGGGGCTGCACCAAGATGCCGAACAATGCTGGCTGACCTCCCTTTCTGGCCTCTTGACTATTCCCATGTGCTCATGGTGTGGGCACCACAGCTATGTGCCAGACCCCAGCTCTCAGGTGGACTGAGCAGCACTTAAAGATAACCCCACATTCGATTCTTCAGTGTATATGGCAGGACAGATGTGAACTTGTTGTTACAAGAGAATATATTAGTGGAAAACTGTGTGTCAAAAGTTCTTGCCAACAAATGAACATCCTAAAAAAAACACTAGTGTTTACACAGAACAGGAAACATATAAATTCTTCTTAATCTATGTTTAACACTTAAAATGTAACAACAACACAAAAGACAAACACACAACTAAAGTTAACAAACTACTGACCCCTCATTTTATTTTTCAATTTCTAAAAATTTACCTTATAAAACAATTTCTGACACTCATATAAAAATTAAACTGGCCAAAACCATATGCATCTCATTACTTCCTTCTTTAATAATTTTATAAAATCAAAATTATATATATTAGGGATATCTACAATAAGAAATAAGTAATATACTTAATTTCTGTTGACCTATACTCTGACAGGAAGACCTAACTCCAAATGGGTAGATTCATAAACTCAATAAAGAGGTCAATCATTGTGGTCCCAGGTGTCCTAATGTTAATGAACATTCGCTATGAGTGGAAAGCCCCTAAACAAAAGTGACCTCAGCCAGGCGGTGAGTACTTCGATAGAAGGAGCACAGTCTTAATCTTTTCATTACTGGTGTTTAGCACGATGCCTGGTATCTACAGGCCCTCAGTAAGTGTAGAAAAGGATTTGTCCAAACTTAGAAAAAAAAGCTTAATTCAGAGTAAGTAATAAAAATAAAATGTGAAAGTGATTTAAGGGGTGCCTGGGTGGCTCCATGGTTGAGCGTCCAACTCAATTTTGGCTCAGGTCATGACCTTAGGATTGTGAGACTGAGCCCCATGTCACGCTCCACACTCAGCACGGAGTCTGCTGGAGATTCTCTCTCTCTCCCTCTGCCCTTCCCCCCGCTCGCTTGCTCTTGCTCGCTCGCTCTCAAATAAATGATCTTTTTAAAAAAGTGATTTAAAAAGCACGTAAATAATGTAAAATAACTTTTTCTTACTTTCAAAGTTTCACAAATTCAGGTTCCTTTAAAGTATTTTAAAATAAACTGTTTTCTAAATCTTAAGCCAATTCCTCTGCTTATTATCATCAGTCTCATCAGATAATGTACAGAGGAGCAACACAATTGCAAAGGACATTATATATGCACATAATATAAAATATATGCTTTTACATGATGTTACTAGCACATTTGTTCACTTATTAAGCATAAAATTTCATAAGCAGGCACTAATTTCTAATCCTTCATAAATATCAGGTGTTACATATTTAGTATCTAGCCGTTTAGTCAATACTTGAAGATTACAATTTTTCCTTATGAGGGTCCTTTCTAAGGAAATAAAGCAGTGCGTAAAATAAATTCTCACTCAGTAGACTGACAGAAGAATCCAAGTTCAAATTTTCAACTTAAAATAATGCGCACCCAAAATGCATACCTTTCATGATTTTTAAAAACTGTTTTAAAACACTTTGTAATGGAAGAGATTTATACAACACTTGGAATTTTAGCATTTAATAGTTTCTGATGTGTTGGGAGAA
The DNA here is from genome assembly GCF_004348235.1 of Phoca vitulina. Classification (NCBI taxonomy): domain Eukaryota; kingdom Metazoa; phylum Chordata; class Mammalia; order Carnivora; family Phocidae; genus Phoca; species Phoca vitulina. Next base: position 9,940,266 of record NW_022589774.1, on the reverse strand, counting down.
TTATTTTTGCTTACTGTATCTTAAAACAAGTTCTTGTGTTTTCACAGATTGTTTAAAAAAATTCAGATTCTACAAATAGTTTGAAAAATTGAGGAAGAATTTTATAAAGCCATACTAAATAACCCTGAACTAGGAGGCATGTCTAAAGCCTGAGCCATCTGGCAGAAGTTACCCATTGTTTAACACGTTTACCTTTGACATCCTGGGCCTCTCGAAGGAGGTCCATAACTTCTCTCTCTGCTTCCTTTAGTCTGTCCTCAAAGGCTTGATCTGTCACCACCTCTTCCCCAGTTCCAAGGTTTGCTATGAGATTCTCTAATTCCTGGAGTTTCACACGATGATCAGCAACCTGGACATAATGAGGGAAGAAAAGGGAAAGGTAGCACATATAAACATTCCTGAAGAACTCAGCTGTACTCCCTGCAGGAATGATCATCAAAAGGGTGCTCATTTACGTAGGTCTATATACTCCACATATATCTACTTTTAAACAGATAACATGGGTAGTTTTTCTTTATTTCTCTGGCTTCAAGAGAAAAACTATCAAGCCCATTCCTTTGACATTAAACACTACATGTTGAGGATTCTCCAGTTCTGACCTCTCCCTTGCATTTTAGATTGCTTTCCTGATATCTCTACTCAGCTCTCTGATGGGTATCTCAACTCAACATGCAAAACTATACTCTTGATTTTCTTCTCTTAAATCTGTTTCCCCTGAGTCATCATCTCCATTTCAATAAACAATGCCTCCAGCTACCTTAAGCAAAAACCCCAAGAGGCACCCTTGGTGATTCTCTTTCTCTATTCTTGCCCCCTCTAATGCCCTGCCCCCCAAACACACATACTTACCCAATTCAATCCAGGCTTGCCCTTTTGCCCCACTCCTAACCATCATTCTTCACATAGCAGTCAGAGTGTTCTTCTTAAAATATAAACTGGATTTCCTAGCTGAAAACTCGTCAGTGCGTTGGAGTAAAATCTAAATCCTTACTATGGTTGACATGGTATGACATGAGCTGTCTCTACCAACCTCTCCGGTCTTATCACAAACCACTCCCTCCTCAATCAGGAGGCTCCAGACACCCTCCACCTTTGAGACCTTTGTACCCCACATTCCCTTTGCCTGGAACAGGCTACCCATCACTTCTCATTAGGCTTGTTCCCTCTTATTCTTAAGATCTCACCTTAAATAAATGTCCTTAGAGAGGACTTACATAAAGTAGTTCTCCCAGTTATTCTCTGTTTGTATTCTTTCTGGTGCTCATCTCAGTATGTCTTTATTTAATTTTTATTATTTGTCTCCTGACTGGAACATAAGTCTTTGAGGACAGGGGCCATGCCTATCTTGTTCATCATTTGTTCTCTAGAGCTCAGTGCACAGGAAGTACCCATTCAATGTCTACTGAATGAATAAATGAATGAATGAGCGAATGCCCTGTTGACAGCTTACCTTATCCTTCACCAGCCGGTAACATGCTGGACACTCCTGGCAGCCAGGCCAAGACCGATTATAGAAATAGTTCTCTTCACACTGGTCACAGCGATTTCCCACAAAACCCTGTTTACATTCACAGCAACCATCACCTTTGCACTGGAGTGAAAGAGATCCCTCAGGATGACAGTCACAGGCTGCAGAATAAAGTAAAAAGAGTCTATGATAGAGAAAGGAAGGAAGATTACATTGCCTTTTAACCCAGACTGATATCAATAAGCTGATGGTACTCTCATTATACATAGATATTTTTTTGAAAAACAGGCCAAATTATGAGAATTCGAATGGTTAAGTCTGCTCAGTAGAGAAAACAAAAATTTTTAAAGCAAAAGTGAGGTTTTTTTTTTACATTTTAAAAAACTTTAAAAGATCTTCAGCGAAGATTAGAATCACATTCAGTATATGACAAATATTTCTATAAGCAATGTAGTGAAGTTTGAAATACTTTTGCATTATAAGGAAAACATTTTATTATTCCACTAATGAGAATTCAGTTCTGTACTTTTATCTCAGGTTTAATGTCAGTTCTCCTCCTCTTCTGATCTTGGTCTGCCACTAATTTTCTTCTTCTTCTTCTTATTATTAATTTTATTTTATTACATTATGTTAGGCATAAGTGAGTTTTAAAGTACAATGTGCATCATCTCTGAGGGGACACATTTCATGTTACTTAGTAATTATAGAAATTAGTCTATTAAACTAATCAATGCCCTTTTATGCACTTCAAGAACTCTTCTCTACCTTCATCTCTCTGCTGTTTAATATTTCTCTCACTAAGGAACTAGAAAACCCAAATGCTAATATATATTTTGCATTATTTTATAGTTTGTTTACTTGCTTTGTTCTCTGAACTGGGTCAATGATTTATGCTACATTCCACAGGAGAAATGAAGGAATTCAAAAAGCAAAACACCAAACTGTTCTGAGGCCTAATTCCAGGCAAGTGTTTACGCCAAGGAGAAGCAGATGTGTAGATGTAACCGTACCAAAAGGGCCCCAAGGGTGGGAAGTGACTGCAGCCGGTAAGTCAACCACCAAGTAAGTTGTGAGCAGAGTCTCTCACTGTCTCATTATCTGCTCTAAGAATGTGATCAATAAAATGTTTCATTAAGCACAGTGGGAAAGCCCGGTAATCAAAGGGAGACATTCCTTGGAAAGACAAGAGACTGGAAAAAGAAACAGAAATACAATCCAAGAAGATGTAAATAAGGTGGCTGCAAAGGAACTAGAGAAGCACTCAATCCCGTTTTAGAAAAGGAGAATATTCACTGACTGAAGCATCTGTGAGGACTTAGGTCCAGCTCTGACTGTCAAAGTCTGTGGTTCTAACGGGAATTGGGAAAGACTTAGAGTTCTATGCTCCCAGCTCCTTACGTTTGCAGCCTTCGGGTCCAAACCCAAAGTGGTTGACCTCACAGCGCTCGCAGTGCTGGCCCGTGACTCCAGGCTGGCACTCACACTGGCCAGTGTGGATGTCACACTGTCCATTGGTGGAACCCAACGCGTGGCAGTCGCACCTGAAAGTGAACACGTGATGTTTCTCTGGTAAGAAAAACAGACTCTCAGCAAACCTTCCCCCGGCCCCTAGTCAGCACAGAACTGCTGTAATTTGTATGAGAAAACAATCTAAAGGGCTATTAAAACAAAATGTTAAGGGTTATTAAGTGCCTGAGGTTCAAGTAATTTTCATGAGTTCTACTCAGAACCCTCTTTTTCTAACTTCACCCACCAACACGGTTGATTCCACTCCTAAAACCACTACAAAGGGGCTCTCCAACCTGGCACCACCTTGGTGCTGACCAGCAGGAGCTTTGAAAATAGAAATTCCCGGGCTGCACGCCCCAGAGGGTCTGACTCTGGGCGCCTCAGAAAGCACCTCACAAGATGTCGTGTTTGAAAGGTTGCTCAGGCGACTGACGCAGCCAGGGCAGCTTCGTTCCACGCGCCTCTCCCAGTAGCCTCAGTACCACTGTCCGGTACTGCCCCTAAGCATGCTCTGCTCGAGTGAGGCACTCAGATAATTCCCGAACAAAATCAAGGCTACCGTTAAGGGTATAAGTCATAAAAATCCATCTCTCACAATTAAAAAAAAAGAAAGGCAAGCCCAGATTGCTTCCAGCAACGGCGCCTGGCGCCTCACCTCTCACAGCCCTGCCCGCTCTGCAGGTTGTAGAATCCGGGCTCACAGGCTCCACAGTCCCGGCCGGTCACGTGGGGCAGACATTCACACTGCCCGGTCACGGGGTTACAACTGTTCTGCTGCCTCGAGGTGCCGTGGGGATTGCACGCGCAGGCTAGGGTGGGGAGATGGAGACAGCAAGAGATGCGAATCACCCGAGCGAAATACGAAAATGTAAACAATACACACAGGTTCTCCAGACTTCAGGTGAAGTGGCTGGTCTCGAGATGTGCTCAAGACATATTAGGGTTAATAAAATATATGATTAAAATCAATTTCACCTGTTTCTCTTTATTTTCATGTGTCTACAAGAAAACTTAACTTACACGACTGGTTCACACTACATTTCTATTGAACAGCGCTGTGTTAGACCAAACATCTGTAAATACTTAAAGAGACCACGCGATGAATTTTCAGAATAAATGAGCACAACGGTGGCAGAACCTGGCCGACGGCTAGATTACCTTTGCATTTGTCTGCTGGATTGGGAGCCAGGGGATTTCCAAAAAATCCATCTTTGCATCGGTCACAGTAGAAGCCAGCAGTGTTATAGATGCACTTCAGGCACTCTCCTGTCAAGCGATTGCAGTTTCCAACCGCGTTGGGGTCGATGTTGTCACTGCATTGACAAAGGCGGCAAAGCCTCACAGGGCCGTGTCTACCCAGAGGGTCTCCGAAGTAGCCATCATCACAGAGCTCACACCTTTTACCTGCACGTGGGACAATCTGATGTTAGGAAAGAAAGACCTCAGACATACCTGGCGCTGCTGGACACACACGGTCTGGTTACGAAGAGTCCAGGTGAACCATCAGATGGGAGGCCACGTGCCACAGCGGACAGGGCACCAGCACAGGAGGGCAGAGGACCTGGGCTGCAGTCCTGGCACTGTGCCAGACCAGCGCAGGGACTCGGGGCACAGCCCCATTTTGTTATTAGGACGATAGCACCTGTTTTGCCTACTGCATTTCAATTGTCCTGAGGATTAACTGACATCATGCATTAAAAGTGCTTTGTAAATGAGTCAGGCTCAGGGTTTATTAACCTCTCCTGTCCCAAGGGATGGCACATTCATATGTTTGTTTTGGTTTATGATATTAAAAAAGATGAAGTGCCACTCAATACCATAAGTTTCCTATACAGCAGAGTAAGCAGGACAATCTTCCTAAAAAAGGAAAGACGTGTGCTAACCCTTGTTTGAGCTGTGTCAACTAGGACAGAATCAAGAGTATCTTAGAAGAGAACTTAGAGATTGTCATTTGCCTCCAGCTTCTATTATAGTGAACGGACCAGAGAAGTTAAATAACTTGCCCACAACCAAACAGCTAGAATCCGGGACTCTTGCCACCATACTCACTGCTCCTCCTCTTTCCTTTCCCACTTTCCCTTCATTATTAGCTCAAGCTGGAATCTTGATATCTTTGTAGCTGATAGGGACTGAATTAGCTTAAGCTTTCTGGAGAAATAAAGGTTTGCTCATTTGCTCATTTAATGAACATTTGCTGAGCATCTCTTATACATAGGCACTGTTCTAGGTTGTCAGGATGATGCAGTGAACCAGGTGGACAAGATCTCCACTCTCATGAAGCTTATGCTATAGCTGAGGGAGACCAATCCACAGACAATATAAATAAGAAGATTATTTTGGATCAGGATAAGCATAACAAATTAAATATAACAGAGCAACATGATAGAATGACAAGGTAAGGACTACTTCAGATTGGGTGGTTAGAGAAAGCTCTGTAGAGAGGAGATATCTGGGATGACAATGGAAAGACAGGGAAAAAAAAACAGTCATGCTAATATCCAAGGGAAGAATGTTACAGAAAAACACAGTGAGCTTATGGAAATAGTAAGAGCCAATCTTGTAGGTCACAGTAAAAAATCTGGTTTATATTAAAGTGCAATGAGGTGATATTGAGGGTTTTTAAAGTGATAAGCCCTGATTTACAGTTTTTTAAAGATTTTATTTGAGAGAGAATGAGTAGGGGGCAGAGGGAGAGGGAGAAGCAGACTCCTCGCTGAGCACAGAACCTTGACGCAGGGTTTCATCCCAGGACCCCAAGATCATGACCTGAACCAAAGTCAGATACTTAACTGACTGAGCCACCCAGGCGCCCCTGATTTACATTTTAAAAGGATTATCCTGGCTGCTGTGTGACAATGGATTGCAGGGAGACCAATTAGGAGGCTATTCTGGTGAGAGACCGCAGTGGGTGGACCAGGGTGATGAAACGGAGGCGGTGAAATGCAGTCAGATGTGAGATCGAGTCCATCACACATGCTGGCTGACTGCTTCCAGGGAATGAAAGAAAGCAGAATCAAGGACAAGCCCAGGAGTTTAGCTTCTAGCTGGAGCAACTAGGTGGATGGTAGTATTTTCCCTGAGATGAACAAGACTGGGGAAGGATAGGGTTGGGGTTGAGAAAAAGAAAGAAATCAAAGATTTAGCTTGGATTTGCTTAAATTTGAGATGCCTTTAGCCATCTGACTCAAGCAGAAAATTAAATAGACACATTCAAATTAGCAAGACCTGAAGAGAGTTTAATAAAGATACTATCTATACGAGTGTGGGCAGGGTGTAAGCAATCCCGGGGGACAGTGCAGCCCCGGGGTAGTGACTGTGGGGCTCTATTACCTGGGCCTCAGGGGCTGCGGGGAGGGAGCAGTTAACTGGAACCTCACATAAGAAAGGGCTCTTTGGAGAAAGCTAGTGTCAGGAGCTGAGAACCTTGATGAAAGTCACTAAGCCACAAGGACCCCCCCAGAGAAGGGGCCTTGGACTAAATACTCTGCCCCACCCACCTCCCTCTTCCTGCTGCCTGAACACAAATGGAGGGCCCATGTGATATCGTGCACACAGGTCCCATCGGGGTGGAGAAAAAAGAAGAAAGGATGTGCAGGGGCAAATGGAAGGCTTCCAGCCCACCAGCCAAGCGGAGATGGCAAGTAGGTAGCTGGCACTCGGGAGAGAGCGTGGTCGGGGCCCAAGACGCAGATTTTTCAGTAGGCACAGAAAGGCTTTTGAAGCTATAAGATGAGATTTGTTCACCTGAGGGGAGAATACAGATAAAGTTGACATGGAAGTCTCAGGCTGAGAATCAGAAGTGATAAAAGGAGCCTCAAGAGAAGAGGGAAGGAAGGAGACCCAAGAGAGGGCAGTGTCCCCAAAGGCGAGAGGAGAAATGTCTGGGGCCGAGTGAGCAGTCACCAGCATCCCACGTTGCTGAGAGACAGGGTCAGAGGAGGACTGAAAACTGACCCCTGCATTTGGCAAATGGAAACCACTGGTGAGGTGAACAGAATCTGTGGCTGGGGGTGGGCCAGGAGAGGAAGAAACAGGATGCTACTCAGGCCCTTCTTGTCTCTGATGTAGTTACCAGACCCTCACCCGAGATCCTTCTCCAGACCAGGATTAGGACAGCGTGTCAGTTTTGCTTTTCATCAGATCATTTAGCCATTCTAGATATGATCTATATTTAAAATGCCTTGAAACCTGTTTTGAATAAAACAATTTTTTTTTTTTTTAAATCTGGTAGAAAACCTGAAACAGAGCTGCATGGGAGCCCATGGAAAGCTTTCACACCAAAGTATCTTCTGGCAACAACGGCTAACCTATCCTTTGTCTCAGAGTCCAGGATGTAGGTCCAAGTCCTGGATGTGACTTTGGGCAAGTTAGGTACTTTTTTTTTTTTTTGCCTTAGCTTTCCTTATCATCCCCTCCCCACCTCGGGAGAGGTGTTGTTTCTTCTCCTCTACCCCTCTTATGTGCATTCCTTTGCCTGAACTAACCACACTGTCTTACAATTATCTGTGTTTCCCTCTATACTTTTAGCCCCGGAAGAGTGGGGACCATCCCTTATTCATCTTTGCATTCCCAAAGCCAGGCACTCAAATAAATGTGATGAAAAAAGAGTATCATTATTATTATTATTATTAATTTACCTCAAAAGATCATTTTAAAGATCAAATGTGTAGCATACCACGTGTGAAGAGCTCAGGGACTATAGGTAGCTATTCCTATTCTTCAGTAGTCTTCTAAATGAGGAACATCTTACCCTCTATCTGCAATCTCTGTTCGCTATCCAAAAAATATTTGCATTCATTCAACAAGCATACATACCAGGTGCTATTCTGGGTGTTAGGAATACAAAAGTCAGTAGAACAGACAAAAGTCCCTGCTGTCGTGGAGCTTAACAGGGGTTAGGAGGGGGAAGATAGACAATAAACAAATGAATAAATAGAAAAATATGAAGTGGTTAAAACGTGCTATGAAAAAAGGGAAGCAGGATATAGGACTAACGAGTGACGGCATCATCTTTCACAGGGTCTATGCTGTTTTTCACGTGGACCTCTACACCCTAATTAACATCCGCAAGAAGCACTATAGCTCATTCCCTTCAAGTCACGTGATAACTAACAAAACAAACATATCTCACCAGTCTTGTGTGAGAGACATCTGGTTACAGACTAACGGGTTTACAACATTTTGCAAGATCTCCTACAGTATACTCCATCTCTCCATTCTGTATCCCAAGTAGTCTCAACTCCCCCATTTGTACTATTCAGCATAGCCATGAGAACATCTCCAATGCTTAACTTAGTTTTAGGCTTGCAGTCTACCCAGTGGAACAACAGAATGAGCAAAGGGGTCTCTCATCAAAACGTCATATTAAGTACATCTAGGAGCAGATTCTGCAAGGGGGATGCTATATGCTACGGCAGCAGAGTAAAAAAGGGTCCTAAAACCCTGAGGTAGTAGCACAGGGTAAGTGATGTTTCAACCAGACTCCACGGTAAAGAGAGGAGTTGAACAAGAAAAGTGAGGTTTGGGTGAAACAAGGTGGGGTAAAGCATTCTAAAAAAAGAAAACCGTGCATAACAGGACATACAGTCTGGGTGATCTGACGGATTACAAGCAGCCCAGGACAGCTGCAGCAGAGACAGTGAAGGCAACAGAGGGTGGCGGGGAACAAGGTCAGAGAACTCCATCTATGAACCTCTGTTGGGCCACTGTTTTAAAACACACATACACAAAGAAAAGAGTAAAAAATCTGAAAGTCTACACTAGTTTCTCCTTATTTTCTCAACTACCTTAAGCAAATGATTGAATCTCTCTGTGTTGCAAAGACCTTGTGCTTAGTGTGGGGTCAGTGGAGTAGTAAAGGGAAGATGGGGTATTTTGATGTTTCCCAAGGATTAAAGAGTGTTTTGATGATGTACAAGAGATACAAATTATTAGCTGAGTGGTTTTTCTGTCTCACTTATTTCCAGGCAGCAATATCTTTTGAAGAAAAAGTATGTAATGGAGTCAAGGGTTCTATCAGAAGCCTAGCCAGAACCTCTCCATTACATGGAAGCTAAAGTCAACGGAAAAAGAGGAACGCTCATCAATGAGCCTTGGTCTCCTTAGTCAGCACGACAGTTCCTTGAGTAGCTAGGAAAGATCTAGTTTTATGTTATTAACAAAAAGAAAGAAACTCAGAGAACGGGAACAGATGTCTATCCAAAGCTATAAAAACATCTTTTCCTAACTAAATGTGATGGGCTCTGATGCACTGAAAGGACTATTGAAAGAAAGAATAGAAACAATTTAAAGAATTTACACATTACCACTTTATATCAAGAATCCCAGGATAGCCCCACAAACTAAAAATCAAGTGTTGGTTCTCATCCTAGGTGGGTGAGCATACAGGGCTTGTCACAAGCTCCTCCAGGGACCAGCCACGCAGCTGGGACACGTCACTTCATGCCTCCGTGCCTCGGTGTTCTCAGCTGTCACACGGGGAAACTAGCAGCACCCACCTCACGGGGCTGTGAGGATTACTGAGGCAGGAGGCGGAGGGTGCTTAGAAAAGTACGTGGTCGTCACCATGTTAGCCATGTTTGTATCTGATATGTGTTCTATGAATCCGTAATAAATTCCATACACAACTTTTGCCTGTTCGGACAACTATAATCACGGAGCCAAACAAACAAACAGAAGCTGCAAACCCCCAGGCCCTGCGTCCCGAGGTCCTTTTGCCCAGTGGAACGTGGAGGGCAGACGGGAAGAGCGGACTGACCGGTGGTGCCGGTGGGGCAGCTGGTACACACCACCTCCTGCGTCTTGGGGACAGAGGCACAGCTCGAGCCACCAGGACACGGGCAGGGCCGACAGTCGGAGGCGGTGCCCGACGTGGGATCTCCGTAGTACCCATCCCCACACTTCTCACAGTGGGGGCCAGCTGTATTGTCCCTGCAGTCACAAACACCTGTTTGGAGAGTGGGGATGAGAACAAAGGCAGGTGAGCCAGCCGGTAAGACCAGGAGCACTTCCCTGCTCATCCGCTGGAGAGGACTTAGGCCCAGCAGCCCCACCCCCACCCCCCAAGAACCTCGTCTCACCTGTCTCAGGGTCACAGGTCTCGCTGTGTCCGTTGCAGGTACAAAGCACACACGGGCTGTACGGCCCGAGACTTGGAGTTTCTCTTCTGTAACCCGAGAGGCACATCTCACAGAACTGCCCTCCGTAGCCCACAGGACAGGTGCAGGACTCCACCCAAGTGGCAGGCACCCCAGGCCCCGGGCGAGCACTTGTTAGGGTGACATCATCCAAATATCCAGCACCTGCGTGTGGTGTGGATAAGAGAGTCACTGAGCTAGCTGTTGTTTTCCAAAAGCTTACAGAAAGTTAATAAAGCTAAAGAGTAATCAGACACAAAATTCCAGAGACAATCAGCTATTAGTTTAACTCATCTATTGGCGGAGATAACTAGAAAATAGCGTTCACGACAGTCATGGGGTACCTGGTGCTAAGTATCTGGAGAGGCGGGATAGCAAACACATTGTTAAACACACACACAACCAGATCTGTTGGATTTTACAGTTGTCTCAATCACCAGTGTGAAAAAGGAAAGGCACTGGACAATATTGTGGGGCAAGAGGAGATCAGAGCGAGAATGTAGGGGACGAGTTTACGTCTGTAGCCATTAAGCAGTGTTTTTGTTCTTTTGCCACAAAAGCAGTCCCTGACTATAGAGTTCAGGGATAAGAAAGCAAGGAAAACACCTGCCAACAAGCACCACTCATGTATTTTTGCCCTGCATAAAACAGGAAAAACTGGTGACCAAGTTTTAATATTCAGGGCCACTTTGGCAAATATGCAATTATTCCAAAGCCAGTATGCCATATATCACAATGCTTCCCCACTTCTAGAAGAAAATAAAAACAGAAGAAGCCGTAAATTGGCTTAGACCAATGGGTGATCCAACCCAAAAGGGCATGTGATGGCCTCAGCAGGAACATTCCACCAAGTGGCAGTCTTTAATTACATCATCATTATTTTCCTATGTTATGAAATATATATATGCTTTGTATAGAATTCTTAGAAATTGACAACCTCAGGTTGAAGGGCATCTCTTCTATGACTACTGTGAACTTAGTTACTTTTAATATATTTATGGATTTTGTCAACAGTTAGGTCATGAGATATACCCATTGGCTAATATGCTTCCAATTCCAACCATTCTTAAGTCTCCCATTCTAAAAAGTACTCTTCTTCTAATCTTGTCCCTACTCTTGAATTACAATCCATCTCTTTTCCTTCCCTTACAGCCAAATTTCTTAAAAGAATAAGCTTTATTTTACTTCTTCTCCTTCAAATTACTTGTCAAAGCACTGTAGCATAACGTCAGTTTTAACACTTCTTAAAAAAAAAAAAAAATCACCAATGATTCCTTAGTCCCCCGATCCAAAATCCAATGGCATCACCTTTATAAACCCTTTAATTATTTCTTCTCCTTAAAATTCTTTTTTCTCCCTTGAGTCTCAACACATGGCCCTTAGATAACTATGTTTCTGGGGTTATACTTTTTCTTTCTATATTTTTTGTCTTATTTCCAAGTTTAAAAATTATTGCCCATAGGTAGTCAACCTTTTGATTCTAGATCTCCAGTACTAACTTATTCCTAAGCCCCAGACCATTATTTCTAACAACTTATAAGATATTTTCATCTGGATATTCACGTAGGCATCTCAAAAACCAACACATCCATGCTGCAGATGCCACTCACAATGCCACACCACCCCTCTGACTCCACCCAAACAGCTTGAGCTTTCTACAGGAAAAGGTCCTCGTTACAATAAATAAATAAATAAATAAATAAATGAAAATAATTTTAAAGGCATACTGAAAACAGCTTTGTTTATTTAACATTATAATGAACCTTCACTCAGGAATTTATAATTTTTCATAATTTAGCCAATAGTTTAAAGGGCTTGATAATCACATAGCAATAAATAAAAAGAAGTAAAGGTTAAGCATGTGAGCCAGTAGAATTACATGTAAGATTCTTAGACTATATTTAGATATAAAGTCACCTCATTAGGCTTAGTCATTATAAAACAATGCTATTTATTAATTTTAGCAAATTTTCTCCAGGTCCTTGAAAACGGTTAAACAAATGCATTATTTTTATACATAATTCACATGTAACGAAATAATTCATTCCATTTCTTTAGGATCAGCACTATAGTATTGGGACTTTAGAGATAAACTTTTGTATTGTGGATCCTTCTACCTAATCATCTTAATGCTCTTAAATTATATCATAACTTACTTCTCTCACTATATGTCCCACGGATTTTGATAGAGGTCAAATTGTTTAGGAGCTTCTGAAATTCGAAAGGGGTAAGAGGAGGCCTCCAAGGGTAATCTGTTGCTTCATGGAGCCTAGGGAGAAAGAAAGGGCCACGTTAACCTCTGTCAGGACAGTTCTGGGTGCTGAGAAAGCATTTCTTATGCATTTATGCTGCCAACAAGTCAATGCTCTGACAATCCAACCAAGTCAGAAATGGATCTGTTGGTTTTAGTACAACTGGAAAGGGTACAGTAAATAAAGGGAAGGCTTCCTTTGCCAAAGTCACCTTTATAACCCAGACGTTTTTCTTCAACAGCTTGAGGCCTGATAAGCTTAGGTAAAGAAACCACTTTTATAACTCTGGTCAACTCAGATTTTACAAAGAAGACCGTCTTACCTGAAGACGTATTTCACAGTGGTCTCACTCGGATAGGAATTGCCCTGAGCGATCAAGGGCACAGACACTCTCAGGCCAGCTCCCTCGAGCACCAGGTCTTCTGCAGAGAGGCGAGTGTCTCGCCTGTCCACCCGAAAGGAGAAGGAGAAGTTCTGACCATAACTCAACATCTGCTTGCCCAAGAACTTTGCTGAAAAGCAGACACAGTGATGTGAAAGAGCGTGAGAAGGAGCGTAAACAGGAGCACTCATCACAGCAGACTGCTGCCTAGCCTTACTTACCCGGAGCAATGAAGTACCGAGGAAAGTAGCTATCCGAGAGGACGGTGATATCCTGCCTCTCAGAGGACCACTCGAGTGATGCTTCAGAGCCATCCCTTTGTTCCACCCGCCACCCGTCTTCATCTGCAAGAACAGGATGAAAACACAAGGGCCATCACACTGTGAACATCCTGAATTGAGGTCCTCTATACACCACGAAAATATACAGGAAGTCACCAGTAAATATTTCTGAATACACGGATCCTAGGACAGTACCTGTATATGCTATATCCCTCAAGCTATATTTTGATTTCACATAAATTTATACTACAGTAAATTCTACAGACGTATGTTTTCATTAAATTAAAAAGTCAAACAGGGGCGCCTGGGTGGCTGAGTCAGGTAAGTGTATGCCTTCGGCTCAGGTCATGATCTCAGGGTCCTGGGATCAAACCCGGCATCGGGCTCTCTGCTTGACAGGGAGTCTGCTTCTCCCTCTCTCTCTCTCTCAAATAAATAAATTAAATCATAAATAAATAAATAAATAAAATCATAAATAAATAAATAAATAAATAAATAAATAAATAAATAAAAAGCCAAACAAAGAGCCAAACAAAAAAATCTTGTACATTTGAAAACAAAGTGTTGCCACCATCAAAAAATCCTCAAAAAGTTACTCATTTTTAAAAAATACTGTAAGTCCAGTCTTGTAATTCTGGGAGACCAAAGGGAAGGTCCAAATTACCGATCTGAAAGGTAGAGGTTATAGGATAAACACTGTAGCCGACAGCATTTGTACAGACAGAAGAATGCCCGAAGCAGAAGCAAGGTGTGCAACCCCTAGGATTAGATGATTCCAAATTAAAAAATCCAGGTTTGCATCTGAAAAACATAAAGATATAATCAGGAATTTCTTGGACTTGAAATATGAGACCAGAAAAAACACAGCACAGCCAGAGAAAGAATGAGCTACCTCTCACAATTGAAGCCTTCAACATTGTCTTTGCAAACACATCTTCCCGTTTCAATGTTACACTCATCTACGCTGCCAGAAGGATTACAAGAGCATGGCCTGTTGGATGGAAAAAGGAGTAAAACAAAGAGAGAAGAGAAACGAGAAAGAAATTCCACTCTTAAAGTCAACCTTTTGTTTTACATGTTAATACATTAAAAAAAAAAAAAGAATACATAAAAAAGCAAAAGGAGTCCTAAAGTCAGTTTTGTATCTGGATTTGGTTTCAATCAAGGATATGCCTCTCACATTTCAATACTAAAAACCCTGCTTCATTTCTGTTACAAATCAGTCCTGGACCATCATTACAGCTAGAAGTTCTTGAATTACTATGGGGAAAAATGTTCATACTGCTGCGGACGAGCCACGATATCTCTTATTCTGGATCAACTACAGTTGGATTCTGCCCCCTTTCTCTGGTTTTGAAAAGTCTTACCTGCATCCTGCCTCAGTGAGAGAATGATACCCGGGCTGGCAACGGTCACACTTGTCACCCATCACTCCTGGCTTGCAGCTACACCTGCCATAGCTATCACACTGTGTGCTGAGAGAACCTAAAATTTAAAGAGCTTGTCAACAACCAGAAATGTCAGTAAATACGTCAAAGGAAAAAAAAAAATGGGTCACTAAAAACAATGCCTGAAACCCAAGATGTAATCTCTAGATGGTTACAGAGAGAAGAAAGATCAAATTTTAAATCCGGATTGTCTCAAAATCATATCCTTTTGAGCCGTAACATTTTAACTTTCCGGACACACACCCTGCTCATCGATGTTGAAAAACAAGTCACTCTGCACCCAGTGACCAACTGGACACAAAACCAGTCGCTTCTCTGTGGGCAAGCACAGGCTCCTGAAAGCCCGTGTCTAGAATTTACTACAGCACAACTAAATAAAGGTCAAACTCTTGAAAGAGGAGAGCCCACTCAGAGCACTTTACATCTCTGAACGCACCAACATACTGAGGAAGTTCAGCCCTTCGAGGATCGTAAACTAAACAAAATCATTAACGCGCAAGAACTCATGAAGCAGCTAGCCTCTTCCAGTCAAAGTTCAAATGGTCTCTAGGATCGGGCTACTAATTATCTTCACAAAACCATTACACAGGCCAAGTCCACACTTACTTATACACACCAGAACATCATTTGAAAGTTTAACTTGGTTACACAGAGTGGAGGTGGGGGTCGGGCAGCTCCTGAGTCATGGGTCGGGACGACAGTGCACACACTCCCACTCTTCCCCTGGGCAGAGGAACTGAACTCCCTGAGCTCAGGCCTAGGAAGCAGAGCTTTGTTTTCAGGGGGGGCGGGGAGTACTTGTCTTTCAACCCACCAGGCTGAGGCTGGCACTGCCTGTCACTTACCCACGGGACTGCAGTGACAGGGAGAGCAGGCTTCGTTGTTCCCAAGGCGGAAGAAATTCTCCCGGCATCTCTCGCAGTTGGCGCCATCTGTGTTCCCCTGGCAGTTGGTACAGTGGCCCCCGTGGCCGGTGGACCGGTAAAGTTCAGGGTCAAAGTAGCACTCCTGTGATCGGCCATTACAGTCACAGGCTGTTGGCCAAAACGTACAAGTTACGTCAGACCCATGTTCCTTTGATGAACAGCATTTCGAGAGGCTCTAAGCAAACCAAAACCGCGATTTCCCATGTCTCTCGGGCACAATGGGTGGTAGGATAAGAACACCCACTTGACGCGTTGTTCATTTGAAAACAAAAACAGGAGGTCAATGAAGGGTTGAGAGAGCCAGGCTATCAGTTTACTGAGAGATGTTCTTATCAAAATCAGTGCCATCGTAAAATACGAGGAATTCCTGTCCTTAGAAATCTCCAGGTGATTGTTTACACATAAGTGAAAGGCAAGTCAAATTGTAATTTTTCTGAATCTTTATCCTTCGTTCTAATACCAACTCCAACAACAGGGAGCCAGTTTATATTCAGGCTTTAATTTACCCTAACTTTTAGGGCCCCAGACAGTTGAAATACGTTAAGACACTAACTTTCGAAGTGCCAGATTGCTTGCAAGGCTAGACTGGAGTAACTGACACACATGGGTTAAAATTAGCGCCTCTGCGGAAGGCAGCAGCACTGAAGGGAAATCTAGCTTCACTAGACACATCCATCTCCTGGGGAGCCACAATGCCAACCAGGTCCGCCATTAAGTAACTATGTTCCCTGCAGAACACAACTATATTGTAAGAACAAGTATATGCAGTTATAGAACTTCTTTTCTTAGAATTATGGATTTCACACAAAGTACCAGCAGTATCTTGAACACTAAATACAGTTTTATTTGATTTCAGATAAACCAAGTTGTTTTAAAAAAAAAAAAAAGTTTGAATATATATTTTTTCTTTCTTGTCACCTCCCCTTCTTTATAATCAGTTCTTTCATAGTACTATACTTGAAAACTTGTTAGAAACTTGAATCACTGGCACCAAAAACTAGAGTTGTGTTAAGTAACTTGGAGAGCTCCCTTTCTATTTCTCTTCCCTCAAGCCTCCCTAGATTATCCCGCACATCCCACTCACGGCCAAACCCAGCCCACCCCCACCTAAATGGTTTGGTGCTCTGGGACTATGAAGCAGAACAGTCCTCTTGTCTACACTGTCCTAACACATGGGTAAAGCAGACGCTCTGTCTCCTCCACCATCAGCTGGTAAGAGAAAAGGCTGTAATTTTCTCTTCTCCAACCCCAGCATCCTGACAATATTGTAGTACTCTCTCAATCTCCAGAAACTTCACTCTTTGAAGTGCTGAAGAGTGGCAAGGCAAGGAGGAAGGCAAACTGATTTAGTTTCTCCTCAAAGTCCTTTAGAAACAGTATTCAGTTCATTTGCTGGCCCAGGAACATTTTCATGATGTTCCTGGAGACTCAAGATATGACCCCATCACTAAGCAAAATACTTTTCAAACACATGTGTACATTTATTGAAATGTCACATCTGAGGGGCATTTCACTGTTTCTGTTAAGATCTTTATCATGTGGCTTCTCATACTGGCTTTTACAGTTCCGTAAAAGAACTGAAGCTCAAGCAAGTGCCTAGGAATTCTAGAGGAGGCTGTACAATTTATCTTCAAATCTGGGATTTGCTGAGGAAAAGGAAAGATAAGAAAATCTGCTCTAGGCAACTAACAGAAATAGTCATGAGTCAAGATACTGGTCATTTCTCAAGGTTTCTGCCAATAACTCCAGTGAGTTCAGAGTGTCTTATTCCTTTATCAAGAGTATAGGATAAGAAATATTTATAAGGTCATAAAAATTATAGCTGCTTTAAAAGTTTCTTATTTTTAAGTCCTTGACACAGCATGATTACATAGTTTCATGGTTCCTTTCTCCTGAGGCTTCTTTCTCTATCTGTTCAGAATAAACCAAGCCATGATGAAGGGATAAAACAATGTGCAATCTTTCTTCTTTTACCCTTTTCTAGAAATACTAGGATCTACTTTCCTTCCCAAAGCCACCCACCTCTGCATGGGTGAAATAGGAAAATCCTCCCTGTTGTGCTCTTCAGTGAAATAAGGGAAGAATAATTTTGAGAAATGATCTTCTCAATGGCAGCCTTAGTCTAGAACTCAACACACCCAACACATGTTCATCAATGACCCTGACTGCTTGAGGAAATGACCGTTGGTAGGAAAATATTTTAATGTGCAGCAAAGACAAGACTAGAGAAACCATATTTTATAGTAGGCTACACTGGCCCAGCACTTGGATCTAAGCGAAGTTCCAAACCTTGGAGATGCTGCTCCTACTCTGGTACGTGTGTTCATGAAGGAAACTGAACAAAATGAACATACTTTTTTATTCATAGCCAACTGCCTTCATCTATGATTTTCCTCTGATGTGCATATAGTTTACCGTTCTATGCTCTCCAATTACAGAAGCAGCACTGCCTTTCAGAGTTCTCCTTTCAAGGAGGAACAGAAGGAAGCCAACCATTCCTTCTCCCCACTCTGGAAGTCCTCAAGATAATTCAACAGACTCACGCAGGCATTCACTGGCGCTCTCCGCAGTCGCTCTCCTCCACGGCCGGTCGTTGAAGAATGGCAGACACTTTTCACAGTCTACCCCATAAGTATTATGTTTGCAATTACACACCAGCTTGCCAAATTCATTCTTCACACACTCACTTGCATGTCCGTTGCATTTACACCTGGGAAGAGAAAAGACACCCAAAAATATGAAACAGCCACCAAGTCCCAGAAATGGATGCTGAAAAATGATGTACAAAAAGAACTAAACACAACCCCAGAATGTTTTTGGTTTGTTTGTTTTGTTTTTTGTTTTGTTTTTTTTTTAGTTTGACCATTCAAGACCGTAAACTGAAGAGCTAAGCAAAATTAAGTAATGGCAGTTTTGAGTTTTCAGGTAGGAAGGAAAATTAAACAAGCAAAAAAAAAAACAAAAAACAAAAAACAAAAACTCCCCCAAACATCTTTATTTAATAGGGGATGGGGCATTAACAAGACAGAAGAAAGTCTCTAGCAATTTCGGAGGCTTCTACAATTTCTGGGATCACTTCCGGAAGTCAACTGTGTGTATCAAGTAGCAATCAAGCGTGTAGGTTAAGCAGAGCGAGGACCCTGAAGTCCGGCTGCATGGGTTGGGACCTGCCCTGTGACTTACCAATGTCACTTAACCTCTGTGCCTTACCCGTAAGATAGGGATGATGACAGTGTGAATTTCACGGGGTTACTGGGAGGATCAAGAAGCTGCTTTATTCACGTGCCTAAGATTGTGCAGGCACACTACAAGTCAAAAATTAGGTCACAGCTGTTATCTGTCATAATGATTTTAAAGTATTCCAATGTGAAGGTAGTAAGAGACAGTCAACACCTCACCACCATACGTAACTCTGGTAGCCTCATACTCCCTCCAGCTTGTTTGGGGCAAGAATCCCCGAAGGATCCCTAGATGCAGGGATATGCAATCATAAACTAAGGACTCATGGAAATGCCCATGAATACTAAAACATGCTCTGGTGCCCTGATGTTTCCCTCATAACTTCCTTAAAGATAGAATCAGACGTATAGCTCCCACCGCTACTTGGTAATACATTTCAAACCTTTCCGAAACATCTACAGTATACCAGGATGAATCCCAAATTCATATCCCCGGCTCTTGTCTTTCTCCCAGGTCCTATCCTTGACTGGTACACAAGTTCAGATGTCCCCAATAACCTAAAATTTTACATATCTACAACTAAACTCATCATCTCCCTAAATTAGCTCATCTTCTTCATTTACTTCATTAATACTACCACCATTCTCCTGATCATTAAACTTTAAAATCATCTTTGACTAAAGTCCTGATAATTCTTGCTTCACAATAAAATCCATCTAAAATGTTCCTTTCTTTCCATTCTATTGTCACCACCCTAATGTCAGGTATTTGTCACCTAACACGCAGATCACAGCATCATAACAAGAATATAAATTCTCTCAATGGTACTCTACTTTCACCTTGTCTGCAATTAATCTTCCTAACCACTGTTTAGATATCATCGGCCTACTTCAAAAAGTACATGGTTTCTCATTGATTACAGTCTCTGTCAGCTTTCACTCTGTCAACTCTACAAATTCACAGAGGAGATGTTCCCTAAGCCAAGCAGGTCTTTAATCTCCCAACCCTTCACTTCTGCTCATGACATGCCTATCCTGCATCCCACTAACACATCCTCCTTCCTTATCCAGGCTTCAAGGCCCTGCTTAGTTTCCATCTGCTTCTCTAGCTTGACAGTTCTGTCTCATTCTGTGATATATGGCCTCTTTTTATCTAAGACATGTGTTTTAATTTTTCACATATTCATATATCGCCTGCTCCATTCATCTGTAGGATGCTAGAAGGTCAAGTCCTTCGCAGCAGGTGAATGTCTCATGCTACCTTGGTGGCTTCAGAGGGCCTGCCGCAGAGTTTTGCACTGAGGTGCTCAGTAAGAATTCACCAACTGTGCTGATCTGACAAGGTTTTAGAAAACCTAATTACTTTGTTTCCAGGATAATGAGAAGGTCTAACAACATTATTAATATGGTTGTAAGCAAGTTGTTACAATCACTTCTAAACCACAGCTCCAGTCACTTTCAAAGTTATTTAACGGTCTACTTACCTACCACCCACAGCAAAATCAGAGATTGCATAATAATAGGACTTGAGAACTTTGGGGTCGTTAAACACTTCATCTCCGAAAGTATTCAGGCGATTGAGAGTTACTCTGATGTCAGTGGCAGTTACCCATTCCTGTCAGGAGAATGAAGAGAAAAGAAAAGAAAAAAACAGGAAAAGGTAAAGGGGCTGAAGACGAGAGACATAAATGTGACAAAATTTTCTAAATTTTTCAAATAGTTAATATATCATGTGACTTATGTCCTCTTCTAGCATTAAATCTGTTATAATGCCCAATGACTCCCTTAATTTCCTAATATTTGACTCTTCCCTTCTTTGATCTAAGTTGTTGTGTCACCACTCAGAGTCCCAAAAAGCAGGAATACTACTCGTTTCTTCACAAGGTTGTTGAGAGGCTTACATGAAATATACTTTTAAATGCTTCACATTCGGGAGGTACTCAATACACATGTCCCTTCTCTCCAGCCTGTATCCGCACCCCAAATCCAGTCCGAGGAGCCAGCGCAGAGCTCATGGAGCACCATGGTGGCATGCGATATGCTGGTTATCGCCTCCGCCTGGCCATTTTGTACCATCTCTCTCTCCCTCCATCCCCAATCTGCTACGGACAGATCTGGGAGAGGCGTGCAAGTATAAAGTAATAAATCATGACACGGGCCGGAACCAATCAGATGCGGTTTTTGTCTTGACCTTTCCCATAATGTCACTTCTCTGGGAGGCCTTTCCTGGCCACCCAACCTAGAATTGCTGCCCAGCCCAACACCCTATTTCACTTGCCTATTTTATTTATATTGTCTGTTTCCACCACCACAACCCCACCCCCAGCCTGCCACCACCGCCACCACCAAGACTGTAAGCCCCACGAGGGCAGGACTTATTTTCTTTGTTGATTGCAGTTTCCCTGGTGCTTAGCCTACAGTAGGTGCTCAAGTAACATTTGCTGAGCAAATGAACAAATCTGAAGAAACCACAACTGATCAAATTGGTAGGTGTACCATAATGACAGAGGGTAAGAATGAAAGTTAACGTTTTCCCCTAGGTTTTATGAGATCTAAGCCCTTATAATAAATGCCCTTTCACTGAGCTAATTTTAGTCAGATGTTTACATCTGTGGTGGACTGTTAGAATAATGATTCCAGTGAATCATGTCTGCCAGTGTCCACACCCTGATTCTGGGCTGGGGCATGTGATTTGCTTTTTGCCCAGGGGACATGAGCGAATGTGACACAGGCAGAAGTCTGATAAGCACTTGTGCCCCGGGCTTACCCTCTTGGAATACTTCTGCCATCACACCAGGAAGCCTAGTCTAGCCTCCTTGAAGCACTAAGACCACAGAGGGAGAGAAACCGAGCTCCCAGCCGACCTGCCAGTGAGTGAGCCCACACCAACACAGAATCATGAGAAATAATAAATCGTGGTCATTTAAAATCACTAAATTTTGGAGTAGTGTATGACCCATGACCACCCAAAGACACCATGTAAAGTCCCCTCCTGGGACTGCCTGTCAGCATCACCCATGGAGACGCACCAAGCAAGTGTCTGCAGGCGTCTGTGTTTTCAGAAGGCTCCCCGTGAGACAGGGAGGCATGCCCCTGATCAAGCAGCACGGCCCGAACCATGCCAAACACCTGGCACAGAGAGCAACCTAGAGGGCTCATAAAAGCTAATCCCCGTGAAGCCTCCAAGTATAATTAGAAAGGAGAAGAGATGATGATTCCACTGCATCCAAACTTGGAACTCCAGTAACAGCTCCCACTCATGGCCACAATGCGAGGAATCTTTGAGTCGTCTGTAATGTAAATAGCTCAACATATCTCTGTGTTTAATGCTTATTATATCTCCTTTGAGCTTCATCTTTATCACAGCTCTCCTTGAATAAAAGCTTCTCAAGGGCTGAGTCCAAGTCATTTTTTCCCACAACAGGCATCTTAAAAAGAACAGGCTCTGGAGCCAGACTTTCTAGGTTTTGAATCCTAGTTCTGCTGCTTAAAACTGGTGATTTGGGGCAAGTTATTGGATCTCTTCTGAGAAATGATGTCGATGCCCCATTTGTAAAATGGGCTTAACAGAAGTATCCACCTGTAGAGTTACTGTGAGGGTTAAATACGTAAATAGTATAGAGAGTGTGTATATACATCTATAGTAAATATAGCTAATATATCTAAGGGACTCAGAACAGTGCTTGGCACATTATGGCACATTATAGTAAGTGCTATAATAAATGCTGATTATTATTATTGTAAATCAGCACATGCTTAGTAATATTCATATACAATGAAACCAGGAAGGGTCTCCTCTCCCATCTGGGAGATCACAACTTCTGGAGAGAGGCATAGGAGGCAATGAGGAGAGACGGTCGTATCAGCTAAGCTGTCAAATCAGTTAATCATTGTGAAATCAGCTGAAGTCCGATCAGCTAACCCTCCTTGGCAACTGGGTATGAAAACCAGAACTCTTACATCCAGAGACACATAATTAATGTCTTTGCATAATGACAGCAACTGACCAGATCTATTACAGATGCCCATAGCATTTCTACCACATTTAGTCTCATGAGTTCCTATGGAATAAGGAGTAGCAAACATCAGGGGTGCCTGGCTGGCTCAGCTGATAGAGCATGTGACTCCTGATCTCAGGGTTGTGAGTTCGAGCCCCATGTCAGGTGTAGAGTTTACTTGAGGGAAAAAAAAAAAAAAAAACCAATAGCAAACATCAGAATTCCTACAGCTGGGGGAATTGCTTCAAGACAAGCTGATAAAGGCACCCAGCTGGCGAGGTGCCAGAACACCACAGTCACATAGGTCACTGCTTTTTCCTGCTGCCTCGGCAGGATCGTCAAATACAATCATCAGTATAGGAAGAAACTAAGCTAGCAAATGTCTGCTAGTTGATCAACTTAAAAAAATTGTAGATCACATCTCCCCTATACATTCCATCTTCTGTTTTTTCATCTATCAAAATCAGTTATTCTTTCAACTCATTATTCTGAACACATCTTATTACCATTGCAAGAAACACTTTACTGAAAGGCCTTTGCAAACATACTCATTGCTCACCAGAACCTCAGAGGTTAGCAAGATCAAGATTCACGATCTCCCAGCAAACTGCAGAAATACAATAGAAGGGAAGAACTAGACCCACAGAGAAACATATTCTCATCTTTTGCCACCATCCAAAACCACATGGCCAAATCAGAAAGAGTCCTCGAATATAATAAACTTTAAGAGAAAGACTGGAAGCCACAAAAGCATAAAGGGGCGCCTGGGTGGCTCAGTTGGTTAAGCATCTGCCTTTGGCTCAGGTCATGATCTCAGGGTCCTGGGATCGAGTGCTGCATCAGGCTCCTTGCTCAGTGGGGAGCCTGGTTCTCCCTCTCCCCACTGCTCGTGCATACTCTCTTTCCCTCTAATAAATAAATAAATCTTAAAAAAAAAGCATAAAGCCCAGAATAAAGGGACTCCCTATTTCTCCCTACTTAGAAATGACAACAGCATTTCATAAAACGTACATAGAGTTTGCAAACCCACATCCAGTCTTTCCTGTCTCAGTGAGTTCATACGGGCAGGCTGCCCCCACTTAGATGTCAACTTCAGCCCAAAGACAGAAGCATCTCCAATTCTGTGTTAGAGAAAGATTCCAAATTATGGTGTATGAAGAATATTACATAGAATTCATGAGAAAAAAGAAAGCTTTAATTCTTTCTATGCTTAAATGGGGAAAGGTTTCTGTCGTGATGCTCAAGCACTGTACCACGGGTACCTACACTTACATCCTGTCACAAACACCAGTACTGCCAGGTGATGAGAAGGTTTTATGAGTGACAATAGTGCCAGACAAGCCCAGTCCACATTTCCTTGCACAATAATGAAGGAAGACGGCATTCCTAAATATCTTGCTTCAATTGGTCCCCCTCTCAAATACTAAAAAACACTTTTCCTTTGGTCAAATGAAGGAAGAGATAAGGAAGGTTGTGGAAATAATGGATAAATTCATGGGGCACCTGGGTGGCTCAGTCAGTTAAGTGTCTGCCTTTGGCTCAGGTCATGTTCCCAGGGTCCTGGGATCGAGCCCCGCATCAGGCTCCCTGCTCGGCAGAGAGTCTGCTCCTCCCTCTCCCCCCGCCCCCCCCCCCCCCCACGCATGTGTGCCATGCGCACACATGCGCTCTCCCTCTCTCTCTCAAATAAAATCTTACAAAAAAAGAAAAGAATGGGTAGATTCAAATACTCTCTTCGAAAGGTCAGAAGCAAAACGTTTCCACTGCAAGTAAAGACCCAAGTTAAAACTGTTCAGTTTTTTAAAAAATTTCTAAAATTTATATCCCAGAATACATTGACAGGTACATGAGAACACAAGAACATCACCTGGGTGGCAGGAACAAAGCTACTTTCCTTCACATACTGAGAATATACAGGAGAGCAGAATGAAATCCACCTGGAATCTCCTAGCCCTACCCTTACCTCTGAAGTGGGACCACAGGCCCCCATACAACAATCTTCCTGCATCCTGTATGCACGTGGGGGAACTAAGGGACTACAAAGCCAGCTTCTGGATGCATTACCTGCAGCACAGGGCTGTTGTCAAAGTTGTAGGCACTGGGCCTTCCTTCTAGAGTTGAGAAGGCCACGTTGCCCCCGGTGAGAGGGGAAATGTCACTGAATTCATCTGTGCACAAGGCCTGCTGCTCGTCCCCTCCTGTCCTGATGAAGCCGCGGTTTGCCTTCGAGTAGGTATTCTCACATGAGCCACTGTAGTATTGGTAAGGAACCCAGGGCCCATCTTCCCGCGTGCGCTTGTAAATGGCGAAGCTCTCTGGGCGGCTGGTGTGGAACTTGAGCCGCACGTATGTGATGTCAAAAGCTTTTCCTGTGGGACAAACATGAAGTTCGTAAGTCATACGTATGAAGCAAAGAAATTTCCTCTGTTTCCAGGTTGCTTTGGAACTTGACAAAGGAAGGATACACCCTAGGCGAAGATGGTTCCAGAACCCACAACACACTGGTTGTGTCCAACAGGCGATTCTAAACCTGGAAATAGTGTGTGTTTTCCCACAGAAATGACAAGTTATAGCTGGGTTCTAAGTTGGCTCATAAAAGCTTGTTTAAGATATGCATTGTTGAAATCCCGTTTGCCATGAGAAATGGTAGCACTGTACTTACACTATTAAACAAAACCAAAATTGCATAAAAAGGTGCATTTATTCTTAGTGCAGGTACTTCAGCAAAAGCAATTTAATTAAAAAACAGAAAAGAAAATATTTGCTGGCTTTCTAGGTGGGTATTCTGGAAACTTTCAAGGTACTTAAAAACTCACTCTATTAATGTTACTTCTTGACGAAGGAAGACTATCATGAGCACTCTTCTTTTTTTTTAATTTTATTTTATTATGTTATGTTAATCACCATACATTACATCATTAGTTTTTGATGTAGTGTTCCATGATTCATTGTTTGCGTATAACACCCAGTGCTCCATTCAATACGTGCCCTCCTTAATACCCATCACCGGGCTAACCCATCCCCCCACCCCCATCCTCTCTAAAACCCTCAGTTTGTTTCTCAGAGTCCATAGTCTCTCATGGTTCGTCTCCCCCTCCGATTTCCCTCCATGAGCACTATTCTTCTACTTATCTACCAAGTTAAGAGAGGAATTTGAGAAGGAGAGAAAGAGAAAAGGACAGTGATTAAGAGATGGGGCAGGGAGTAGAGCAGGAATGAAGAAAAAATTCTTCCAGCAGCTGAACAAAGAAAAAAAAAGAGAGAGAGAGAGAGAGAGAGAAAAGGGGGGGGGGGGTTTAAAGTTGTTTGCATATGTTCAAAGAAGAATATGCAAGATCCAAGCACTGAGCAGGGAAGGACAGCAAAAGGGAGGAGTACTCGGGTGCTGTCTCTGGAGGAAGAGCCACTGGCCAGACAGCTTGCTGGGGCAGCCAGGGCATGGTCTGATGGCTGGGACAGCGTGGCTGCCAGCCAGCATGCCTTCAGGTGGGTCAAAAAGACAAAGTGCAACTGTTTTTAAATCACCTTTCATTCACCAATTGGGTCTTTCCATCTCTGACAATATTTATTCTCTGCAACTTCTATGCTATAGTGAAGATCACAGACTGGTCAACAAGGATTTGTTGGGCACAACTACATGTTCAGTCCTATGCTATATACTTTGGGGGACAGGATGTGTTAGACATAAAAGGTCCTTGCCCTCAAGGAGCTTGCAGTCTTTCCTCCCCAAGCGAATTAATTCTGCAGGAAGCACCATACTCGTCCTCTCCTACGAAGTCCACAGAAGAGGAACTCCTGCACACTCTCAGAAGTGTTGCGGAGAGACTTCTGCCATCCTCTTACTTCCTCGTGCCCACCCATCCCTAGGGGAGAAGGAGGGATGGTTATGTGTGGCCTGGAATATCCTCAGCTCACTCTCCAGCCTCCTGAGGGCCCCTCTCCTCTCCTGCATACCTCAATGCAAGACCGTGCGTCTGCCTCTGTGCCAAGAGGCCTGCGGCTGTCCTGCTACTAGATGTGGGACCACGTGGATGAGTCCAGCTGAGCTGGAGAGGTGGGGGAAGGGGAAGAGCAGAAAGCCCATGTAAGTCATGTGTCCAGGCTCTATTTTTAATCCAGTATTATCCACATTAAAACTAATACGATGAGCCATACCTATTTCTTAGGTGGTCCAGATCTTAAAAAAGAGAAGTCTGATTAACTGTCCCCCATATACATGAAACACACTCACACACATACAATTTTGAATGCAAACGTGTGTCACATGATGGAAAGAACACAGGACTGGGCACTATGAGACCTGAGCTCAGGTCCTGGCTCCTTCAGTTACTAGCTGTGTGATTTCTGCTCTGCCATTTTCTCCTCTGCAAAAATGAGGGTGATGACCCCTGAGCCACCTACCTCAAAGAGTTGTTGGAAGGTCAAACTAAGATCTCACATGTACTTAGTTAATTGTAAAACTCTATACAAATATAAGGCATTATTATAATAGAGTTTAGAAGAAAATTCCTGAATTAGGATCCTGGATATGTCCACATAGAAGGGTCTGATTGTACCAGGGACTATGTACAGTTGCCAAAGAATATTATACAAATCTGGATCTTCTACCTAAGATGCAGTAAAACATTTTGCCTAGACACAGGTTTCGCAAATCCAGTTTACACCCCACCTGTTAAAAGAATGAAAATGTAACCTCTCTCTCTTTACTGTATCAAAAATGTTAAAATGTTACCCTTAAATGAGGGTATGGACTTATAGTAACTGTGGCATTCCAGAGACTAAGACATTCTGGAATGGTAAAACAATTGGGTTTTATTCAGGAACAGGTGGTTTGGGATGTTCAAAGGCTTACTCACTAATCTGTGGATTACAGATTACCCCTGCTTTTCTAGTCTGTCTCCATTTCTGACATCTCATTGTTCTTTAACAACTCAACCTGCAGGAGACTGGATCAAAGGAGAGAAGATAAAATGGAGCAGGGTGTGTTGTGTTCCAGACTAAAATCTGCACCACAGAGCCACACTCTGAAAGAAACCCGCTCAGGTGGCCACTCTCACTGCTGCCACAGACCCAGAGCAATGGGCGGCAGAACATGAGTAAGCAACTTGGCTAGCATTAAACTTTGAAGCAAACTAGTTTGCTGGTGCCGGTCCTACCTCACTAAGCCTTGTTTTCAGAGCTGCCTTATTCATTTCAACCCACAGCCACAGCTGGAACAGAAAAAGGGCTCTGTGGCCATCCGCAAAGGAGGCTCACACATTCCACATAACAAGACGGCCACAGGCACTGCCTTCAGAGATCAAGTCAATCCAGTAGTGGATACAGATGACTACAATTCCATGTGATGAGTGCTTTGACAGGGGAAATGCACAAAGTTTGGGGGGCATGGAGGAAAGTCACCAAAGCTGGATTTGCGGGGTCAAAAAACATTTTCTAGAAGAAGAGACATCTGTGTCCAGGACCCGAGGAATGCAGAGGAATGACGTCAGCAAACAGGGATCAGTTGTCTAGGCAAATGAAACAGCATGTATGAAAAGCCCAGAGAACACAGAGGAATGATCACTGAGGAGTTAGAGTTGCATAGTATAGCAAGAACTGGAGCTATAGGTTGGAGATGGGCTCACCGGTGAGAACAGGCCAGGTCTGAGGCCACGTTCAAGAGCAACTTCAGCCATCGGCTTACTATTAAGATTTTATTTGAGAGAGAGAGAGAAAGAGACAGAGAGTGTGAGCCAAGGGAGGGGCAGAGGAGGAGAGAGAGGGAAAGAGAGAGAACCCCAAGTAGACTCCACACTGAGTGCAAAGCCTGATGACCCTGAGATCATGACCTGGGCCAAAATCAAGAGTTGGACACTTAACCAACTAAGGCACCCAGGCGCCCCCAGATTTGACTTTTAAAAGGATCGCTCTGGCCACTGCCACTGGGTAGAGATGAGGCTGGAAGGGACGGGACTAGAAGTGGAGAGAACAGTTAAGAAGATGCGGCAGGAGTCCTGGAGATGACAGTGGCTGACAGCTGGAATGGGGAGAAATGAGTGGATTTGGGTGAGGTGTAGGAAGTCGACCTCAGCAGTGACTTGGTGACCAATGGAAAGTACGGGGGAGAGGGGCCACTGCTGAAGCCTCCTGTACTTTTAGTCTGTGGACATGCTGTTTCACTGTCAAACTTTCTTGTCTGGAAGTAAGATGGAAGGATTAAAAATAACTTTCAGTTTCCTAACTTAAAAAAAAGTAGATGGAGAGTAGAACCGTCCACTGAAATGGAGGACAGAGAAGGTTAAGCAGGATTGGAGGCAGGGCTGGAGGGCAGGATGGGGAGAGGAGTTCAATTTTGGATATCCTAGTTTTGAGGTATCTGTGGATCAATGAAACAAGAGGAAACGTCTGGTAGGGAGTTGGAAGTAAGTGGTCTGAAAGCCCAAGGACGATGTCTGAGTTAGATATACAGATTGGCTGGTAGATGGATAATGAAGGTTGGGTATGGGTGAGACTAACGAGGCAGGGGTGCTGAGTAAGAAGGCGGACTTGTGAGATCACTCTGAGGGGCGTCAGCATTTAAAGCACACACAGCAGGTGGTGGGACTGTAGGGGAGGCTGTGAGGCCAGAGAGGGGACAGCAAGTAAAAGATCAGTATCACAGATACCAAGAGAGCTTGAGGAGGAAGTAATCAGTGGTGTTAAAATATGCTAAGAGAGTCATGTAAGGCAATGACTGCGATGTCCACTGGCTTCAAGCCACAAACAGGTCGCTGCTATACTCAGGGAGAGTGGCCCCGCGGGCAGGGTTGGTGGGATGGAAGATGAATGGCAGATACGAGGCAGGGAAGCAGACACAGCAAGTGTAGTCAACGACATCGGGCTGAAGGGGAGGAGGAAGACAATAGTGGGATGGGACACTGGGTCCAGGAATATTTTTCTTTTTTGTTTTTTGAGATAGGAGAGAGGAGGTTGTATTACATGTTGTTGTGCTCGAGTCAGCCGAAAGGGGGAAGGCTGGATGTGGAAATAAGCTGGGCAATAAGAACGGGATTCTGCGCTGGTGAAAGGACTGGCTCCATACAGGAGAAACCCTGCACCCTTGCTTTCCAGCCGGGGGCAAATGCAAGTGACTGAGTAGGTTTTAAGGGACGGGAGCTGGGAGAGTTCTAATGACTTTATCTTTTTTTGTGCAGTGAAAATCAAAGGTACCTGCTAAGGGGGAGAGGGTGAGAGCAAAGCCAGTGGGGAATATCTGCAGAGAGGGGAGAGACTTCATAAGAGCCCCTGCAGAGGCCAGCAGAGGAAGCGGACCAGAGGAAAAGGGGGTTTGCTGGGCAGAGACAGGGCTGCCGAGACGAGGGTAGGAGGTCATGACTTTGTGCGGGTGTAGTTTTCTATAGCCCACTTTGCACCCCCTTTAAAATTAAGAGACAAGGGGACTGAAATTACTTCAAGGAACTTAGAATGTAATCTGAATAAATCGGGAAGCCAATACAGAAAATGGAGAAGGGTTAAGTCTTGAATGATCTATCCACCATCACCTGTAGTCATGGATAATCAAGAACTGGGAAACTAAGGAGCTGGGTTTTATTCCATTGAACAGCTACCAGTTGAGACCCGTCAAGTATGCTCGCTCTCATTCTCTCTCTCCCTCTCCATACCTCCCTACTCTTTATCCATCCTACTTGATTCACAGTGGACAAAGTAAAAAGATCTAAATGGTAGACCAATAGAAGACAAGACCAGGTCTTCTGATTTCCAGTCCAATGAGAGCCACTCTACTATTTTTACACTGTGGGAGCATGCGAACATAGACAGTATGACTTTAAGGTAAAGAGGCCAAGCTAAACAATGAAGAAAATCAGCAAGTAGAAGTCTAGAAAGTATTCAGCAACTATACAAATAGAACATCTCCCCCCCGCCCCCCCTCCCCGCCTTGCATTCATGAGCATGAAGACTAACCATGGATATACACACCCTCAGGAAAATATTTAGCTTCTGAATATTCTACTGCTTTCCCCCCTTCCCCTGCCACATTCCTTCCATAAACAAAAAGACTCAAGTACAGATGTTTAGAATGAAGCACACGAAATTAACTAATACTTCCTGCTCTGAATCCTTCCCTTCGGGCTGGCCTAGAGAATGAGGGAAGGGGAGGGGGCCATCTGAACAATGAGAATCTAGCCTTTGTTCATGCAGGGCCAAGCCAAGGAATTCTGCTTAAGCCTCCTACGTGGTGAAGTATTTCTGATCTCTCTGAGTAGGGGAGAAACCCTTCCTGCCTTGGAATTGGATTCAAGAACTGACTCCTGGGGAACATAAATGCCTCTCTGTTATGTGCAGCTCAGAAGAATTCCATGAGGCTCTTGTGAAACAACCCCCTTTACAGTGAAGTGATGAGTGACAATGGCTATACAGAATTTCACAAAACTCCAAAATGCCCTTCCATGGCCTGAATTCAACGAAGAAAACTAGTTCATTCTAAAGTATCAAATTAGGAATTCACTGATTCACTATTGTTCTCATGTGCTAACTCCTTAGAGTCAGGAAAGGACCGCTCTCCTTGAAGTCAAACTTGATCTTAGGAATATAAAACTTGTAATAAGGTTGTAGTACATAGAATCCATCAGAGATGGTAGACGTTCAGGCTACGCAATGGGGTTCTCCAAACAATTAACACAAACAGTAGTTGCAGAAAGCAGCAATCCGAAGATGTTTTCATTTTTGTTAGTATAACTGCTGGTTGAAATAAGAGTTCCCAGGACAACATGTACAGCCGCACACCAGCTGTTGCCATTCCACCCCGGCAGACAGATGGTACAAACACCGCCTGGCCAATCAAGATGACCCAGGGCCAAGTTAATGCTGAATGTGGGATGCTCAAGTAGACTCAGATGGGTGACCAGAAAGCATAAAGAGGAACAGTCACACACAGAATGTGCTGAAGTGATGTGGGTACGTGGAGTTCATGCCCACTGCTAGAAAACCCAGTCCTGACTGCCTGCTGAAAAGCTACTTTCTATTGTCCAAAACTCATCCTCAAAATAGATTGTTTTTGGGGCGCCTGGGTGGCTCAGTTGGTTAAGCAACTGCCTTCGGCTCAGGTCATGATCCTGGAGTCCTGGGATCGAGTCCCGCATCGGGCTCCCTGCTCGGCAGGGAGTCTGCTTCTCCCTCTGACCCTCCCCTGCTTTCATGCTCTCTCTCGTTCTCACTCTCTCTCTCTCAAATAAATAAATAAAAATCTTTAAAAAAAAATAGATTGTTTTTAAAAACGTATTCTCCCATTACTTTCCCTTAAATGTCAATGCTCCTTTTTTCATACCCTCTCTCTGTCAATCAGCTAAAGGCCAGCAGTGCAAGGGGACAATTCCATATGAAGCACATCTCAATCAGCACAACTTACGAACGAGGACAAGCAACCTGTATTAGCTTTGTATAAAACAGTCATTTTAAATTGAATTTATTAAAGCAAATGAGATGGAATTTACAATTTGAGAAATGTACTGAAATTCAAATGACTAAACGAAATGCTTCGATAGTCCAAATTTCCTGAATACATGCAATAAGCACTTCCTATCACACACGAGCCACTGTCCTGACAGAAAGACATGCTGAGATTAGTGGCGCTGGACTATGGAGAGTCTCGGTCGCAAACTGCCATGATGAAATATACAAAGCAGGCGGACAAAGAAGCAGTGAAGATAATCACTTTAGAGTTCTTTAATTTTTTAAAAAGATTTTACGATGAGAGAGAGAGAACCTAGAAGGAGAGGGAGAAGCAGACTCCCCGCTGAGCAGAGAGCCTGATGTGGGACTCAATCCCAAGACCCCAAGATCATGACCTGAGCCAAACGCAGAACTTAACTGACTGAGCCACCAAGACACCCTATTTTTTTTTTTTTTTTTTTAAGATTTTACCCATTCATTTGAGAGAGAGAGAGAGAGAGATTGCAGAGAGGGAGAGTGAGAGGGGGTAGCAGACTCCCTGTTAAAGAGTTCCTTTAAAAGCTAAAATTCTAGGGGCACCTGGGTGGCTCAGTCGGTTAAGCATCTGCCTTCGGCTCAGGTCATGATCCCAGGGTCCTGGGATGGAGCCCCGCATCAGGCTCCTTGCTCAGCAGGAGTCTGCTTCTCCCTCTGCCTGCTGTTCCCCCTGCTTGTGCTCTCTCTCTCTCTCTGACAAATAAATAAATCTTTAAAAAAAAAAAAAGCTAAAATTCTAGGGGCACCTGGGTGGCTCAGACAGTTAAGCATCCAACTCTTGATTTCGGCTCAGGTCATGATCTCAGGGTTGTGAGATCGAGCCCTGCATCAGGCTCCGTGCTCATCGTGGAGTCTGCTTGAAGTTCTCTCTCCCTTTTCTCTCCCTCTGCCCCACCCCCTGCACTCTAAATAAACAAACAAATAAATAAATAAATAAAATCTTCAAAAAAAAAAAAAGGCTAAAAGTCTATACCAAAGCTGTTCATAGGGCGCCTGGGTGGCTCAGTTGGTTAAGCGACTGCCTTCGGCTCAGGTCATGATCCTGGAGTCCCTGGATCGAGTCCCGTATTGGGTTCCCTGCTCGGCAGGGGGTCTGCTTCTCCCTCTGACCCTCCCCCCTCTCATGTGCTCTCTCTCATTCTCGCTCTCTCAAATAAATAAAATCTTTAAAAAAAAAAAAAAGCTGTTCATAAAAACAGTGCTATGGCTATAACAATGGAGCTACCGGGGAAAAAAAGCTTTGAAGTTGACTGGCATGATTTTGGGGAAGATAAACCCATAATCTTAGGAAAACTAGATGTTTCCATAAAGTACCAATTTAA
The DNA here is from genome assembly GCF_004348235.1 of Phoca vitulina. Lineage (NCBI taxonomy): Eukaryota > Metazoa > Chordata > Mammalia > Carnivora > Phocidae > Phoca > Phoca vitulina. The sequence continues at coordinate 9,906,900 of NW_022589774.1, read as the reverse complement.
GCCAAAGAAGACAGTGCTCTCTTCCTACCACTTCCCCCACAAACTACCCCTTGGTGCTATTGCTAAATAAGACCATGGCACCAACCTAGTATAGCAATCCACAAAAAATAAAACCTCCCTGCTTGCATTACCCAACTGCAACACCCCAGAAATGCCATATGCTCTTCAGCAAACTGAAGGGTCAAAAGTGATTTGGCTCAACACACTAATCAAATACGAGATCATCAGACAGCCACTATCTGAACAGAGAATTCTTAACTGAAGACTAGAATAGCAAACGGTCTTGGAGAGTAATTTCAAATAGGTGCAAATTACTGTGGAAGATAGATATTTCCCATTATTTAGACACAAAATAAACTTATCCTAAATTGTATATTTTATAATTTTATTTGAAACTTTCACCAGAAGAAATAAGATTCACAAGTAAGATTCCAAGCCAACAACTGGGCCTATGCCTTATTAACCCAAACCTCATGTTTACAAGACTCAATACCAGCCCTAATTCAGGCTAGTGGGTCACAGGCATGCCTGAAATCCTTGAGCCGAGTTAAAAGAATGAAGCCAGCATTTACTCCCACTCATCCAAGCAGAGGCAAAAAATCATTCTGCTGAACAGCAGAATTCTAACTACAAGGAATTGACTGACATGTGGAATTTAATGGAATCCCATAGAGAAAGTAGTTAATTATAATATTAAGGAAACAAATTAAAGAAATAAAGAAGCAACAAAAATACAAGCTGCAAGGAACCCATACTTAAAAAATGCCTAATTGTTAAGAGATGAAAAAGAAAAAAGACACCATAATTTTATGGGAAGCTATTTCTTGTTCTGTGCCATCCATACACTATTGAAAATTGACTAATTTTTGGCTTTCATCAACAGAAGAGTAAAGAATGGTAGAAGAATAGTGACAAAATCTGGGAGAGAAAAGATCCTAATATATAGTTACATGGTGCAATGATAGACTTAAGATCGACTCTGGTAAACCCCTCCCCTCCAAAATCACAGAAAGTTGACCAACAGAGTACTTTTATTTATTCAACAACTATTTGTTAGGTGAATTTAAGTGAAAGTCTACTGAGCTATTTGTAATACTCAGTCCTTCATTTTGCTAGAATGCCTTTTACTTTCTAGTTTCTTTAATTCCTAATAAACTTGCCCCTTATTCCCCTAGATCATATACTATTTGTATCTGTCCCTCAAAAGAAGAAAAAACTACAGATACCATAATATATGTTAATACCAAAATATCTTTCTCAGTTTTCACAATTGCTCAATTTCCTACCACAGTCACCCATTAGGTCAAGTATAATAGCCCAACTGGTCTTGACAATTCCAAGTCCAAACTCTTCCATTCATTCAACAAATATTTACCAAGCCCGTTATGGTACTGGGGCTAGGGCAGAGAATAAGACAGACAAGGTCCCAAAATTGTGGGGCTGACAGCACAGTAGGGAGTGGGGTAAGTATGGGATAAATGACAATCACAAATCAAAACAAAAATGTTATGCATTAACACAGTGAAGAATAAGGTGGAGATGGAAAGCACAAAGAAGTGCCATTTATAAATACACTGTCATCAGAGACCTGGATAAGGTGACATTTGAAGAAGTGAAAGAGACATGGAGGGAAGAGCATTCTAGGAAGGACAAATGCAAACACCCTGAGGCAGGAGCATGCTGGCAAGTTCTGGGGAATGGTGAGGAGGCCAGTGTGGCTGAAGTAAGAGTGAAGAAGGAAAGTGTAGGGGACGAGGTCAGAAAAACCGACGGGAGGGAGGACTGCCAATCATGTAGGCCTTGTAAGCCATTGTTAAGACTTTGGCTCCTACTTTGAATGAGATGAAAACCCACTGGAGGATTTTGTACAAGGGAGTAACATGACCTGAGTGGTATTTTAAAAGGATCATTCTGGTTGCTTTATTGACAACAGACTACAGAGGCGACCACAGATAGATAAGAAGGCTAATGGGGGGCTTTTTGCAATCACCCAGGCACAAGGTAATGGTAGCTTGGTCCAGGCTGGGAGCAGTGAGCAGTGATCAGATTCTGGCCATATTTTGAGGGTAGAGCAAAACAGTTTTACTGATGGACTGGAGTGTAGGCTGTGGCTGAAGCAACTAGAAAGATGAAGCTGCCATGTATTGAGCAAAGAATACAGCAGGAACAGGTGTGGAGATGGAGAGCAAGAAAATGAGGAGTTCAGTTCCGGGTATTTCAAGTTTGAGATACTTATAGAACTTCTAAGTGTTAAGTGTCAAGTTGACAATTAAGATATACAAGTCTGGGTTTCAGGAAGAGCTCCAAGCAGTAAAGAGAAATCTGGAAGTCACCACCATACAGACAGTATTGAAAACCATGGGGTTATTAGATCAACACACCTAGGGACTAGATACAGATAGAGGAGAGGTACAGAACTGGGTCTGGGGACATATCAACTTTTAGAGGTAGGGGAAGAGAGGGAGGACCCAGCAAAGGAGACTCCAAGAGGAACAGCCACTGAAGCAGAAGAGAATCAATAGAGTAGAATTCCAGAGGTCAAGTTTTAAAAGCTGTTTTAAGAAGAAGAGAATGGTCAACAGAACCAAATACTCCTGAAAGGCTGAGAAAGATGAAGACTGAGCATCGGTTACTGGATTTGACAACCTGGAGGTTACTGCTGCCCTTGACAACAACTGGTGTGGTAGAAAGAAAGGCATGAAAGCTGGAGTGTGTGAGTGTGTGTGTGTGTGTGTGTGTGTGTGTGTGTGTGTTGTGTGTGTGTGTTGACAGGGACTGGAGACAGCGAATAAAGACAATTTTCCAAGTAATTTTGCTATCAAGAAATAAGGTGGTAGATGGAGGAGAGAAGAGGGGGTTCCAGGAGAAATTCCTTTTTAAGGTAGGAAGACAGCATGTGTTATGTCGATGGGAAATGAATTTACACTGAACAGTGAGCCTCTTCCCTGGTGGTGGAGATGGATGAGAGTATGTAAGAGACACCCACTTTGGTCCACAGTAAAGTTCTTTGAGACTTCTCAAAGATTTCTCTCAAGAAAGAAGAAATAATGGAATTAACAGGGGTCACTGTGAGAATCTAGACTAAAGAGCTATCTGGTTATCCAAACAGTTCAAAACCACAGGAGCTCTGGAAGGCCACTCCCCAGTAGAGCCAGCCCAGGGGTAAGCTTTCCTGCTACAGTAGTCCCATCATCTGGCCCATGGTAAGGACCAGACTGCCTGTCAGAATCTGTAGAAGTAGAAAACTTCTGAAAAAGTGCAAATTGTTGAGTCTCATCCTCAGAAGTTCCATTTTTATGGGTTCTGGGTGAGTTCCCCCAATCTGTATTTTTAAAAGCACCCTGGGTGAGTTTTATGTATAATTACACTGGAGAAATATGGCCCTACTGTCGACTCTTCCTCATCTTGGTTCTCCCTCTTCAAAGACTTAGGCAGGAAAAGAGTTCTGAGCTTGGTGCTGCCCTGCAGAATGAACTCAGGCACCCATGAGTGGTGACTCTGATTTTCACAGGTCAGGATTTCAAGGTGAAATTTATCGCATTAACTGTGCAGGCAGGAGGGGTGAAGCAGAATCATTGCGGTCCTTCTTAAAACACATTCAGACGTAACACTCACAGGGGTTGCTCACTTCCCCTCCCAGGAGGCTGGGTGGTTAGACTAGCTGAACCCAAACTCCCCGACATTTTTCTCCATGCCAGTTTCCTCTGTCAGTCAATTTATACCCTCGAGGTCCTATTTCCCGGGCAAGTAGAAATATACTGATTTTTGAGAAATCTCCTGCTGCTGGGGGTTTCACAGTGCTATTCTTTCCATGCAGATACTGGTCAAGATTCCCTGTAAACCAGATTCCCCATCCCCTCTGGGTCCTGTACTTCCTCCTTCCTTCTCTGGACAATTACTAATATTTAATAAAATGATAACAAAACCAACAGCAATTCTCAATGGCAAGAAGCAAATCTGGAAGCAAAGAATTCACTTCTGCTTCAGGACACTCAAAAAGATAAGAAAACGCTTTTTCTTCTTTGTCTAAAAGCCTAGACTTGTTTAATCCTAGTCTGTGTCGGTAATGCTGGCATTTTCAGGGAGGGTGTTACGTTCCGTTGGCTCAAGACCAGCGTAGAAAATACTTACTTTTCAGAGAAGAAATTTTAGGTATTAAAAAAATATATATTTCATATATATGTAATTGTATTGTAGTAATTATATATATGTGAAGGGAGACTTAAGAGCAAAGTACCAGGAGTTCATATTGATATTGAAGAGAGGGAGAGGAGCAGAGAGCCAGAAGGAAAAAAGGGGAGGGAGAGAAAAGGGGGAGATAGAGATTGACTGAGGAAGCATTAAGAACAGTCTAAAAATCCAGACTTGATATTCTGGATTTTCCATACTCTCAGAGCATTCACATCTCATCTGCAGGGAGTGCTTTCTTTTCATTTTAGAAATACTTTGAAGTAACTGATCCCGTCTCCTTCCAGACTCAAGCCTTAGGACACACATTTAGTAGTTTAGAATCTAAGGCTGACAAACTATAGCCTGCAGACTGAATTTAGCTATTTTGTAAATAGTTTTACTGGAACAAAGCCACACCCATTCATTTGCACTCTGTCTCTGGCTGCCTTGTGGTTATCAGAGGTGAGCAATTGTGAGAGAGCATGCAAGGCCTATAATATTCACTATGTGGCCTTGCAAAGAAGACAGTTGCCAATACTGACCTAAGAAATCAAAGACCGTAAGAACAAAGATTTCTACTAAAACCTCTTCTACCTCTTGTCTGCAGGGCATACTGTTTTAAAATCTGGTCCAAGGATCTAAATTTTTCCTCTATTGCCACAAAAAATAAGCAGAAAGTTTATTCAGAAATTTTACGAGATTAATAACAATTCTAATCTCTGATAGAAGAATTACTTATTACTTCATAGGGAAAAAAAATGCCATCTTTTTCTTTCCTGGCAAATGAACAGGCAAAAAGATCAACAGTTAAAAGATGAGGGGATGGAAGGATGCCTGGGTGGCTCAGTCGGTTAAGCGTCTGCCTTAAGCTCAGGTCATGATCCCAGGGTCCTGGGATGGAGTCCCACATCGGGCTCCCTGCTCAGCGGGAAGCCTGCTTCTCCCTCTCCCACTCCCCCTGCTTGTGTTCCTGCTCTCGCTATCTCTCTCTCTCTGTCAAATAAATAAAGAAAAAATCTTAAAAAAAAAAAAAAAAAGTGGAAAATGTGAGTAGATCCCCTTGAGATCTCTGCGAGAACCTCCCTCCAGTGTCCGTGGGTAGGAATGTGGTCCCTGACACAGGCCTCCTTGTGCTGTGGCTCTTCTGAGCGGACGGATATTTACATCGTGAAAATACTCTGCCAACTGGTACTCTCTCCACAGGTGACTGTGAGCAGATGCCTTCGTGGGATAAGTATGAACGGATACCCTCTTCCTCATTTTTCATTCCTCCACCCTCTTTGCAGAGGAATGGAAATACACAGCCTATACACTGTCTTTTAGAAACCAAAGTTTGTGTCCTTCACATCCCTTCATCTCTCGTGGGCTGTACTTGAACTTGCTATTGCATTCCTTATTAAATTACAGCCCCACCAAATATCTAACATGTATGCAATCTCCCTAGACTATTTGTAAACAATCTTGCACTCCCAGATGCAAGCATCTGCTTATTTTTTCTAAAGACTTAAGCACTGAATATTCTCCAGTATAGCCTCAGGTTAGAACATTTGATAATCTACCACAACAAGAATCAAAACTTCCAACCAGAAGTCAATCTAAATTATCGGCGTATTTAGTGTTACAGATTAAATAGTTGTGTTCAAATATGCTTTTTTCTAGTTAAATCACCTTCCCTTTAATGTACATTATAATTCCAGAAACTTGTTTTAAATTCTCTTCAATTAGAAAGTAGTTAAGAGTTTTCAATGTCCCTTTCCAGCGAGAAGAAACTTTTTATGATCACTGTTGAAACTGTTTTATACATTATGTATATACCACAGTCAGTGAGGGGATGTCGAAGGCAAGGAGAAGACCATCTGACAAATTATTCACATAGCATGCTTCAGGTAGGTCGGTCAGATTCCTAGTACTTCAAAAACATAAGCCTTTCTTATCTGCTTCCCTTCTACATTGAGAGCAAACATTTAGCAGTGCTATCAGAAGAAATGTTCTTCAAATCCATCCTTCACTGTATTTCAAACAGACAGTGCTACAGCTCTCATCCATGGGAGTATTTCACACGTACCACAATGGGACTTGTTCTAACTTTCTATTTACATTCTGGAGGACGGCCAAAGTCCTTTCTAGTTCTCTTTGATCTGATGCCAGAGACTTGGTATCTAACACCCACCTGGAAGAAATTCCCTTAGGAGCTCCAGGACCAAAGAGGAATTGGGAAGGAGTGGGAAAATACCATATAAACCCATCCTACATCCTATCATTCTCCAGCTTACCAATCTGTGCAAGTTACTTGATGCAGTGCAAATTCCTTAGGCATGTTATTGCAAGGCATTCATAAATCTCAACAACTGTGCTTCGTTTTATGCCTTCAAACCATATCCTAAAACTCTCCAGCATAATCTAACACCTCTATTCCAGCTTTGCCATCATTTTTATCCATATACCATTTCTCACTTCAGAGTCACCCTCTAGCCTTTACTCCTTCCAAACCCTACCTATCTCTCCAGGTTGAGTTCAGGTACTATGGTCTCCATGACACTTGACACTTGTGTTATCATCTTACTTTCCTGAACACATGGCACCTACTATCCAAACCACAGAATTCAGTACTTGAGTATTCACTCCTTACATGACAGATGCCTGAAGTAATGAAGTATGTAAGGATGAATGTGTACTCCGCCGTCACAAAGTTTACAACCACGTGGGACCACAAATCAATATAAAAGTTTCTTTTACCCTACAAGAGAGTAACTTACTCAAAAGCTAAGGAATCTATCTGTACTTTTAGGGTATCCTCTACTATAATATTTTTCAAGCTTTTCTGACCATGATGCACAGTAAAAACAACAACACAACAACAAAAAAACACCACCTTATATTGCAATCCCGAATACACACATACACACAGAACTGAAACTCAAATTTGATACTATCTATGATACAATTTGATATTCTATTCTAGTCTCCATTTTATTTGTTATAAAATGCTAGTTACAGTTCACTAAATTGATTTCATGACATAAGGGAGTTGTAACCCACCATCCCTCAGGCACTGTCCTTGACACAAACCAGGTGCTCAATAAATACTTGTTTACTAGACTGACTCATCTTTTACACACAGCAGGTCAGAATTCTACAATGAAATGATGTTTCCTGGACACTGACAAAGTTTAAGATGATGCCTTTTAAGACCTTCTTCCAATTACTTTAAAACCAGGACAATATTTTTAAAAGAGTCTGTCTGTGGGAGCTTTTAACAAGATCAAAGGAAAAACCCCTTTTCCTAAAGGGAAAAGGCCAGAAATTCCATTCATCAACATGGCATCCTTAAGAGGCTAACCAATCCTTCCAAAGAAGTTCTTTTTAGCAGCTCTGGTTCCAGAAGAACTTCAACCATGAGCACGTGATAAGCCTTCAGGGTAGTAGCAAGGATTTCCTCTCTGTGGGATGGATGGACTAATGCCTGGTGCTGGAAGTTAGATTTCTACTGAAGAGAAGACATTTGGTTATTTATTGGGAAACTCCGTTCTCTGTAAGTCATGTTCACGGCACTTTTTTCATTGGATTACCAGTACCTGGAATTATCTTTTATTTTTGCATGTTTTGTTTACATGTACACACACACACACACACACACAGACATGAGAGCAACCTTTAGAGGACCGGAAGGTCTTGTCTTATCGTCTGCTACCCCTTCACCTTGAGGTGCATTTTTGTTGTTTTTTAAAGGGAGAGAAATGTCTGACTTGTAAAATAAGCAGCAATCCTATACGAGAAAGACAGTGGCCTAGGTAAGCCTGGTTTGTTGTCTGGTTCTTCATTCACTGACTTATTCATTTTGCAAAAATATGCTAAAACATACTGCATGCCAGGTGGTTGGTTAGACACTGAAGATACAAGGAAGAAATAAGACTCAGTCCTGGCCCTAAAGTAATTTTATATGATCTATAAGGGAAGACACAAATCATTAAAATGCAAAGTGAGAGACATACTATACTAGGGAGTAAAGAGCAACCATACATCTGTTTTTCTCTTCTGTAAAATAAAGAGCTTGACGAGACAAACTTCAACGTCCAGATCTAAAAAGTTGCTTAATTCTACAACCTTACCTGTCAGCAATGTTTCTAAGGATACCTCTCTCACCAGGTCTTTTTAATACTTTCTTTTCTTACAGGAACATTCTGGAGGAATGTTAAAAATGCCATTAAGAACTGATTTCACAAAGACAAATGACATCAGAGACATGAAATATCAGCTGGTTTCCAATTAACTTCAGTTCTATAAAGAACTAAATAATTTTCTGCACCTACACAGTGCTTTTTGCCAATATTCCTAGCTCGGTCAAGTCCTATATTCCCAGATGCAGGTGAATGTTTATATTGAATAGACTGCAAAAGATAACAGAAATTAAGGTACAAGGTTAAAGGTTTTAAGGTTAAAGCTTTCTAATAAATGAGCACAGGGTTCTCAAATAATTGTTTCCATCTTTGGAGGAGAAAAAGATAACTCTTGGTTTCTAGGTCCACAAAAGCTGACGCAGTTCTATTCCAGGCTCTAAACAAATGATCACACATCTTTGTCCACGTCTAGCTAGGAGGGACAGACAACACGTCATGTTTTAGATTAAGTTCTTCAGTAGCAAGAAAGAACGGATTTTCTGCTCTTGCTTCCCTCACTTGAAAAAGCAAATGTCTGGATCTCTTTGAAAATTAGCCCAATCTATAAAACACTGGAACTAAACTGAACTCCCACCACTACTTGGCTCCCGCATTCCTCCGCAAGCTTGGAACAAAGACCCCATTGCCTTCCGCGTGTAGGCGGATTAGAATTGTAATGCAGCCATGCAGCACATTGTTGCACCGTGACTCTGTGCTGGTAAGTCAAGGAAGCCTTCTCGAGATTTTTCTCCGTTCTCCTCCTTTCCTTGGCAATAAAATTTCAAGTCTACCATATACCATAGATGTGTAATTTAGCTTAAAGCAGGCTTGTCTATATATTTCTAAATAGAGAGACAGGCATTACTTCAACTGCCTGTCTATACTGAGTGCTGTTTCCAGCCCTGGTAGAGGTCTCATCAAAGGCCAGACTAAGTGGACATGTCCTGAAAGTCAAACACTCCAAGTTCATAAATGTCCAAGGAGAACCTAAACTATATATATTAATATAATACAATATAATAGTATACTACTGATAGTATATTAACAATATATAGAAAGATGAAAATAGGAAGGAGCTAAGTGGTAAAAACACCAGCAAAGGGACAGCAAGAGGGTGAACCAATTCTCCCCAGTTTTGTCCAGAATTTACAGACCAAGTTTATAAACTTTTTTTTAGTGGCACCTCCTTTCTAATTTAATTTCTAAGCACATCCTGAATGCCTGAAGTAATGGAGTATGTAAGGATGAATGTGTACTCCGCCGTCACAAAGTTTACAACCACGTGGGACCACAAATCAAAGTACAACACAAAGGAGGATGTGCTACGTTTTAGCAAAGGCATCATCAGGGCCGACTGATTCCAAATGGATGATTTCATAAACTTTTAAAAAGCAGTTATGGACAAATTTAGATTTTTCCGAATAACTGATAAAATACAAGTGGGTGGTTTTGACACAATATGATCAATATAATACACACCCTCAACTGCATTTTCTTTCAGTGCTTCTCCTGATGTCTTACTACACGAGTTTTTAGAACATTGACATTGAGTAAAATGCCTGGCATTGTCATTCTTAACACCAGAATAAAAGAAGGGAGCATTGTAAGGAATCCACAGAGAGAACTTCTATGAATACATGTACAGATAAGGACAGAGCCTAGTTCTACATACCACATATGCCTTAATATAATAAAAGAATTTCTCCCCTAAATTATCCTTTCAGAAAGGGAAGAATTGCTTTGTATTCTAGTTCTTACAAAGCTTCCCAGTTACTTCATTTTAGACCACAAATTACTGTGGGGAAATCAAATTAGCTTGAAATGACCTCAAATAATACAAGTTTTGGAAGCTTATAGGACACATAATAGAAGATTCTTGTTGTTTTGTTTTGTTTTTTAAGAGGCAAAGAGATTAACCCAGATTTATGTAATTATCCCTGGGAGGTATGGCTCTAAAATTAAAAGTGCTGAATACTGTAAATAATAAGCCCTTTAAAGAATACTTTATTAGGCAGGAGAATAAGTGGTTATATTGTGAAGATCCCAAATATAAACTAAAAGAAGAAATGGAAAAATGCATACTAATGTTACATGAATCAGTATATATGGCTTAAAATAAAATTTCCAGTAATAGCAATCTTATACAAATTTTTAAAATACACTATCATAAATAATTTATTCATGGAAATGAATATAATATGATCTGGGAAACTATGCTGATGGCTAAAAGGTGACTTTAATAATCACTGATGTTAAAGACGCATATAAAGAACTGGAATAAAATGGTTCCATAAGGGGGCACCTGGGTGGCTCAGTCAGTTAAGCATCTGCCCTCAGCTCAGGTCATGATCCCAGGGTCCTGGGATTGAGTCCTGCATCTCAGGAGAGTCAGCTTCTCCCCCTCTCCCTCTGCCCCTGCTCATGTGCTCTCTCTCTCTCAAATAAATAAATAAAATCTTTTAAAAAAATGGTTCCATAAGATATAAGAATGTGGAATTTAATCCTAATTTTTATATATGTTATTTATAACATGTAAGTTAATAAATTAAATATTTTAAATAGGCATCTAATTATTTCACCTATTTCCCTAAAATTTTTATATATTCAAGTTGGTATAAACCTGTTTTAAAAATCTTCCCAAAGGGAAAATGAGAAATAGCTTAATATTGGGGGTTGTCTTTTACACATTCATATGGTAAATTTCATGTTAAGACTCAAAAGAAATATGATGGTAGTCCAAAGGGGATTCTGTGGGAGAACTGTCCTACAACAGAGCAGTACCCACACCAAAATTTCAGTCCCAGAAGATTCCAGCATAAGTCAGGTAGCATATGGGTGGTAGGCCAGCCACTTGTGCAGGTATGATTCTTACTGTTTCCATGGAGTAGCTATAAGTCACCCAAGTGGAAGGAGCCCAGCTTGAGACCCTTCCTTCCCACTTTATTCCTACTTAAAAAGGAAAATCAACTGTAAAGGCAGATCAATCACCATCAACACCAATATAATGAAAGAGCATCATATAGAATCATTATAAAGAAACAGCATGCAATGTACCCTTTATGATAACAATAACATGGGGGGAGGGATTCTTTTTTTCTCTTATTTGCCTTGTACCAATTCAAAAACTTTGCTTCCTCCAAAGTCCTCTTGTCCTTTCAAGTGAAGAGCAAACATGTCGGAAGTCAGTAGCACAGATAGCAGAAATGTGAGCATTTTAGCTAACTTTGCATGACCTGTGCTATCCAACGCCAGAGAGACCTCGCTCCACCGACCGTATCATCAACAGGACAAACGATGATACTGTCCACATCAAGGCTTCGGGTGGGGGAACCTCACTAGGAAACTATCCTGACTCTAAAGAACACTGTCCAAAGTCACGGTTCTTATTTCAACTCTCAGCACTAGGATATGGTTGGCACAGATCATAATAAACCCCAGATTTACCCATCTGTTGGAGGTCCAGGCATCTGCCTAAAATTCCACAGATATTTTCACCATCAATACTATTATAATGAAAGAACATCAGTGCTATACTCACACTAACAGCATAACTCTATTTCTAACAATGATTCCAAAACAGAAGACAATTTCTGCAAGAGCTGTGGTAATCTGGAAAAAGAGGATGTTGGGAGGCCCTTGCCCTTCGACCGTTCTCAGGCCCCTGCATGCACTCACACGTGTCACACCCCCCAGTCAACGCTTTTACCCTGATCCTTCAAACTTCACAGTCCTTTGCCCATATGATACCCTCGCAAGGAAGTCATCAAAAATACATTTAATATATCAATCTCTTTAGGAGTAAAAAGAATCACTACTCTTATTCATTGTTCAGGGGAATGCAAAATGGTATAGTCACTTTGGAAGACAGTCTGGCAATTTCTTATAAAATCAAACATACTCTTAACCATAAGATCCAGCAATTGCTGCTTGGTATTTAACCAAATAGGGTGAAAACTTACATCCACACAAAAACCTGCACATAAATGTTTATAGCAGCTTTATTCATAATTACCCAAACTTGGAAGCAAGCAAAATGTCCTTCAACAGGTTAACTGATAAATAAACTGTGGTACATCCACACAATAGAATATCATATAGGGATAAAAATAAATGAGCTATCAAATCATGAAAAGACATGGAGGAAACTTAAATGCATTTTACTAAATGCAATAAAAGACAATCTGAAACGGGTACAGATTGTATGACTCCAACTATAGGACATTCTGGAAAAGGAAAAACTATGGTGATAGTAAAAAAGTCAGTGGTTGCCAGGAATTTGGGAGGAGAGAGGAATGAATAGGTGGACACAGAGGATGTTTAGGGCAGTAACAGTATTCTGTATGATACTGTAATGGTGGTTACATGTCATTAAAACACTGTCCAAACCCACAGAATTTACAGCACCAAGAGTGAACCCCATTGTAAATTATGCACTTTGGGGGATACTAATGTAGTCACTGTTGTTTCATTAATTATAACAGATGTACCACACTGCTGTAGGATGCTGACATGAGAGAAGCTGTGTGTAGAGATGGGGGGAAAAGGTACGTGGGGCATCTTGGTACTTTATTTAGAGTTCAATTTTGCTAATCTAAAACAGCTCTAAAAATAAAGTCTACTAATTAAAAAAAGAGCATTACTAAATTTCATTTAAAAGACTTGTTTTAGAAGCCAAATGAAATTTGTTATAGCCTTTCAAAGGCATTTTTCATTCAAAAGTATTAAAATCTTAGAACAATGGACTGCCAAAAAGTTGTCTTACAGCCAGTTTTTTTAAATCCAAAAAAATAAAGACAAGGATTGTGCTGATAAAAAAAAAAAACCCACAACTAAAAAATAAAACCTTACCAATCTAACATAAATAACACTAATAAAATCACAGACTAACAACATAAATTTCCCTATTAACACAGTATCAAAAACACTAGCATCAAACTATAATGGCTGATGTTTAACATACTAACTACTAGGTCTGGAGAAAACAAACAGGAGGAAACAAAATCTCTGGTCCCCAGAAGGTATGACTCAAATGACTGATTTTCTCAAAACTAACCTCCAAGGCTTCAGTCTAAGAATGTAAGAAGGGAACAGGGAAGCCTTAGCTTCCATAGGAAGGGCGAGGGCAAAGTACTGGGGATGGAGGAAGATAGGGCTGATCCTCTGAGGACTCCAGGAATAAGCCACATCCCATCCAACCCGCTCAGGAGCTACAGCTAAAACAAATGTCCACACCTCCAGATTCTGCCCATGTGTATTTCATCACTGTTTGATCTAGTGCTCTCAGAAATGGGTAACCAAAGATAAAAGATACAGCCTAGAAACTATAGAAACTATGTTGGTATCTTAAACATCACCTGTGGGAAAAATAGCAAGAACAATAAAAAAAACCTTTTTAAAAATATTTTCATGGCACTGTTATTATTCAATAAGATATCCCCTCATTATAAGAGAACTACAGTAATAAAAAACATTTATATTTCTATTCAATAGAATTCCATGGAATCTGTTAAAAAGACTGGTAACACTGGTTGGTTATTTTAAGCAAAATCATCTGATCATCAGCTTTGGAAATTCAGAAATTTAATTTTTATCAGTCCAGCAAATCATTAGGCTCTTGGGAACTGACTTGTGCTAACAAAACTCAACCAAACTGATTTACATACCAGAAACAACTGCATGTTAATTTTTGAGTGAAATTTTTTTTTTTTTTTTTTGTCAAAACAATAAAGGCAGGTATCTGGACAGGGCAAGTCCTCACAGAAGACCAAAATTTCGAGATCAATAGATTGCTTGGTAAGCAGAACACTGGAGCAAATAAATGGGAGTTGAACACTCCCAGGCAACAGTTCTATCAAATTATAGAAAACTGCCCATCTCTGATGTAGAGATAATTCTCTCTAAAAGTAATCAGACCAGTTATCTAAAATTGGAAGACTCGCCCTCCCAGACAATGGGGCACAGATTAAAATTTTTACCCATTTCTTTTTCAATATTCCTTATATGTCACTAAAGCTTCTTACATTAACTGTATGTCATAATCCCCTTAATCTCACAATGCTGCCTTTAACCATAACATAAAAATGAATCAAAATTACTCCACCTATTACAGGTTTAGCTTTATCATCTTGATTCCAGATTTGGGGATTTGAAGATCTTATCTCATTAACTTGAGTTTTTAGACTTAAGTGCATTTAAAAAAGTGGTTAACATTCCAATGTGATACATATCTTTCCAGTTAACTCCTTATCTCCAGATGCAGAAATTCACAAGATCCATAACTAGTCAAAAATAACAAATATAGGGCACCTGGGTGGCTCAGATGGTTAAGCGTCTGCCTTCGGCTCAGGTCATGATCGCAGGGTCCTGGGATCGAGCCCCACATTGGGCTCCTGGCTCAGGGGGGAGCCTGCTTCTCCCTCTGCCTCTGGCTCTCCCTCTGCTCATGATCCCTCTCTCTCTCTATACCTGTGTCTCAAATGAATAAATAAAATCTTTAAAAAAAATAACAAATATGATAAAGTTCCTGTTAAGAACATTCTCTCTGAACCAATATCTTTCATCATTTTAATCCGTATCTAAACTATCAAGGAAAAAAGTATATTGAATACACAAAGACACACAAGCAGGCAAACAAAAAGCAAAATACAACTTTTTTTAAAGGTTAAGAAAAAAAACATCAGAGTTGAATAAATCTAAGAAAGAACTTTATTGCTCCAAACAAGTAAACTCCAAAGAGACAAGACAGAAAACTATAAGAGCAAGTCAAGACAGGCAATGGTACTAAGAACGAACAGCTTGACAGAACCCGGGAGAGGGTACAGGAAAAGGCACTCTTGCGAACAGTCAGCACTGCCCACAGCCATGAGTCTCCCCTGGTCAGAACAACTCAATAGGATTATTTCTGGGATCAGAAATAATTTAAAAAAAAAAAGCTACAGAATTATTCTGCCAGGTACTTCAAAGAAAGCTCCACTTCCCCAAAACTTTCAGCAAGTGTACCTGCTTGCATTTTTAGGTCCTTCCTTCTGTTCTCTCTATAAATTAGAAAGAAGCAACCCTCACTGTTCTCCAGAGTACCTCTTAATTACACTAATTTCCCAAACTCATGAATTCATGAAGGACACCCTTGGCTTTTCAAGCTACTTCAAGAGACTGTAACGAAAAGGTCAATCACTAGGTAACAACCAAAATCAACAGGCCCTTCTTTAATTAGTTAGACATAAAGTTAAAATATTTTTGTGTTTAAATATTTATAAGGCATTAAATGGTGGGGAGGGATGTACTGGGGTCTCTAAGAGAAAAACTAATTTTTCATTTTTTGCACATGCACTAATGTTTTGAATGCCAAGTGATTTTCTGTCAAAAATTTTTTCAGGGTGCCTGGGTGGCTCAGTTGGTTAAGCGACTGCCTTCGGCTCAGGTCATGATCCTGGAGTCCCAGGATCGAGTCCCGCATCGGGCTCCCTGCTCGGCGGGGAGTCTCCTTCTCCCTCTGACCCTCCCCCCTCTCATGCTTTCTCTCTCTCAAATAAATAAATAAAATCTTAAAAAAAAAAATTTTTTTTCAAAGCTTCAATAACCAAGGATCCAACCTGTAACATCAATTACAGTACATTCACATAATGAATTGGTGACGGAAATGGCAGAAAAGTAAGGAAAACAAGTGGAAACTGACTTTGCTCAGATGCGGTCTTAAGAAAGTGTGGTCTAAGTACAGTGTCTCATCCTAAAGGTCTACAGTGGTCCTGAAGTAAGGATATGCTGATGCCTGAAGGCTGGTTCTCAACTGTCGCAGAATAAGGGAAGAGAGAAAGCAGGTTAAACCCAGCTCGGCTGCGTTGTTACCCTAGGGGACTGGACAAAACATGGGAAAGGATGATGAACAAGTTAATAGTCGTTGGACCTGTCATGGAACTAAAAAGAACTACTGCAATGTTTTCTCTTGTGTTTCTCATTCTTCATCAAAACCCCCATGACAGCATTCCTTTAGTCCTTACTGGTAAAAAATAAAAATGACAAAGCTCAGTTAAACAAAATATCCTTCCCTACTCAGAAATAAAGGCAAAGGAAATGGGACTCAAGGCATCGACATGAGGTGTGCCTCACAATCACAAAAAAAGCTTGGATAGCACACAGCCTTTCAAATGGTGAATGGATTCCTCGTTTTCATCCTTCTTTACCATTGTGGAGATATATTTACAGATTCACTGTTGGGAAGCACTTGCCAAGGAAAGAAAATTCTCCCTTTATAATAACTCTGAGATCTGGTAAAATGACAGAATGAGGTTTTGTGATGCACGGCTTAGGACAGCTGCAGAAGCATTTATAGAAACTGGCCAGACACCATGATTCGAATCCACTGATTTCATATGTCCCAGTGCACCAAGAAATTAAGAAACTCTGACCACACTACCTCTTACCCTTCTCCATCCAGGAGGCAGCTGAGAGTCAAAAGCCAAAACATTTCAAGCACCCAGAATTTGAGGAGTTGATGTAAAGGAAATGGAAATTTTATTTTTATTTATTTTTTTTTTTTTAAAGATTTTATTTATTTTTATTTGAGAGAGAGAGAATGAGAGAGAGCGAGTACATGAGAGGGGGGAGGGTCAGAGGGAGAAGCAGACTCCCTGCCGAGCAGGGAGCCCGATGCGGGACTCGATCCAGGGACTCCAGGATCATGACCTGAGCTGAAGGCAGTCGCTTAACCAACTGAGCCACCCAGGCGCCCAGGAAATGGAAATTTTAAAAACCCTCCAAGGATATGAGAGTTTTCTATACCAAATGTTTGTTCGTTCCAATCACTGTACTACACAAATTAACACCATACCTGAAGTAAGCTAACTCTAGAAGTTGTAAATTCCCTATCTCTGGGGAAGGACGAGGGAGGCCAGATCAATGCTGTCCAAAATGAGCAACCAAGACGGTTCACTGGGATGTGTGGGAAGAAAATATTAGAAACTCTATTTATATTTAAGTTTGATCTCATCCTTCTAAACTTTCCATTTACTATACTTGTACATAATATATTACTATAGCATATATGTATAGCATTTATAAATAAGTCAGTGTATATATATTATGTATATATGCCAAGAAATATTTTATTGTGCTTGATCAAAAACACTGAGAGACCATAGGGCCAGAGAGCCACTTAGAGCCCGTGATTGTAAAGGGACTCAAATACTGAGCAGGACTTTGAGATAATCTGAGAGTTCACTTCCTAACTTTAACATCCTTTCATTCTTGCTCAAATACATCTACAATTCTAATTACCTGTTTTTGGAAAATATTTTCCATTAGACAAAAAAAATATAAGCAGTGGACAAACTATTTCAGTACAATTCTTTTAAACTTAAGTGATATTGAGGGTGTGTTTGGATTTAAAGGGAGTAAGTTTCCTTTTGTAAAGTGAATGAGATAAAGGTCAATCTGTATATCCAAAGGTAGATAAATGGAATCATCGGTTTCAATTACTTCTATTCAGTTACCTGGTATTTAGGTAAAGTTTCATCTTTCATTCTTGCAGCACTGAATAGAGAATTTCCAACATTTTTTTCCTTACAGACTCCAATAAGATTATCAGGCCAGAATGAAAAAAACAACTTTTTCTAACTCATAAAGTGTCAAAATGCTCTGTAACAGAGTAGATGGAAAAGGTGTTCTATGTACAGCTCTTCTTTAGGTAAGTACTTCGCCTCCTCTTCATTAATAAAACATGTGACTCAGGCTCTCTGTTCAAAGTCCCTATGAACTAAGTCTTTCACAACCTGACAGTTCCAGCTTTAAAGGATCCTATAAAGACTGGGGAAATGCTTAGTAAACCATGCCTATGTGGCTTTATACGCTTTTGCCTTCCATGCACAAGAGTGAACCACACACTATATGATAAACTTGTATGGATATACTTCTTAGACAACAGCACTTGTTTTCCACAGGGAAATATCATTCTTGGACTCTGAAAACTCAGCCCTGTCTAAGTTGTAGATTCATGGAGCTTAAGTGACTAAGAGCATAAGAAGTGCAATTAATCACTTTTCTTTATAAAAATACTATATGCGGCAACTGGATGGCTCAGTTGCTTGGGCATCCAACTCTTCGTTTTAGCTCAGGTCATGACCTCAGTGTTGTGGGACTGAGCCCTGTGCTGGGCTCTGTACTCAGTGTGGAGTCTGCTTGGGATTCTCTCTCCCTCTCCCTGTGCCCCTCCTGTGCGTGCTCTCCCTCTCTCACTCACTCACTCTCAAATAAATATTTTAAAAAGATACTATATGAGCAACAGAAATTTATGCATACTCAATGGTGCTAACCTGTAAATCTATGAAAGACACATATGACTAAAGTTATTACGTATCTGACCTGAATAATTTCATGATTAATTTTAATTAAATTTCTCTTTAGAATTTTTCCAGAGAATAGAAACATAAAGAATACTTTTAAACTCAT
Source organism: Phoca vitulina (assembly GCF_004348235.1). Taxonomy (NCBI): domain Eukaryota; kingdom Metazoa; phylum Chordata; class Mammalia; order Carnivora; family Phocidae; genus Phoca; species Phoca vitulina. The sequence continues at coordinate 9,888,130 of NW_022589774.1, read as the reverse complement.
GTTATGAAACTAGTATAACTTTGATACCAAGTCAGATAGGGGCAGGATGAATAAGGAAAATTACAGGCCATTATCACTTGTGAATACAGATATAAAACATCCAGTAAATTAAATCCAGCAATATATTTTTCATTTCTAAAATTGTATGGTTGTTTTCTAATCTATGTCACTTTTTTGTTGTCTCTCATTCCCTAAAGAAGTCTTCACACTTATCCTTTTTCTGAGTATATAAAACATAGATGTTTTGTAGATCAGTAATTTCAATAACTGAAATTTGTGTGTCTACTTCTCTTTATTATTTTGCTGATTTTCTTTCATTATATCTTATTTTCTTATATGCCTAGTTATCTTTGACTATGTGCTAGACAATGTACTTTAAAAATGCACACACCCACACGAATAATTTGAGATGCACTATCTTCCTACAAAATAATGTTCAACAAGCACCTGGGTGGCTCAGTTGCTTAGGCATCCAACTCTTGATTTCGGCTCAGGTCACGACCTCAGGGTTCTGAGATCAAGCTCCATGGGTTCCGTGCTGAGTGTGGAGCCTGCTTGGGATTCTCTCTCTCCCTCTGCCCCTCTGCCCACCAGTTGCATGCTCTCTCTCTTAAAAAAGAAAAAAAAAAGAATGTTTGTTTATGCCAGGCACCTGGGAGTGGTTCCAAACTGGCTCCATGTGAATCCAAGTTCAAAGATTGAGTGCCCCCTGGATTAGCCAGGTGATGCAAAACTGGCTCTAAATCTGTTTGCAGGATGGTATATTTCTGTTTTCACTTCATCCGAAGATGAAGGCCTCTTAGGGGCCCAGCTGAACAGTTTGGGAGGGTTGTCAGACAGTCTACCTTTGATGGGTCCTGGACTTTGTCTCCCTTGCCCCATGAGGCTACCAAAACCTCTGTTTTGTAGCTATAGGTATACCCCACTTTTCAAAAGTTTGTGTTATGCTACTTTGCCTTTACAGAAGACCTACATTAATACATTTTCACTAATCAAAAGAAATTCAAAAAGGATTTTAGCTTTTACGAAAAAAGGCAAAGAACAAAAGTAGCATTCAGCCTCTGGCTTGCAGTGGGCTCCCCTGGCAGCTACAGCGGCACCGCCAAACTCCTTCCCTGGGAACTGCACTCAGTATCTCAGCATCAAGTTGCCAGAGCTTTGAACTGTGTCTGTGAGCACCTGTGCCTTATCTTGATTTATTTTGTGCATCCATTAGCAAGATATGTCCTAAGGTATCAGAAAATCTTGAGAGAAGTTATTTTTTGGGTCTGGGAATGCTCAATTTTTTCATATCAAGTAAGGGTAATCGCTTCTTTGCTTGATGCCATTTCAGCTTCAGAATGGTTTCATAGGAACACTCTACTTTCAGATAGCAGAGGAAACCTGTATTTCTTGCAGACTGGAAAGTGTGTTCAAGGTTTACTTCTGTTGTTCCTACCTTTTCCTAGGTTTATACCCAGAAACTCCTACCTATTTTGTTAATACTTGGAGATGATTTTGCCCCTCAGAAAGACTGTGCTAAAAAAGCCTGGCTGAACATTACCAGAGGCAAAAGTAAGTCCTCCCTAGTAACATACAAAAAAGATATTGCATTATGTCCAAGTTGGGCTTATTCGAGAAATACAAGGTTGGTTCAACAATTTTTAAAACATGTTAATGTAATCTGTCCTTTTCTGAAATTAAAGAAAAATTACTGATCACTTCAATAGGCAAAGAAAGCACATTTTATTAAATTCAATATTCTTTCATGATAAAAAATTCAAACTAAGAATAAAAGAGAACTTCTTTAACCTAATAAAGGTATTGAACCAAACCAAACCAAACCAAACAAAAAAGCCTTTAGCATCATCACACTCAATGGCAAGGTGAATTCCATAAAAATACAAAACAAAGATGCCTAACTCCTTGACATCATACTAGAAACCCTAGCCAGCACAAAAGCAAGTTAAAAGTATAAGGATTAGAGGAACATTTATAGCAAATAAGCAAAAAATGCTCAGGCTTTTAAATCAGTGAAATAAAAAATAAAACCACAATGATACCATTCTGTACCCATCTGATTAGTAAAATTAAAGATTCATCAATGTAAAGTATTATTAAATATATGAGCTAGTAGTGAGCTTTCCACTATTCCATTTTCACCCCCAGCTGGGTGTACTGCAATACAACTCTGACATCAACCACTTGGAGTTGGCATTGGACCCCACAGGCTTAAGGCTCAGTCCTCCACAAGATGCCGTTACTTCAGATACCAGCTGTTCTTCAAGAGTTCCCAGACCACCCCAACTTCTGACCAACTGGCAATACATTCAGGAGTTCCCCAACCCCTTCAGATTCGATAATTCACTAGAATGACTCACAGAACTCAGGAAGGTGTTATGCTTACAATTACTTACAGGTCAGAAACGGCCAAATGGAGACTCCCATAGAGTGAGATGGGGGTGGGGGAAAATGTAGCACTTTTGCGCACTCTCCTCATGGAATCCAGGACAGTCACCCGCCCAACACATCAGTGTGTGTTAACCAGGACACTCCACTGAGCCTCAGGACCAGAGTTTTTATTGGGGTTTCATTATATAGGCATGACTGATTAAATCATTGGCCACATGACTGAGCTCAATCTACCAAGAACCAAGGACATTAAAATGTATTCTTCATTATAGCACATGCAGTATTATCTTAGCTCAGGCTATTATAATAAAATGTCAAAATATTGTTAAAACAAAACAACAGACATTTACTTCTCACAGTTCTGGAGGCCAGGAAGTCCAAGGTCAAGGACTTCTGCCAGCAGATTTAGTTCCTGGTGAGGACCCTCTTCCTGGTTTGCAGAGAGCTTATAAGCCTTCTCCCTGTTTCCTCAATGGCAGAGAGAGGAACAAAGAGCTCTCGTCTCTCTTCCTCTCCTTATAAGGGCACTAATTCTACTATGAGGGTCCCACCCTCAAGACCTCATCTAAACCTAATTCCCTCCCAAAGGCCCCACTTCCAAATACCATCACATTGGGGGCTAGGGCTTCAACATATGAATTTGAGGGGGATACAAACATTCAGTACATAATAAGTATCATTTCAAACAGATTTTGGAAACTTACATTTAACAATTTTTATGGAAAAAATTTACAAATTTATAAATATTCATGGTTAAACATTTGGAGTGTATCGAACTCATACAAAAGTTGAGGACTGACTCCTAGATATCTGATTCATATAAAAATATGTCTATCTCCTCTAAGTTCCTTTATCATATGACATAAGAGCATCTTCTAGATTAAACTATACAATTAGTATTGTTAGTGCGACACTGCCTAATACTTTCTTTTTAAGTCCACATATATATTTGATCTTAAAGACTGGTTTAAGGAGTACTCTTCAAACAATAATGAATGAGATAAAGTGAAAGGACATGGAAGGTAATAGGTGAATTTAAAAAGCAAAACTTCAGTTTTAATGCTATTAAAAGAAAATACCAAGCAATGATGCTACAATAATGTCCTGCTGACTCTGTCCTCTAACCTGCTCTACCCAAAAGTCATCCGTTTATCACACCTACGTCCATTCTCTCACAGCTCTGTTATAATAGTAATGTGGGAAAATTCTCTCCCACCATTTCCTGGATTCAAGTCAGGCATTTGCTCTGGTAGGACCATACCTATAAAGAAGGGTCTCTGTAAAAGAAATACAGTGTCTAAAAACCAGTGGAACAAGAGGCTCTTGGCTGTCAACTCAGGCACTCTAATGAAGCAGAAACATACACACACAGTCAGCCAGGACCAAGTCCCAGAGTCCGAGATAGTCCAAGAGCTGTCGGCAGACCTTACAAGGACCACTTCAAATAAATGTCCCCAAGCCTCACAATCTCTGGAATGTGTTGTAGTAAGATTTTATCTAAACTCAGACACTCACCATGGTCACATTATCACAGATGGTGCCCCCAACTAACAGATTTCAGAAGGTCAAACTTTAAATAAAGAACTTAGAAAGTCAAATTTTACCTATGTGCTATTATTGTTCTTGGCTCCAAATTAAACAGTTCCTTTAATTCTCAAGAGATTTTTATTTTATCTTTTCAAAGGCATAAAAATACCCCATGTTCACCCAGACAGGTGTGGCCCATAAGTAAGGCCAATAACCTTCTACCCTAAATAGACTCCATTCTCATTATTCCTGGTAGTTAGGTTCTATAAAGTTGTTGTGAATACTGACGCATCGCTCCTTGAGGAAATACAGGATTAGACTCTTGCAAGCCTCTAGTCACAATACTTCATCAACAGATCAATATGTAAACTTGTTTTATGTATGTTTCTGTTTTAGGACACCTTATTTATTATATATTGTTGATTCATTAACATTAAACTCATGGCCAACAGTGCTTATAAGCTCATGCCTGAACAAAGCTTGTCTAACACAAGTATTTTCTCCCTAAAGCACATCAAAGCCTTCTTGCACTTAGGAACACTAGACACTTGAGGGCCATTTTAGGTAGCAAAATCACAAAGAAAAAGCACAAAAATGAAAAACATGGCACTAAACAGGCCATGAAAGACTCTTGTCTACAGTATGAGAGCTGAGAAAAGAAGGCAAAGCATCATTTTCTTCAACTTCAGCTGAGGAGCATGTCAACTTTTTCACTGTTCTGCCCACGTCCCCACATAATTGCCAAAGTGTCATGAATATTGATTTGGGGGTTACAAATAAAGTTTAGTGAATAGGTGAATTCGTAAATATCACATCTGAATAATGAAGATGGATTTACAGGGTCTTTGTGTGAACGTCAAAGAGCAACAGAGTTGTGCCCAGTGTCCACAAAGAGAAAAATACAGACTGTACTATCCTTATTATTATTTTAAATTACAGCTGTCTCTGGATACAGTTTCAGTTTTTAAGTGAGAAATCCCACAGGATAACAGCTACAGAACAGAGTGTAAAGCATTTTCCTCCACCCACATGTGGACTATATTCACACAATTCCAAGTTACTCATGTCTCTTCTGGCATCAATCACCAACTCGCTAACTTGACCACGCGTGTGCGCGCGCCTGCGTGCACACGCACACTTCAAATTTAGAGCCTTGAGAGACATTTCCTGGATCAGCCTTCTGTGGAACAACAACAAAATTGGCTTCCTGACACATAAAACACATTTCCTAAACAGCAATCTTGAAAAGTACTGTTACTTTGTATAGCGACGCAGCAGGTGGCAGGGTGTGATGAAACAGGAAATGAGAACAAATGTCTCCCACACAAACTTGCAGACCACCGCAGGGAATAATATATCAACACACAATCCCACATCTTTATCATCCAACCAGTCATCATCTGTAGGATTTCTCTTCTTTTAACTCACCCCCACCTACTGCTTAGTGACCCTTCCCACCTGTCCCACTATTCTTTACATATTAGCAGAAGAAATTTGCCAAGGGTGACATTAGGGTGAGAAAGATCCCACTGATTTCAAGTAAAAAAAAAAATTCCTAATGGGGTGCCTGGGTGGTTCAGTTGGTTAAGTGTCTGACTCTTGATTTTAGCTCAGGTCATGATCTCAGGGTTGAGACTGAGCCCCACGTCAGGCTCTGTGCCCAGGCGGGAGTCTGCTTCTCTCCTTCTCCCTCTCCCTCTCTCTCCCCCTGCTTGTGAGTGTGCATGTGTGCACACACACTCTCTAAAAATAAATAACTCTTTTAAAAAAAAGAAAAAAATTCCTAAATTCCTTTTTAAAAAATCCTAAAACCACATCTCCTTAAGCCCTACATTTAAAAATGTAACATTAATATCTCAAGGAACTGTTAAATGTTAAACCTTTTTCCCCTAACCACTTCCAAAGAGTAAGGTTTCCCTAATTACCAACTAAATACAGCACTTATTCTACTTACAGTTATACAAATCTAATAGGAGGTTTTACCTCACAACCCCAGAGATCAAAGTGGCCAAATAAATACAAACGGTGGTTATACCCATGAGATCATGATCCAGACAACAAAGGAAGAACACACAGACGTCACCATCACCCACAAAACTGGAGGCATCCCAGGAACATCTGGGCGTCCACAAAGCATCTTAGTCATCTAAACTCTATGACAGCCCACAGTGATGCGTGCAGAGCCACGCCATGGAACCCAACGGAAAGGGCTCAGCTCTGAAGCCCCATGAGAAGCACTGCTCCCTGTCCCTTACTTAAAAACATACATGTTGTCAGGAGGAAGGAACAGAAAAATCCCAAGCCATCTGCCTCATTTATAGGTGAAGAAATAGCCCAGAGATTAAATAATGTGCTAATATAACTACTGAATCACAGACTGAACTATTTGACTGTGTATTTGCCTCATAAAGGGGCTATGGAAAGATGATTTATTAGGCAGTAAAACTACCCAAGTTTTACAAAATACGTCATTTCATTCCATTGTTCAGATCTTTCAATAATTTCCCAAAGCACCCTGGACTTAAAAAAAGCTCCTTAGTATATGGCATAAAAGATTTTCATGGCCAAGTCTATGCATCTCTTACCTAATCCTACGCTCACTCTATAATCCAGTGCATTCATTCACTCATTAGTTCATTCACTCAATCATTCTTTGATAATGACTTATGAAGAGTCTACTGTGTGCTGGGCACTGTGCCATCCCAAATTACTTAAGATTACAGATGGTCCCTGACTTAGGGTGGTTCGACTTATGATTTTTCAACTTCAGGATGGTGTGAAAGTGATACACCTTCAGTAGAAACCATACCTCGAATGTTTATTTTTTGATTTCTTCCCAAGCTGGCAATCTGCAGTATGATGCTCTCTCCTGGGCTGGGCAGTGGCAGTGAGCCGCGACTCCCAGGGAGCCATGTGATCAACCCATATACTTACAACCGTTCTGTTTTTCACTTTCAGTACAGCATTCAATCAGTTACATGAGATATTCAACATTTTATTATAAAATAGGTTTAGTGTTAAACAATGCTGTCCAACTATAGGCGAGTGTAAGTGCTGCAAGCACGTTTAAGGAAGGCTAGGCTAAGCTATGATGTTCAGTAGGTTCGGTGTATTAAATGCATTTTTGACTTAGGATATTTTCAACTTACACTGGGTTTATTGGGACATAACCCACTGTAGGTCGAGGAAGATCTGTACTTAGGCCATTCTCTTTTTGGTCTCAGAGCCTTTGCCTATGCTCTTCTACCTGGAATGCCCCCTTCTATCTTCCACTTCTACTTCTAAACATACCAACACAGTAGAACATTAAACTCCATTTAATAATTAGGTTTTATAGATCTTGGTGAATAGCTTCCACCTGTTTTTTTGAACATGCATTAGCACAAGACTGACAATGAAAGTCCATAGTTATTGCTCCCAGACACATACAAGGCTGCTTTGAAATCTGGCAAGAAACGCAACCTAAAATATGCCTATTTGCCAGTGTATAAAGGGACCTAAAACCCTGACAATAGCCTAAGACCACTCATTTGGTTCTCCAGAAGTTGGTGTCGTATGCAGTATAGTGGGTACAATAGAGCTTGTAATGTGAAGGCACACAATTACATTTTAAAATATATAAACCAGGCAGAGTTCAACCATAAATTTTAAAAACAAATAAACATTCCCTATTACATCCCCTTAAAACAGGAATACTGCGGAGATTTCCTTTATTGGTTCACCCAGTAACTGATAAGCTTTCTAGTAATCAATTTATCAAAATTTGTTAAGTACAACCCACCATCTGGATATCATCTCAAACACCCCAGGACCACAAGGTTAACTACCAGATTCATGGAAGGGGACTCCCTGAAAGAACCTTGTTTTTTGGATTTAAGGAAACTAAGATCTAAAAATGTCACACCATTAAGTGACACAGTAGAGATTTGAATCCTTGCCCAACACCCCACACAGTACTTTTCCTCAGGTAGCTCTTATGATCAAAACTCATATTTAGAGTTTATGCTAAATTTTGAAACTCCTGAAATGCAGTTTTAAAAACCTTTATACCCCAGGTGTAAGGTATTCGAACAGGTTATCATCAAAGTAGGAAAAACACAATGTTGAGATCATTATTTCCCTAAAACATTTTTAGTCACCAAAATGGCTCTGCGACAATATTTTCCAATTTTGGCTTTCAAAGGACTCTTTCACTTTAGGTAGACTACGTTCCCAAAACACTAGGTTAACAAAAACAGACAAAAAATAACAAGTGTCTGATGAGCACATTTCTTTTCCAGTGCCTCCAGTACCTCAAAAAGGAAGAGAGGGGAACTTCCTTAACCTAGTAAAAAAAAAAAAAAAAGCCTTCAGCAAGTATCATATTCAACAGTGAAACGTTAAAAGCATTCTCTCATGAGACAAAAATGCCCGCTTCACCACCTTCATTCAAAACTCCATTCACAACTCACTGCCTTCATTTCCAAGCCTCAGAAATCCTCTGATAGAGTTTCTGTTATGGTATATAATCATCTTTCTTGTGCATGGTCAAGTGAGGAAAAATGGAAAGGACCCAGCATAGACCCCAGCCCACAGCTATGCCCCGACCCAGTGTGGGAAGAGGAGCCTGTCCCTTCAACCCCAGAGTCTTGATTTCCTCACCTAGAAAATGGGGATAAACCATTCCAGTAACAATGCATTTATTGAGATCCTATTAGCTGACAGACAAGATAAATAATGGTTTAAGAAGAACATGTAAACAGATACACTACTGTGAAGAAAGATGTCATAGTAAAAGGCATGAAAAGACTTTAGAAAACACAGATAAGAAACCAATTAATTGTCCTACTTAAATCAGAGGACTGTAGTAAGGATCAAATGAGATGTGTAAAACTCTTTTATAAGTGACAAATCCATCCATGAATATGGGTTACATTATTATTATAATATATAAGCTGGCATCTGTGTTTTGATCTATGTCTTTATTCCCTAGAGTATGTAGGACATGGTAACTGAATTAACTCAGTATTTACTGTGTAAATAAAAAATGTTCAAAGCCCAAGAGATTTAAATTGATGTGCCAAGTATAATATACCTGGTGAAAGCTTCCTGAAAGTATGTCTTTTATTTTTTTTTAAAGATTTTATTTATTCATCTGAGAGAGAGAGAATGAGAGACAGAGAGCATGAGAGGGGGGAGGGTCAGAGGGAGAAGCAGACTCCCTGCTGAGCAGGGAGCCCGATGCGGGACTCGATCCTGGGACTCCAGGATCACGACCTGAGCCGAAGGCAGTCGCTTAACCAACTGAGCCACCCAGGCGCCCGAAAATATGTCTTTTAATTGATACATAATTCATATATTATAAAATTCACCCAAAGTATATAATTCAGTGTTTTTTAGTATATTCACAAAGCTGTGCAATCATCATCACTATCCAATTCCAGAACATTTTCATCACCCCAAAAAGAAACACCAAACCCACTCCCAGTCACTCCCCATTCCTCTTCCTTGTAGCTCCTGGCAAGAATAATCTATTTCCTGTCTCTATAGAGTTGTCTACTCTGAATTTTTCATATATATATGGAATCCTACAATATGAGGCCGTTTGTGTCTGGCTTCTTTCATTAAGCATAATGTTTAGAAGATTCATCCATATTGTAGTGTGTGTGTGTATGTGTACATGTATATGTACATATATATACATATACATAGAATCTGTACTTCATTCCTTTTTATGGTTGAACAGTATTCCACTGTATAAACATTTGTTTATTCATTCAGTTAATGGGCATTTGGGTTGTTTCTATGTTTTGGATATTATGAATAATGCTGCTATGAATATTGTGTACAAATTTTTGTGTGAACTCATGGTTCTCATCCTCTTAGGTATTGTGTAAGTCAGGGTTCTCCAGAAACCGCACCCTCCCCACCCCCCGCCCCAGGAGAGGTATATATGGAAAGAGACATCTATGTTAAGGAATTGGCTCACATGATTATGGAGGCAGGCAAGCTCAAACCTACAGGGTGGGCTGGCAAGCTAGAGACCCACAGAAGAGCTGATATGGCAGTTCAAGGCCAAAGACCACCAGGCTGGAGACCCAGGGAAGAGCCAGTGTCACAGTTAAGTCTGAAGGCTGTCTGCTGGTATAATTCCTTCTTGCTCAAGGGATGTCAGTCTTTTTTCTATTATGGCCTTCAACAATTAGATGAGGTCCACCCACAATATGAAGGGCACTCTGCTTTACTTAAAGCCCATAGATATAAATGTTAGTCTCATCCAAAAAACACCCCCTGAGAAAGATCCAAAATAATGTCTGGCCAAATATCTCGGATACCATGGCCCAGCAAAGTGGACATATAAATCCAACACACCTAAGAATAGGATTGCTGGGTCATATGATAATTCCATGTTTACCTTGACTGCCAAACTATTTTCCAAAGCACCATTTTACATTCCCAACAGCAATGCATGAGGGTTCTTCCTCATTTCTCCACATCCTCACCAAGACTTGTTGTTAGGTGTTTTTTTTTTTTTTTTTAAACTATAGCTACCCTAGTGAGTATGAAGTTGTATCTCATTGTGGTTTTGATTTGCATTTCCCCAATGATTACTAATGTTGACCATTACATCTTTTCATGTACTTATTGTTCCTTTACTAATCTTCTTGGGAGAGGTGTGTTTTCAAATCCTTTGCCCATTTTATAGTTGCATCATTTGTCTTTTTTATTGTTGAGTTGTAAGAGCTTATAAATTCTGAATACCAGATCCTTACCAGATAGATGATTTGTAAATATTGTGTCCCAATCAGTGAGCTATCTTTTTACTTGCTTGATAGTGTCCTTTGAAGCACAACAGCTTTTAATTTTGATCAAGTCCAATTTATGTTTTTTCCTTTGGTTGCTGGTGCTCTGGGAGTCATACCTAACAAACTGATGCCTAACCCAAGGTCACAACCATTTACCCTATGTTTGCTTCTAGGAGTTTTACAATACTTGAGTAAGTATAATGAGAAGAATGCTCTGGGTACACAAGAAAGGGGAGGCGTATCACCCCAAGAGATGTTAGAAAAGGCTTTCTAAAAGTTAAGACATTGCCCACTAGGCTGAGTTCCTCAAAAGCATATCTTTAGAACTTCCTGCAGTACCAGGCATATAGTGGTCTTTCAATAAATGTCTACTCTATCAATAAAAGAATGTTCTAAAACTATTTGAGGACCAAGTCTAAAAGAGCATGGATGCAAATACTTCTTTCCACCCCTGCCACTTCCTACTCTCCCTCTGAGAATTAAAAAATACAACTTGGAGGGCGCCTGGGTGGCTCAGTTGGTTAAGCGACTGCCTTCGGCTCAGGTCATGATCCTCGAGTCCCGGGATCGAGTCCCACATCGGGCTCCCTGCTCAGCGGGGGGTCTGCTTCTCCCTCTGACCCTCTTCCCTCTCGTGCTCTGTCTCTCATTCTCTCTCTCAAATAAATAAATAAAATCTTAAAAAAAAAAATACAACTTGGAAACTGCATTTCATTTGTTATTCTTTCTATCATCTGAGGCACAAATATTCAAATGCATCAATATTTTCAATCTATTTAGCCGTCATCCATCCCTACTCTAGTCACCATGACTGAAATATTACTGATTATAATAAATTTCCTATAAGAACTCTCCTCAATCATCTATTAAGATACCTGCTATTTAGGGGCACCTGGGGGGGCTCAGTTGGTTAAGCGTCTGACTCTTGGTTTCGGCTCAGGTCGTGATCTCAGGGTCATGAGATCCAGCCTTGCCTTGCTCCACGCTCAGCGTGCAGTCTGCCTGAGATTCTCTCTCCCTCTGTCTCTGCCCCTCACACTCCTACTCGCTCGCTCTCTCAAAAAAAAAAAAAAAGATACCTGCTACTTAATGAAAACCTCACTCCACTGTTAAGCTGAGAACATACCTACATCAAAAAGAGCCTCACCTTTGGAAGCCACCTAGATCCATCCTCCACAGGCACTATTTCCTAGTGATTCTTTATTTTACAGAAATAACACAGCCCGATAAGACCCACCCAACAGAATTAATAGCTAAGTGGCCAATGAGTTGCTCACCTAAAAGGGGAACAAATTAACTTCATTATTAGTTCAGGTTGGTTTGCACTTGCTTTAAAAGGTTTTAACTCTAGAACATTACATAAAGTATGAGAAGAATTGGGGCACCTGGGTGACTCAGTAGGTTAAGTGTCTGCCCTTGGCTCAGGTCATGATCCCAGGGTCCTGGGATGGAGCCCCACATCAGGCTCCCTGCTCAACGGAGAGCCTGCTTTTCACTCTCCCTCTGTCCCTCCCCCCACCCCACCCCACCCCACCCCACCCCCTGCTCATGCACTCTCTCTAGCTTGCTTTCCTTCTCTCTCAATAAATAAAATCTTTTTAAAAAATAAGGCTTTCTGACATATTCTCTAAAAGCAAAAGAAACCATCAGATTGGAAAAGTCTACAAAGTCACAGTAAGTACAAGGCTACGTTAAGTATTGGATAGCATTATGTGTCAACAAATTCTAATTTTTTGGTGGTGACTTAAAAGAAAAAAGATGATAAAGATCATCATGACAGCGTATGGGGATTAGAAAAGTTCATCGTGCACTGCTTAGCTATTTGTTTTATAAATACTGGATTTGTGCCAAACGCATCTTTAAATTATTACCCTGGAAATATTTTGTAAATTCACAACTTGGTTTTCAAAAGCTTCCTTACGATTCATTACCTTTAACTGACAGAGCACCTAAAATCATCTATTCAAGTGAAAGCACATAAGGACCTGCACATAACAAGCACCCCACACTCATGCAAGGAAACTAGCAAGGACCCTCAAATCCTTGACTTTTATTGAAACATAAGCTTCTATGACTGGCTGAAATTTGCAGCGACTGACATACATAAAGGTCTTTCTTATCTAAAGCAACTTCCAAAAAGCTGTATGGTTTAAATAATTAAAGGTAAAGAACTGGAATATTAAAAGTATACACTTAAATGTAAACTCATGTCCTGCTTTCTCTTTAGTCAAGAAGTAAGAGTCACACAAAGAAACACATTTTTAAATTAATTCTTCATCGCCAGACCATAGTATTTTGGTACATTTCCCATCAGAGGTGACTATCTTAAATATTGAAATATTTCTGAAAACTTCCTAACTAGAAACTTAGCAAGCACAATCACTAAGACTACTTATTCACTGATTCAATGGTAGGGCCCCCAGAGAACGGAGTAGAAACCAATGAACACACTCAGACTCCCTCAAGTCTGAGATGAGGTCCCTAGTCAGTCTCCCTCTACTCCCCCACACGACACCGCCCTCAGCTGAGCATTAGTGCCGCACCTGATAAGGATCTGATGTTATAGCTCTTGCAAGTGGAAAGCAGGAAAAAGGCTGAGAAGGCCACTTACTGGAAGGTGAGGGGAAAGGTGAGACCAACAAACAAACAAACAAACAAACAAAAACCGCTTAAACTTAAATGCAAATCTGATAAAGAACTACATGAGGTGAAAACTTTAGTTCTGCTCGGGATGTCAATCATAACAGCTAACCCTGAGTCCTCACCAGGTGACAGGTGTAATGCACTTTGCAGTGCATTGCAAGTACCTCTTCACTTAATCCTCCTGATAGCTCTTCAAAACCAGTTGTATGAAAAGCCTGAGATGATGGTAGGATTAGAACCCAGGCAGCTGGGCTGTTAGGCCCTCAGAATCTTCCCTCCCCACGCCCCCAGCCCCCCCATCCCCCCCGCCCTGATATCATGAGCCTATTCTGTTTTCTCAGTTCTCCCCACTCAAATCAAATCAAGAAAGTAAATACTATGATTTAAGCATATTTAAGCCAAGGAAAACAGAAAAAATATGATTTAAACTCTTAAAAAACCGAGCAAAATCTTAACCACCATGTTGTTTCTATATATAAACTAGTGAACATGCACTGATTTACTGTCAAATAAGCTATTTTTATATTTTGTGGAAAAGAGACAAAGTTAAGAGATGGCTAATAAAAACCTACCAATGCAAAATATCTAACAAAATATCTCCATGGAGTAAGACTATAAATTATAAAGAACCTTTGAAAGTATGTAAAACAGGAAATCTCCTAATTTCACCTGCAGTACTGAAACTTCCCAATAACGCACTAAAACCAGGTTAAAGTGCACATTAATTTAGATGGAAAAGAATGAGGTGGAAAAGCCAATATTGACTTATACTGTCTCTAGAATGCAATGATGTATAAAAAATCAGAAACACATGAGGTGATGAAAAAAGGTAGAGAAAAAATGAAATGGCATGATTTGTTAGGAACACCACATCCTACCTGCTATAAGTGGTATGGGGGTAAACATATGAGTTCAAACTCCCTTGGGCAAATTATTTTTCTTTGCCATTCTTTCTAACTATAAAAATAGAAATACTGATCCATAACCCCTTTTCCTCAAATCTGGAATTTCAAAAGCTCTTTAAACCAGTCTTTGTTCTGTTTTGTTTTGAGGTTAACAGCAAACTCCTTTGGTAGAAAACTCATTTGTAGCAAAATTTGACCTGAATGATGGGGGGGAGGGGCTATTTGGAGTCATTATCCCACTTAACGCCTGAATTTTTCTGTATTTCGCTACAGTAGTCACGTGTTCAATTAAGGGGGATTTGGCCAAAAAGTGCTGAGGCAGGGGGGAATACATAATATAAAGCATATGCTAAAATAGTCTAAACATCCAAAAAGTCATAAATTCTAAAACTATGTTTTGCCCCAAGAGTATTAGATGTGTGACCGTAGACCTGTGATAATTTAATACCTACTTCTTGGAGTGGTTTGACTAACCATAAAATACGAGCACAGTGTCTGCACTTAGCAGGTCCTTTTAGAAGTCAGGGGCTGCTGCTAGCCTTCCCGGACTAATCTGAAGAGCACCCATACCGCTCAAACCTTTCTGGTTTGGACTGCTTCTTCATTCTCACCTGAGTGGACTTACTTACCTACCAATGCTTAGGTACTATCAATGAGCACTAGCTTCTGTCTCCTACCTTAGACTGTAATATCCCAGGTGCTACTTTAATTTACATGAAAATAATTATCTTATACTTTAAGTTCACTTAAGCATCTAAGATTGGGACTATTCAGTACCATGTTTCATAAAAAGAAACCACAATGCAAAAACCATTAAAATGGTAACTTCATCTTAGGCAGTAAGATTTAGTAAAAGATTTTTTTTTTTTAAACTCTACTTTCAAGTAAGAAACTGAGTATTACCAGATACCTTCTGTTTAGCCCTTAAGCCTCTCAGGAGGTTACCAGGAAACAGAACCTAAGCACATCTTGCATTTTGCTATAGGAAGCTCAGGTTAATGGACTCCAATCCACTTTTCCTGGGAGATTCACCAGAAGAAACAGCTAAAAAGAATTAAGTCTCTTTTTGCCATTCATTTTATCACAGCAGCACCCATGTGAAGACCCCAATAATGGATCTTTCCAAAGTCCCCTCTGCTATCATATACTCCCAACACCATTAAGATCAATATTGACAAGGGTGCCTGGGTGGCTCAGTTAGTTAAGCGACCTCCTTCAGCTCGGGTCATGATCCCGGGATCGGGTCCCACATCGGGCTCCCCCTGCTCAGCGGGGAGCCTGCTTCTCCCTCTGCCTCTGCCTGCCACTCCCCCTGCTTGTGCACTCTCTCTCTCTCTGTCAAATAAATAAATAAAATCTTTAAAAAAAAAAAAAGATCAATATTGACAAGCTACAGAACACTTAGTGCAGAAACTACAGCAGAAAAGAAATGAACATAATACATTTTGCAGTAGTATGGTCAACTTTAGGAGTCGTCACACTATTTTTTTAAAAAACCAAAACAAGGGCATTTTTATAACCTTAAAAATGCACTTATCGGGGTGCCTGGGTGGCTCCGTCAGTTAGGCATCTGCCTTTGGCTCAGGTGATGATCCCAAAGTCCCGGGATCAAGTCCTGTGTCGGGCTCCCTGCTCAGCAGGGAGTCTGCTTCTCCCTCTGACCCTCCGCCCTCTTGTGCTCGCTCTCTCTCAAATAAATAAAATCTCTAAAAAATGCACTTATTAAATAAAAAAAAAGAATTCCAAACAAAATTGAAGACCTTACAGATCAAAGATTACTTTCTATTTCTGAGCAAAATCCCAGAGTCCATCAATAAGTCATCAATAGTTAGTAAGGCCCTAGGTAAGAATATGAACTGCTTTAAAGATTTTCTACAAAATATGGTTCCATTTCAATGAACACTAGTATCAAAACAAGAAATTAAGTCTTGGATGTACTCTTAGAATGCACTTAACTGTAACCCATGACACCAGAAAAATTATATACCAGTATCTAAAAACACAATAAGCAACTTATTGTCCCAAGCTCTGTAGCAGATGCTCTTCAGCACGCCTCATTAATCTTCAAACAATACTTTGAGGTCATAATGTCACTTTTCTTGGTTATTCAAATATAATATTCCTTTTAAAAAATAAAATTGAAAGATGCTGGATTTTGATTCCTTTTCTTCCTCCTAAACAATACCAAGAGCATGCTCAACAGGACACTTGTGTACCAGGCTACCGTGTAAAAGATATAAAGGGAAATTAAAAACTTTAAAATGCAATATAAGTCTATAGTAATAGTCACGATGACAGGTTATCATGTACTGAATGCCACTATACACCAGTCACTACGCTGGGACTCTTACGAGCATTCTCTCATTGATTTATCAAAGTAGTCTGATGAAGTCACACCTTCTTTTATAAATGGGGAAAGTGGAACTCAGCCAAAGTCCCACAAATTGTAAACAGCAGAGCTGGAGTCTGAAACCAAGCTGCTCAGCTACAACCCTTCACTTTTTCAATACCTAACTACCCTTTCATTCTTCTTGGAGCTCTGGACTTCCAAAGAAGTTGTCACACTAAACAAAATTTAATGTTTGAATTATTTTTAATGTTTCAAAACTTGTAATTAAAAATACACACTGTAATGGTTAATTTTATGTGTCATCTTGGCTAGACTGTGGTGCCCATATGTTTGATCAAACACCACTCTCGGGGCACCTGGGTGGCTCAGTCGGTTAAGCGTCTGCCTTCGGCTCAGGTCATGATCCCAGGGTCCTGGGACGGAGCCCCGCATCAGGCTCCCTGCTCGGCGGGAAGTCTGCTTCTCCCTCTGCCCTTCACCCTGTTCAGGCTCTCTCTCACTCTCTCTCTCTCTCTCAAATAAATAAAATCTAAAAAGAATAAAAATTAAAAAACAAAACAAAACAAAACAAAAAAACACCACTCTCAATGTTGCCATTAAGGTATTTTTTAGATGTTAAATCAGTAGACTTTGAGCAAAGCAGATGACCCTCCATAACATGGGCGGCCTCATCCAATCAGTTGAAAACATTAAGAACAAAGACTAAAGTTCCCCTAAGATGAAGGAATTTTGCCTCCAAACCCCAACACAGAAATTCTAGCTGACTTTCCAGCTTTTGGACTCAAGATTGAAATATAAACTCTTATCTGAATTTATGGCCTGCTGACCTGCCACATAGATTTTAGGCTTCCCAGTCCCCACAATCATGTGAGCTAATTCCTTAAAATAAATTCATATGTACATATATATTAATTCATTTATATATATACAGAAATGTACTTACGCACATAATATTGATTTATGCACACATATAGGATAAACATATTTATGTGTTGTATTTATAGGTGTGTTTGTATATACACACACACGTATCTCCTATTGGTTCTGTTTCTCTGAAGAACCCTAACCATACATACACTTAGATGTACTACGTATAAAATTTGAACCACCAAATGCACTAACTGATACAGAGAAGTTAATTTGTTTTTATGCAGACCTTGGAAAAACTCTTCTCCACCTCTGTGGTATATCTGAACCTATACATGTGTCTTTAATTAGATTGTTTACCATTCTGCTTTGTCTTCAAGTGAATTTAGTTTTGGGCTTGTCCACTTGTATAAAACTTTATAAGAACACACATGTCCACTGTCCTCGTGTGTCACACTCAAATGCCAGGGAAAGCCTGAGCACAACTGCCTACCCAGTGCCTGCACCTGCCACAGTGTAAGAGTCCACCATACAATAATAAAGAGGTTGCCCACTTTGCTTCATAATACCTTCATACAGATTTAAAGCTTTAGGACTTACTGTCTTTTACACTTAAACCTGACAATAAAAATGTAAGTACTCTGTCACTCAAAGTAAATTAATGTATCACAGAATGAGCTATACGAGAGGCAAACATTATCCAAAAAAAAAAAAAAAAGTAGAAACACAACATTGAGGCTGATGGATGAATATGATATTATGAAAAGAAAATTAATAGCATTATCTCATAACACCACCCAGGGAAGATTCTAAGCAAGAGCATCCTTTGCATATGATGAGTTCATTCCATGTCTGAAATTAACGGAACTCTTTACAACAATTCACTTTGATGAGACAGATGTGCCTGTCTTGCTTGCCTTTGTAACACGTGAGGCAGATTTACAAGTCATTACACTGTACCATTTAAAGCAATGATAGGAAAGACCTCAGGAGTAGCATGGCTCCTACAAACGCCACTGTTAAAATATGTTCAAGTGGTCAATAATAAGCATTAGATGTCAGCATCTTCCAAATAGTAATGCGCAAAGCCATCAAATTGCACTAAGCCATCTTTGAAATGCTCATTTTCCAAGGTTTCTATACCCATATACAACAATTTCAACTTTTTTTTTTTTTGCATATCTAGGCTTGCTATTTGCTCTGGGGCCATGTGCTGATGTAAAAATTTCTGATGACATTTTTAAAAATTACTTTTTGGTTGATAAATTCCATATTTAACTATCTCTGAAATAATACATATATGCATTAACTTTGCTTGTCCTGCTGAACAAGCTCTAATCTTACTATAGTAAGGATTGCAGGTAAGTTAGTTTGTACTCAGCATGTAAAACAAAATACGTTTGACTATTCCTGAACCTTTGAGTGAAAAGCTAACAGTTTTCTGATTTTTTTAAGTGACCGTGAACGTCTTAAAATATTATAAGGTATATTCAAAAACTGTTTTCTGCCAAACAGTGAATAATGAAACCGGATGTGAAGGAATTCACTAACTCCCTGTCTGCTCCTCGCTGCCCACTGGCCATGAACTTAACTGATAAGTAATTTGGACATCACTAGGTATGATTAATAATTCAACTTTAAAACAAAATCTCCTACTATTTCTCCTTCTAGTTTTCTGGATCAGTATAATCAGACACTGCTCTCAAACTGCCAGACAAGCTATTTAAAAAGCAATTCATTTAAAAATCCACATTGTAATTTTTAGTGCTCTTAACAATATTGACACAGGAAAAAATAAGCTATTAGAATTTACTGCATGACTTTGAATACTTATTTGAATTCTTATGTATCTTACATGTATAAGAGTAAGTTATGTTTCAGTCTTCAATCACTTTCATCATATAACCCTCAACCTGAAATTCTGTGTCAGATAAAATATATGTATATAACGGAACATTATTATTTTTTTTTTTTTTTAAAGATTTTATTTATTTATTTGAGAGAGAGAATGAGATAGAGAGATCATGAGGGTCAGAGGGAGAAGCAGACTCCCCGCTGAGCGGGGAGCCCGATGCGGGACTCGATGCCGGGACTCCAGGATCATGACCTGAGCCGAAGGCAGTCGCTTAACCAACTGAGCCACCCAGGCGCCCCAACGGAACATTATTCTTACCCATTTGATGAATCAGGAATTCGATTTCATCGGATAAAGGGTCCCCTTACTGAGAAAGGTTGAGAACTGCTGTATTCAAATGTGCAGCGTCAACTGGGCATATTCAGAAAGATGTGGTTTTCCTTCTCCACCACTTCCCAGCTATGCACAGTGACACAACTGCCCAAATCCTTCATTTCCCTAGTAAATTATTAATATGTACTTTACCAGGTGATGGGAGCATGCAACATAATGTGTGTGAAGCATCTAGCTCCAAGACTGGGGCTAGGCAGGCACTCATATCTGTTCTCCTTCCCTTCAATATTAAATGAAAATGAGAGAGGTCAATCAATTAGATAATTATTTTTCAATGTACAAATTCACAGAACCAAACTGACCTCTGATTAGAATTCCATTTGACATTTTTCATAATCTATAAAAAAAAAAAGACCTTACGAGAATACCTCAAACAGAAAACTAAAAAGATATAGGAACCTTAAAAAAAAAAGAAAGAAAGAAAAGGGGCAGCTAGGTGGCTCAGTTGGTTAAGCATCGGACCCTTGATTTCAGCTCAGGTCATGAACACTCAGGTCATGATCGCAGGGCTTTGAGGTCAAGCCCCACGTCGGGCTCAGCAGGGAGTCTACTTGAGATTCTTTCTCCCTCTCTCTCTCTCTCTCCCTCTGCCCCTCCCCCCACTTTCACTTTCCCTCTCTCTCTCTCTCAAATAAATAAATAATTAAAAAAACAAAGGAAGAAAAATGATAAAGGTACTGTTTTTCAATAAGCACTCTCGTCGACAACCAAACTCAATGTCAGGAAGCCATGCTCTAATAAGACAACTATAGGAACATCTTATAAAAGCCAAAGAGAACTGACAAATTATTTCCCAAGTTTCCTTCTGGGCCCACAGCCCAGCAGAGATGAACCAGACCAAAACACAAAAACAAAACTAAAACAAAAATTACTGAAAGAACTTCTGTTCCTTTTTGAAAAATCAGAGTAGGGAGTTTCAGATTAAGGTGGAGTTTTTAGGCACTAATACCAAAAGACCCAAATGGAGACGACTTTACTTTTGAAGGGAGGAAGAAAAAACAAAAACTCTGGCAAACCAAAATGTGAGAAATCTTAAAGTGAACTAGTTTGCCAGAATTTTGTGGTTTGTTGTTTTAAACGTCTCTCCTCTTGCCTTTCTGATTGGCATCACCCTAATCTCAACTCTCATTATTGCTGCAATAATTTTACTAGTACTCCAGGATCCACACCTACCCTCATTCCAAACCATCCAGCCACTAGGCTAATTTTCTTATAACTCTGCTATGGAACCATGTTACTCCTCTGATAAAAACCTAAAATGGCTTATTAATACATCTCAATTCTTAACACATCTTAATTCTTCTGCTTCATATTCAAAGCCCTCCAAATGAAGGGATCATATCTTCTTACCTCTCTTTTACACAAGCCTACTTCTCAACACAAACCCTTTCCAATCAAACGGTCTCATTCTTCCCATCAAAATAACGCAATTTTGCAGCCTTATCTTTGCTCGTGCTGTTATACCAACTTAGGACAACCCTTAATTAGGATAACTCCCTTCCTTCCTTTCTTCCTTCCTTCCTTCTTTCCTTCCTCCCTCCCTCCCTTCATATAAGCACCTAATGAGCATCTACTATGTGTCTGGCACCAATCTAGTGCTAGGCATACAAAAATGACTAAGACCTGGTCCTTGTCCTCAGGGAATGTAATGATTATTTAGTGAGTCAGACATGTAAACAAATCATTAGGACAGTTTCGTAATTGCTGTAACATTGTGTACAGGGTACTATGGAAACACAATACAAGTAGTGATTCACCATAAAGGAAGGTGGGACAGAGAGACCATGGTCTAAGAGACTACACAGAAGAAATGGGAATTGAATTCAGTCTTTAAGGATGACTAATGGGGAGTGGTGGGACAGGTTAAAGGGGCAACTGCTACTCAAGAAAAAAATGAAAATGCAGACCATGTTCCAGGAACTAACTGCAAGAGATTCAGCATGACAAAAACACAAGAAGTAAAGCTGGAAAGTACGTTCATGTCAGCCTGAACTTTTAGATATGTGATGAGGGGCCAAGGATGATTTTTAAGAGTGACATGACCAGGTGTGAAGATTTTAAAGACATGCTCCGAAAGACCCTCCTTTCAAGATCAGTAACGCCTTCTTGTGATGGTTAATTTTATGTGTCGACTTGACTGGGCCATGGGGTGCTCAGATTAAACATGATTTCTAGGTGTGTCTGTGAGGGTGTTTTCCAGAGGAGATTAGCATTTGAATGTGTGGATTCAGTAAAGCTGACTGCCCTCCCTAGTGTAGGCAGGCATCATTCAATTTGCTGAAGGCCTGAACAGAAAAAGGCAGAAAAAGAAGAATTCACCATTTTTGCTTCCTGTCTGCCTGCATGAGTTGAGACATCTGTCTTCTGCTGCCCTTGGACTGGGACCTACACCACTGGCTCCCTGGTCCCCAGCCGCTGGACTCAGACTGGAATTACACCACCAGCTCCCCTGGGTGTCCAGCGTGCAGACAGCAGATCATGGAACTTCTCGGTCTCCATAATAGCATGAGCCAATTCCTCAAATAATCTCTTTATATGTGTATCTGCCATTGGGTCTGTTTCTCCGGAGAGCCCTGACCAATGTATCTCCTACTACAACAATGCTCACATTTCTCTCCATGCTTCCCTCCCCCATTAAACTACACGAACAGTAACAGCTATCATTATGGAACACTTCCTAGGTCTCACGCACTGTGCCAGATACTTCATACCATCATTTTATCTAACTACTACACCTCAACGATAAAGGAACTTAGAGAAATTAAGTTTCTTGTCCAAGTATCACATAGCTTGTAAGTGGGAGATGCCATTCAAACCTAACTCCAGATCCTATGGTCTCCATCCACAATGCCACATACACTCCTACCCTGAACTGTGCTCTTTTTGTCCTCTCCCTGGTTCCATATCTCTGTGCCTTCTCTTCCCTAACTCATAAATTGCTGCAGGACCTGGGGCCCATGCCCACGGCGGCCACAAATTAGGTGTTGCCTTACACTGGGCAAGTCACTTACCCTGTCTAGTTTCCTCGGCTGAAATGAAGAATTAGACCAGGTGGTCTCTCAGATCACTTCCATTTTCTCCCGCCACACACTTGGGGTTAATACAAACCACAAATGCTGGTATCTAACAGGGAAAGTGGGCTGAGAAGGTCTGAGATACTACTGTCCACCATGATATAACTTATTAATAGTCCCTCCATCAACATTTCGGCAAAACATCTCTCAAAGCAGGAATCCAAGCCTGAGTTAATAAAATCATCAACAGTGAAGCCTCCCTTTTAGCAGGTTTCTTATTCTCCTAACACAGCCTTCTCTAAGCATAGATGCTTGTGAAGGCTTGAATCAGAGGCCACTTCACTACCAGGTGATTCTAAGAAAATCACAAGATAAGC
The DNA here is from genome assembly GCF_004348235.1 of Phoca vitulina. Lineage (NCBI taxonomy): Eukaryota > Metazoa > Chordata > Mammalia > Carnivora > Phocidae > Phoca > Phoca vitulina. The sequence continues at coordinate 9,865,023 of NW_022589774.1, read as the reverse complement.
AACAGGGTAGAGGGAACAACACAGTGGAAGCAATTACCCACGTGAAACTTCCAGTCAACTGAGACACTCAACAAAAACAGCTCCTGGGGACACCTGGGTGGCTCAGTCAGTTAAGCGTCTGCCTTTGGCTCAAGTCATGATCCCAGGGTCCTGGGATCAAGCCTGCATTGGGCTCCTTGTCCAGCAGGGAGTCTGCTTCTCCCTCTGCCTCTGCCCTTCCCCCCTGCTTGTGCTCTGTCTCTTGCTTTCTAATAAATAAATCTTTAAAAAAAAAAATCTCCTGTCACAGTATAGCTATCGTTCAATAAGATTTTTTGAGACTTTATTCTGAGGGAAGAAAACCGTACATGTTATAAAACAGAACGACATATGGATATTACCTTACTTAAAGAGCCTGCAGAGCTGAGGAGACGGCAGCCCATGGGTCTTACCTTTAACAAACAGGCAGGCAGCTTTTTGTTGGTGGCTTTTTGTGAGGTTTTTCTCCTCCACTAATCACCTTCTTTCACCCTCCAGGGAAACCAAGTAGGTGGGCAAAAATTCCTGGAGGTTTTCTGGGAGGTACTTAGAACACCCACACCCAGAGACATTAAAAATACTTCAAGTCTACATCAACAGTCTTAGGAAAGAATTTGGTTAACAAGAAATACGAGTATGAGTAGAGATAAAATACTTATATATTGAGACATGAGAAAATGTTACAAGAAAATGGGAAATGCATAGGAACTACAAAACTTAAACCTGAAGTCTTTAACATGTGTTTTCTGATTCATTCACACACCAGACTCCTGAATTACCAAATTCCATCACTCTCCACTCCAATGAGTGTTTTCTGGGGACAAAAAAAAAATCATCTTGGCTCTCTATTAAAAAAACTGCAGAGAAGATACCAGATAAATTCACACCTGCCAGGTAAATTCAAATAACCACAGAGGAGTCTTCACCACAAAAAGGAATGCATTCATTTTTCAAGAAGCAGTCAGACACAAAAATGTAGAGAACTGCATTTTATTTATTTTTTTTAAAGATTTTATTTATTTATTTGACAGAGAGAGACACAGCAAGACAGGGAACACAAGCAGGGGGAGTGGGAGAGGGAGAAGCAGGCTTCCCGCCGAGCAAGGAGCCTGACAGGGGACTTGATCCCAGGACCCTGGGATCATGACCTGAGCAGAAGGCAGGCGCTTAATCGCCTGAGCCACCCAGGTGCCCTGCAAACCATTTTAAATTCAGTCGCTCCCTGTATCCCTACACTGTCACTATGAAATGTAACAACTTGACCACTTGCAACCACACAACCAGCCAGGCTTGAGATAAAATCCTTAAATCACCTCTTTAAGTATACTTCCAAGAATTTACTAAATTTAGAACCAAAATGAAGCAGCCAATAGTGACGAACTCTTGAAAAACTACATCACAGACAAAAAAAATAAATGCCCTCTCATGTTCGAGAGAAAGAGAGAGGGCCTCTTTTTTAGAAGAGTCAAATATACTCAGTGACATAAACTGACGGTTTATTTTTAGAAAGAGATGAGGTCTGCCATTATTTGCTAAACAAGAGCAAATCTTTCTAAAGATGACTTTCGATTATGACTTCATTACTTCTTAGATGTTGAACTGCACATAGAAAATATATGCTATGTTTGGTGAAGGCACATAGTTTTATTTAAGAAGAGAAAATAAGAAACACTTCAATAGACCAAATGAGAGTGATTTATATGTGTATTTTCAGCCTCCCAACCCTGCTAGCTTAGGCTGCAGTTTGACAGGTGTTAAAATTGTTCAGTGAATTTCTATACGGGATGGGATGGTCCAGGAAGTTTCTGGAGAGACAGGCAACCTCATCCAACTGGACATTAGCCTGTGTTATAAAATCTGTTTACCCACCAGAGATGGCTAAGGGAGTGGTAAGGAATGAGAGCTGACCAAAGCAAGTCCCTGGGAGCACCCAGGAAGCTATGAGGTGGACACCGTGGCTCTGAAACAGAAACACACCTGCCTCTACCAAACACCTTCTCTTGGAGAAGCCGAGGTGAGAGTGAGGTGAACACCAATCTGTGTTTCTCTGCATCTGTCTTGTGGGAAAAGCTCATTCGGTCCTCCAGAATCTTCCTTAGCCCCATGGTTTCTTAACAGCCCAGTAGGCTGGGAGCTCTCCAAAGGCACAGACTCTTTTTTGTAAAGTTCACCGTTCTCAAAGCTTTACACAAGATCTGTTAATGCAACAGTATCTTTATAATACCTAATTCACCTTCTAAGAAATGTCCCCAACTAGAGTCTCACTTTAATTAAGCTCATTAAAAATAATCATCACTGAATGTATTTGTGTTTGTGCCAAACACCATGTAAACACTATTAATGCATTTACTTCATTTAATCCTCACATCAATCCTACCAATAGGTGTCATTATTACCCCACTTTTTCAAATGAGAAAACAGGCTTCAAGGGGTTAAGTCATCCTTAGCAAGTGTCAACACAACTCAATCAATCACTAGTAAATGGTTAAAAATACCTACCACCACATTTCACAAACTGGTAAAAAAAAAAAAAAAAAAATGGTAATCAGAAAGAGAATGTGCAGGGTTCGCACTAACCAAAGGAATAAGATGGCAGAAGAAAAGGCAACACAATAGAACAAAGAACAAGAGACCCTGATAACCTGGCCTGTTTCCTCATCGGTAGAAGAGGTTAAGTGAAAAAAAAATCTCTCAGGTTTGTGGTTCTAGGAGTCCATGAACAGTCAATGTCTTATCCTCTAATCAGGGCCAAATTTTCTACACTCATTTTTGTGATCTTAGAGCCAATTACGGGGTCTAGCATATGGTAGACACTAAATGTTTAAAAAACTCAAGGTTTATCAAATAAAAGTAAATTTCAAGCTAGGAGAAACTTCAGCATAGATTTACTGTGAGATATACAATGCAGATCAATCTTGTACCCTTAATTACGCAACCAAGTCCACTGAAATATCAAAAAAGACCTTACTTACCCCATACTTATGTTTCATTGTTAATATTATCCCAGAATATCAATATCCTAGGGAAAGTGGTATAGAATGCCAGAAATGACACTCAAATTTTAGGGATGAGTTACAAGTACTAACAAGCCCCAGAAGTTATAAATAGTACTGCTACATTTTATACAAGGCATTTTATTCCGAGAGGTAGAATCAATCACAGGCCAGTTCAGAGCAGGAGCTCTGTGAGCGGGCCCCAGGGTACACCTCTGGCTCCCCACAGACAAGGTGTGTGGTCTCTTTGAGTCTCAGCTTCCTCTTCTGTAAACTAGGAGAGCTTACCACCCCCATCGGTGTACTCTGAAGGTTAAATTAAAGCACTCAACACCATGCATGGCACATAATAACTTTTCAATAAATGTTAGCTGTTAAGTGTTGGTACTAATAATGAAACTAGTGTTATGAATACACCCGAAAATCAACAACTTTAAAATGAAAACTGGAAATGATTAAACTATTTATAGAAAAAATACAGAAACTAAACTACTTTGGTAGGCAGTGCCATTACTTTGAGAGAGCATTCCTCAAGCTAGTGATGATGCCAAGAAAATAAAAAGCAGCATTTGAGAAAAGACTACAGATCCCACCTTATGTTTCTTTCCAATACGAAAATCTACCTTTTACTACCTACATTTTGAATTACACAAGATCTTTATAAAATGTGACTGTTCTGATCCGATTCATCCACCAATGTGGCCTTTTTTTTTTTTTTTGAAGATTTTATTTATTTATTTGACAAAGACAGAGACAGCAAAAGCAGGAACACAAGCAGGGGGAGTGGGAGAGGGAGAAGAAGGCTTCCTGCTGAGCAGGGAGCCTGATGTGGGGCTCGATCCCAGGACCCTGGGATCATGACCTGAGCTGAAGGCAGACGCTTAACGACTGAGCCACCCAGGCGCCCCTCAATGTGGCCTTTAAAAACACCAATTCTCTCAGGGAAGCTGATCAACCTCAGAATCAGACCCTTACCATTCAAGCCTTTATTATCTGAATATATTTCAAACAATACAATAGTTTGAAACAAACAGCAAGTTCCCAGGTCAAAACCAGCATTTAAAAACATTAGAATAGAAAATATCAGAGCATAATACATGAAACAATGGTAAGATTTGTTTTAAGGAACTTGTTTCAGTTATATGTTCTGACTAGGTGGCAATGGAAAATATGCTTTTTCTAATGGGCTACAGTCAAAAATATCCAGGAAAAACTGATTAAAAATAGACAAGGACACCAAGTTTTTCAAGTTTTTAAGCAAGTTTTTAAAAAAAAAAATCAAACCCTAACAAGAGATTTGATTTACAGCATCCTGGTACCATAAATTCAAACAAATAAATTCAGAAATGACTGATCTTTACCCTCCCTGGACAGGAAGCAGAATCACAGAGAACTCCAGCCAACCCTAGGAAGTACAGAGTACTCATTGTCTAAGTCTCTTGCCTCATTTACCTATGTTTGCATAAGGAAACCCACATGGTCTCAAGACAATAATTCCTTAAGTTTCTAGTCTCTAAACCCCTGAAGAACTTTCATGTATTTTCTTTGAGTAAGAGAGAAAAAAATGCAAATATAGAAAATAATCCAAATACTTTAATGTACACTATTATATATTATGAATGAATAGCCCCTTCTGTGTCTTCAAACTTCTTGTAATCTACTAAGGGATATGAGACAAATACCCAAAAGCCAGGCTGACTGTGCTCAAGGTGAGGGAGGAAGGACACAAGCAGGAAGAATAAAGAAATAAAGATTTTTAAGAAAAAGGAAGCAACTGAAATTAACCTTTTAGAATGAATAGAATACCAGTTGGCATTGTTTGGGAAAGAAAGGATGAGGAGTGGAGAGTGGGGTGCCTCTAGAGGGGAGAACAGCAAGGAAAAGGCATGAAAGCACTGTGAAAATGGGACAGGTAGCTATAGGAGAAGGGTGGGAGTTAGGGCTACAGCACTAGGCCCAGAGTGCCTTGAAGAGCAACCAGGGCTTTGGTAGGCAATGAAAGGGAAGCTTTTTGGTCAAGGAATGGCAGAAACCTATGGACTGTCTTCTTACGGTTACCCACATTTACAGCTCCCCTTCAGATCATCTTAAAGATGGTTCCCTATCCCTGCCTCCCATGCAGTAGACACAAAAGGATTCGGAACAGAAAAGAGGCTGCTCTCTCGGACACAAGAGTCCTGTGACAGTAAATTGGTTTGAAACTTCGGCCAAGCTTCAGTTCTCACACAAAAATGCACAGCCTCAGGAGACTTCTGGCTCTTCCCCCACTGCTCTCTAGCTAAAGCTTGGGAGAAGTACAGTGCCTACCAAAAGTCCACAGGGCCTTTCTCAAGCAACCATCCTAGGAGGGAATAAAGGTTGACTCCTCCTGGGAAAAAACGGTGCAGGCTCTCCAACTCAATACTCTGACTCGGTAACCTCCAATTATCTATGGCTGCACAGCCAGCTACTCCAAACCTTAGTCACTTACAGCTGCCACCATTTTTAGAGCTCATGATTTTGAGAGCAATTGGGGAAGGGCTCAGCAGGAGGATTCATGTGCTCCACACAGTGTTGACTGAAGTCCCGAGTAGTAGTCAGCTGGCAGCTGAGTTGGTTATGCCTCGATGGGGATGGACAGGAGGCTGGACACAGCTGGGGACACACCACAGTGCCTGTCCATGTCCTCCAAGCCTGCCAGTCTTAGGGTGGCTGGACCTCGCTATGGCAGCTCAGGAACCCAGAGACCAAGGTGAGAGCTGCCACTCCTCTCAAAGGACAAGCCCAAGGCTGGCAAATCATCACACCTGCTAGTGCATCCTGGGCAAAGCTCAGGCCAGCTCACACGCAAAAGGAGGAGTGTCAGAGTATGTGATCATCTTCAATCCAAACTCAGAGCTGCCATAATTTACTAACTACTGAATACTGGGAATTTAAAAACTCAGACGAAAAAAATTCATTTGACTACCTCACATTAGGACAGGATGAAAGGGAATTCCTACAGCAATAGATACTCTTAGACCCTATTACTTAGAGTTTAAGGATGAACCACTAAAGGCCTTAAAAATATGAATGTGTTTCAATTCAATAATTCCATCTTTAAGAATTTAATATAAAAGAACAAGCAGAAAGGCACATAAAGCTAGGTATATATCAAATCACTATTTATAATAGTCACAAAGAGGAAGTAATCTATATTTCTACTAAGAAATGGATTAAATATAGACAAAAATGTCTTTTAAAAGAAGATTAAGCAATATAATGAAATTCACATGAAGAGTAAATAGGTAGTAAATCCTACACAGTGTGATTGACAACAACTCTGAAATCTGATGATAAAGATCAGTAAGTAGATAATTTTATGTTCACTGGCAACTCTATTTCCAGCACATAGGATGCTAAGTGTATCAGGCAAGAATACTGAATTTGAAAGAATAATGCATAGAAGAAACACATGTAAAATGCCATCCACTACAGATCTAACTTACTATTGATGCCTCCCAAACTCTTTTTATACCCAGGTTAAAAAACAGAAGGGGGCACCTTGGTGGCTCAATTGGTTAAGCGTCTGACTCTTGGTTTCGGCTCACGTCATGATCTCAGAGTCTTGGGGTCGAGCCCCACGTTGGGCTCCTCACTCAGCATGGAGTCTGCTTGACATTCTCTGCCTCTCCAACTCCCTCTCCCTCTCCCCCTGCTTGCTCACTCTCTCTAAAATAAATAAATAAAATCTTTAAAAAAACTGACAGAAGGGGGCACAAGACTGGCTTAGTTGGAAGAGCATGCTACTCTTGATCTCTCAGTCATGAGTTCAAGGCCCGCTGGGGGTAGAGGTTACTTAAATAGATAAATAAACTTAAAAAAAAAAAATACATAGGTGACACAGAAAAGGTCCAGAATGATTTCCTTTTTTTAATTTTGCTGAGAATGGGACAGTATGGTGTTTAAGGAGAAAAGAAATTCCCTCACCAGGAAACAAAAACAAAAATGTACACAATAAATTAATTCCAAATTAGAAAAAATAGCTACAAACAAAAATCAAGAATATAGTGTTGACGTAACCTTTCAGATAAACTTGAAAACTAAGACTACTTTTATCACTGTTAAGTACATTTTTAAAAAAAGACTGCTGCCACAGTTTATTCTAATATTCTAATTACAATCAGACCAGTATTAAGGCCTTCCCATTTCTATACATCTCCTCTATATCTAGGGGTGGTGTACATGCTATTCCACCATAGAAAATATTAAGATGATATTCACTGCCGAGACCCATTTAAAGAGTAGTCGTGTACAAAAAAAAAGGGTGAGTTATAAGGAAACGTGGAGAACCTTCTCCAAATGTAGTTTCTATCATAGGGAGGAAAAAGTAGACTAAAAATATCAGCAAACACTTTTGGAGTATACACTAGGCACAAAGAACTATGTTAATCCTGGAGACATAAACAAATTTAAGATATAGTCCCTGCCTAGCATGTCTCCAGTTCGTGAGACATTATATACACCAAAAGTTAATACAAGTTAGCACTTAGGGAAGTAACATTTGGTATTTTAGAAAGATGGCTTGGCTTCCCTTGTACAAAAGATTGGAGGGGAGAGAGAACATGGAGGGAAGACACAAGTTAGAAGACCACACATGTGAAGATAATGCATTATGGGACCATTCCCAAGCCTACCAGATTCGTGCCTGCTCTTGCGACAAATATTTTGTAATGCCTCCCATTTATCACCCTAAAATGAAATCCATAAATCATATAATCTACAACATATATAACTTCTAAGTGGTATGTGTATGTGTGTAGCCCTAACCATAATATAAAGCAGAAATTAAAAGGAAACATACCCATTTCAGTAGATAAAGTCCTGGGGATTACTTCACTAGAGGGCAATAACAAAGCTGTCAGACACTTGTACCTACTTATTATAACCAAGAAATCTGCATTTTTAAAAATTGGATTGGATGCCATTCGGTACAAGACACACAGGAAAATGAAGGGGCAGAGGTACAGATTGGAGTCAGAAAAGGTAATGACACACCAGATTTACCCATATGTTTTATGATAAAGAGGAATATCACTTCAACTGAATAGATATATCACTTTAACTGAGTCAGGACAAATTATAGACTGTCAAATGGAGAACATAAGGAAGAATGATATATCTCTGCCAACTTTATCAGCATGTTTCCTTATAAAATATTCACTTAATCTTAACCTGCTTTCATTGCTCCATTAAAAAAAAAAGTTGGCAGAGTAGACATGTTGGTAACTACTCATGTGTAGGAAAAGCTGCAAAAGCAAATTTCAAAATACCAACTGAATATTATCAACACTTTTCTTTACATTTGACATTTCAGGAAAAAAAAGGCTACGTAAGAATATACAAATACATACACAGAATCACTCTGATTGTGAGTGCTAGAAATGCAGAATGATCTACACATGAATTGTATGGGCAACCTGAACACCACAAGAGGCACCTGTGGCTGAGGAATGAGTTTCCTAATTGGTGTACTAACTCATGCTAAGCTCAAAAAATATTTATTTACATAGTGGTTGTATTCATGGGAAATTATGTATAATAAAATTATGTAAAAGAAAACTGTGTTTATATATAAAGACAAAGTTACGTTCTAGGCTCAGATATTTATAATCAGGTTTTTTAATAGCACAAATGTCCCGTGAGAAATCCCAAATTGGGCAGGACTTGGGCAATTCTTTGTTGTATGGGGCTTGCTCTCCTCCCTCCCACTTCATACTCTCTGCCTCCTGTCCACTAAATGCCCCTAACCAGACAGTACCACACTCCTTTGAAAACCACTTCTGTGGGATTTATAGGTGAATGACACATGGGGCTTATCTATCCCAAGAACTTAAAAGATAAACTCACATTTATCATATTTTATATTGTACAAGACAATCCTTCCACAAAGTCCCATGGATCTACCATTCTTTGTTTTAAGACCTTTAAATTCAGTCAACTTCTCAGATTTATAAACAATGTCTCAGAGTGTGTTAAGACTTTAAAGAGGGAGAAAGAGCTTAAAGTATATGACCCACATTAACATTATGAAAACCATGAAGTCTGGCCTAAAACATCTCAGGAGCTTGAGAAATTTATCTGAAAACAAGAATGATTCATTTATGAAGACCAAAGTAAAACCCAGGTCCCCCTGTAAGTGCTTCCTAGAGTTGCCACTGACACAGTTTGCTGTGTTCTTTAGGGAGACAAATATACTAGTCAAATCTTCAGTGAATTTTATAAATAGCAATGTTTTCGTTTTTCAAATTACCACTTATCATGCCAAACAGTATGAAGAGCAACTAATTTGATAACTGATTTTACCAAAGAGCAATACCTGTATATGACTACATTTAATATTTTAGAGCTATTTTAATACACTAAAACCTATACCCAAAACATATCTTAAAATGGTTTAACTGCAAAAAGTTGGAAATTAAACTAAAAAAAATTTTTTATTAATACATCTCTTTCCAAAAAAAGGAAGTGAGGCAGTTTACAAAAATAAATATTATGCAACAAAATAAAAAATAGCCTCTACAATTACAAAAGAATTGTAACCTAAAATAAAAGCACTTCTCATCTATCAAATTAGCAAAGCTTTTGTAAAATCATAGTACTTTAAGGGGAATGTTTAACAGGAACTTTGTATATTGTTCTAATCAACAAAGAAAAAATAAAAGAGTTAAGAATTGGTAAAGAGAAACAAAACTGTCATTATTTACAGATGATGATTGTCTGCATATAAAAATGAAAGACTCTGGGGCGCCTGGGTGGCTCAGTTGTTAAATGTCTGCCTTCGGCTCAGGTCATGATCTCAGGGTCCTGGGATAGAGCCCTGTATCGGGCTCCCTGCTCGGCGGGAAGCCTGCTTCTCCCTCTCCCACTCCCCCTGCTTGTGTTCCCTCTCTCGCTGTGTCTCTCTCTGTCAAACAAATAATAAAATCTTTAAAAAAAAAAAAAAAAAAAAAGAAAGACTCTAAAGACAAATCATTAGCATAAGAAAATTAAACAAATGGTTATAAGATTAATATACAAACACCAATTACATTTTTATATACCAGCAACAGTTAGAAAAAGTAATTTAGAATAAATTTTAAATAGCAACAACAACAAAAATATACCCAGGAATAAATCTAACAAAACAAGGCAAGGCTCATGGAGAAAGAATTATAAAACATTACTGGAATTCAAAAAGAAGGCCTAAATTATACTATGTTCATGGACAGACTCAATGTTATCAAGATGTCAGTTCAACCCAAAAGAATGTATAAAGTCAATGCCATTTCAATCAAGATCCAAACAGAGGTCAGTGAGGGACTTGACAACCTGATTCTAAAATTTGCATGAGAGAGCAAAGGCCCAAAGACAGCTAGAATATTTGTAAAAAAGAAAAATAAGTTTAAAAGGGACCAGCCCAAGAAATAAAGACAACACTCAAATGAATTTCAGGTGAATTAAGAACTTAAATGTAAAAGGCAAATTAAATAAAACATAGGAAAGATTTCTTCCATAAGACACATAATTACCGGAGAAAATACTGATATATTCGATCACACTAAAATTAAGAAATTCTGTCTAAAAGATATTACAGAGAAAATAAAAGACAATATGGACAATATGTAGCTGATAAAGGATTAGTATCCAGAATATATGAAGAATTCTACAAATCAATAAGAAAAATGGTCAAAAAATGTGAAGAGACATTTTCCAGGAGAGGAAATATGAAAGACCAATAATCACATGAAAAGATATTTACCCTTATAAATAAAACCACTATGAGAAACAACTTTCCATCACCAAATAGGTAAAATTTACAAATTCTCACAACACAAATGTGGATCAACAGCCTACTAACTCTGCTAGTGAGCATCGAAACCAGCACAATGACTCTGGAAAACAATTTGCATTATCTCATAAAACTGAAGATACTCTTTATGACTCACCAACTCAGTTATGGAGATTCTTGCACGAAAACATCAGTAGACATGCGTTAGAATGCTTGCAGAACATTATTCATGATAACAACAAAAAGGTCCATCAGCAGGATAATCAATAAATTAGCTCTAGTATAATCACTTAATAAAATGCCCCCAAGAATGAAAATGAATGAATTACAACTACACTTTGGAAATGCACTGAGAGAAAAAAGCAAGTTGCAGATGAGTATATAGAATATACCATTTTTATTGTCTAGGGATGATCAAACTATTTTCTTTTAAAAGCAGGAGGATAAAACACAAAGTCGAGGGTAGTGGATACCTGGGGTGGATAAGTTGGATAGACATGCTCCTAGAGTTACTGATCACTCCATAGAGAAGTTTTCACTTCTATTCCGGATTTCTGTGCACTGAAACAGAATTATCTGCTGCACAAACAATGTAATTATCTATTTTAACTTGTATTTACCTATAAACACAAAACAACACTTCATACTAATCCGCAGCTGACCATATGTATTTCAATACAAAACACAAAAAACCTCCAAAGATGATTCCATTTATCACTGGTGAGTACTTGAGAACCACTAGGACAGGTGACAACAGGATTTCCTACCTAAAGGAATAGTCCCTAGGTTCACTAACAATCAGTATTAAGTATTTAAAAGAGAAGTATTATATTGTAATAGCCTTCAAAAGACAGGAAGAAGGAATTTAAACACCTACTTTAGAGGACTTTATATTTGGTGAAACAGAAACTGTTAAAAAGTCTCAGTCTGAGAAACTCTAGTATTCTAAAAAAAGAAAGGTATTTAACTTGGCATTGTGGATCCTGGAAAGGAAGAGGAGGCTTCTTAAAATGAAACAATTTTATGGTTGGTTTCAGCTATGTTCCTGTTGTTGAAAGAAAGTTCATCAGAACAAATGGACAGGTCCTCTATTATTACTGTCCACACAGGATATCTTAAATTTTGAGAAAACAGCTCTGTGGTCTTTCTCCAAAGATTAGTAAACATAGCTCTTTCAAACACTTCCAAAGCCATGGTCTCCCGAAGAACATTCAAATGCCTATGAGTTCACGAGTCAAGTACCTAGCTCTAAGTTCCTGACCTAATGGTTTAAAATATAGCTCTCCAATGAGCTGATATGAAGAAACAAAATACACATTAAAAAGATTCCAGAACAAGGTGGTATGATCACTGGGTGGTACAATACGTACTGCTGTATCATACTTCTAGAATGCTGAAATGAATTTATAGAGAAGGCAATTTCCTTCCAAAAGAAACTGGAATGATAAAACCCAGAGGACAATGGGATATATTTTAGGCATAGGGTGACAGCAAAGGACTCTGAGTAAATAAAGACAATGAGTTTGAGGGAAAAAAAAAGATTTGAATTCAAGGACACCATAATCTTTTAGAAAGCAAAAACCATGATAGAGAACCCTAAAGGCAAAAGCAGTCATTTATACCCATTATAACCATCAACATGAGTGATTTTTTTTAAGATCTATTTATTTGAAAGAGAGTGAGCTTGAGCACAAGCAGGGGGAGTGGGAGAGAAGCAGGCTCTCATCAGCAGGGAGCCTGGTACAGGGCTCAATCCCAGGATCCTGAGATCATGACTTGAGCCAAGGCAGACGCTTAACCGACTGAGCCACCCAGGCGTCCCAACATGAGTGATTCTTTAAAGATTCCTAGAGACACCAATTTCTTACTGATTTAAAACACCTGAACAGAAAGAAAAAAGGAGGTAGGTAGACAGGGAGAGAGTAAGGACACAGATATTGTGAAAATCATCTGCTTCTGAAAACAAGAATATCGGAGTTAACTCCCAATTCAAAAAGTATCTCAAATGAAATCGCTTTAATATAGCCAGGTTCCTAACAAGACTGCACACAGGCACCAGGGATGAAACTGCATTTTTACACAAAACAATCAAAAACAAAAAATGAACCAATACCCACAGACTAAAAGAAAGACTTTTGTCAGGGCGCCTGGGTGGCTCAGTTGTTAAGTGTCTGCCTTCGGCTCAGGTCATGATCCCAGGGTCCTGGGATCGAGTCCCGCATTGGGCTCCCTGCTCTGCGGGCAGCCTGCTTCTCCCTCACCCACTCCCCCTGCTTGTGTTCCCTCTCTCGCTGTGTCTCTGTCAAATAAATAAAATCTTTAAAAAAAAAAAAAAGACTTTTGTCTTTAAATTCGTAATTTGTTTGTTAGAATTCAATCACTACTACTTTTTAAAAATATTTATGTAATGCCATACTTGTACTTCTATAATTTAATATAATAACCCAATCACTCAAACGGTCTTAGAATAAATCTGTTAAAATTCATCCTTTCAATGAAATAAAAGTTCCTATTAAATGGACTTTATTCACTTATTTAAGTAACAAATTTATCATATGCCTATTGCATGCCAAATTTTTACGATCTTTAGTAATCCTATTGTCATTATCTGTAAAAAGTGGTATACTTCATATAATCAAATGTGATGCAAGTCCATAATTTCTTATCTCTGTGATTCTACATTCAAAAATCCTAAACAGCATTTTCATAACATCTGACAACAAAACACAAATTGAACTAGTGTGAGGCCATTACAGTCTTTAATCACCCTCAAATGTGAAAACGTTTCGTTGTAGAAATACTGAAATTTTTGCTGCAGGTGTTAGTTAATACAGACCCACTTGACAAAATTTACTATGATTCCCCAAGTCAAGTGCCTAGCTCTAAGTTGCTGACCTAATTAGGGGTTAAAACACAGTTCCTGACCTCGATGAACACATATTGAAGAAAAAGATAAATACACATTTAAAAAGATTCCAGCACAAAACGGAATGTTCAAATGACCAAAGAGTGGAACAAACAACAGGCACTGTTTTATCATTTCTGGAATCCTCATATCTAAGACACATCTGGATTTTAAAAGAGCTTTTATTCATCCATCACAGCTGAAGGTAAACATACATACATGCTCAGTATTGTCAAGTAAATCAAGACTTAATGATACTGCGTGGGATGTGCTCCTCCAAGATGGAGCGGAGACAGAGCCCACCAGGTAAAGTACATTCAGCAGCAACACAGGGAGATCTCACTACAAGAGGGCACCACGGGAATGAACACTGGTGACGTCTCAGAATAAAAGAACTCTGCAACGGTGGGGTGTGAAGGCTGCACACTGGGAAGAGCAGAATGAGGGTGCACCCCCTTTCTTCACGGGTCTTCTCCTGAAGACCTAGAGTATGAGGGTCCACAAAGAGCATGTCTGCTAGTTTTTCTAGATCCTCTAAAGAAGGTGCTTCAGAAAGACCAAAACTTGAGAGAGAAAGGATGCTGGAGCCAGCAGCTCCACCAGCGGAGCAGATGTGCAGGCATGCCAGACCCATCTGCCAGAATCAGTTCTCCCTCTCTGCGACCACAGCAGATCTGAGACTGGCCACAGGGCCGCCCAGCAGCGCTGCATTTTCCAGCCCCCGCACCCCCGCCCCCGGTATGTATGAGGTGGCCAGGTGACTAAATGCTCTCAGATGGCAGATGATCGTATGCCGCTTTCGGGTCTTGGGTCTTAAGAATTATGGGGCCCTTAGGTGGCTTGGTGAGTTAAGCGTCTGACTCTTGATTTCAGCTCAGGTCATGATTTCAGGGTTGTGAGATCCAGCCCTGTGTAGGGATCCACACTGGGCATGGAGCCTACTTGGGATTCTCTCTCTCCCGTTCCCTCTGCCCCTTCCTTCCCATCTCTAAAATTAAAAAATAAATTAAATTAAATACAAAAAAAAAAGAATTAGGCATCCGCCCTTCCTCCCATCCTCCCATCGGGAACACAGAAGTGCCTATCACCCAACTTCAACCACACCACACACACAAGGACAACACCCTAAGGCACGGCAGATCATGAAGATAAAAGGACCCTGGGTCCCAGGACGTCTGTGTGGATCACAGCTACCCTGCTGCCCACTTACCTCAGGACTACCACCCGAGCGAGAAACAAACTTCAATGTTTTTATACTACTTTATCACTGGACTCTTTGCTACTGTGCCTCAGTCCTTACCTAACAACGCTGATGAGGAAGCTACACCATGTGCGAACCATCCCATCCCACCTGTCCAATTTCAAGAGCCCTATCTAAAAGGCAAACTCCATCTCGGGATAATCTAGACAAAATTGCCGTTTCTCAGCCTCATCTGCATTTTGTGGCCATAGCCTCAGAGAAATAGGAATTTGTTCATTTGGCAAACTTTTGAGCCGCCTACTACTATATAAAAGGTAGTATGTTCCTCACTAGGGATAAAAAGTCAACGGGAAAAAGAAAGCAAATGAATCTCTCCCCGGGTCAGGTCCTCCGTACTGCATGCTTTTCACCCAGAAGGCAAGCTCCAGGTCATCTTCTCTGCCCTGTCTCCAGAACTTTGTGGGGCCTTTCCCGTAACAGGTGCTCAGGAAGTGGCTGTTAGGTGAATGAATTAAGAAATCAATAAATTGAGTCCTGTCCTCAATGAACTCAGTCTAATAGGGGAAACAGAAAACAATGTAGTACCTCTTACCTCATGGGCATGCACAATGTTCACGGATTTTTATTTATTTATTTTTTAAGATTTTATTTATTTGACAGAGAGAGAGAGAGAGCACAAGTATGCAGAGTGGCAGGCAGAGGGAGAGGGAGAAGCAGGCTCTCTGCTGAGCAGGGAGCCGGACGTGGGGCTCGATCCCAGGACCCCAGGATCATGACCTGAGCCGAAGGCAGCCGCTTAACCGACTGAGCCACCCAGGCGCCCCAATGTTCATGGATTTTTAGAAATGAATGTATCAAACAACTTAATGCAAGTGCCATGGAGGGGCAGGAGGCATTAGAAATCGGCACAGTCTTCCTGGCAAAGCTGAAATTTGCATGAGTTCTAAAGAACAATTAGAAGGTAGCCAAAAAAAAAAAAAAAAAAGGTAAGGCCTCAAGAAAAGATGTGGCACCCGTGCTGGGTGAACACGTCTACGATGACTGGTTCCAACGGCACAGTTCCAGTCATACAATGAACACAACTAGTACTCCTTTGAATGCTACCGCTTCCCTTAATTAAGTCTACAGCTGAATTCTTTCTCTAGCGTTTGCATCACCCCACTTGCCTAATGTGAACTGCTGTTCAGATTTAATTTTCATTTTTAATCTAAAAATCAGGACTTACTGGACTCATTCTAAAAAGTCCTCTACCGTACAATCAAGGAATCTCAAGGTTGATAGGAATCAGGAAGGTCACTGCATAAATGTTCTTGGAAGTCACTTACCCTGATCAGCTATAATCAGATCTCTTCTGCAGTGGCATGGGATTTTTATCCTTCTCCTATGGCATGTCTGGTTTTGCCTGAGTGTATTTGTTGATGTACACATCCTTGCTCCCCCACTAGACTGCATGCTCTTCATGCAGCATCCACATTCTTCTTTATCTCATATTCCTCCCATGCTCAATAATCAAAGGCTTGGCACGACATCATCTTTTCACCCAACCCCGTCAGCTCCGGCAGCCCCTGTCAAGTCCCATCTACTTGTTTCTGGGCGCAGCCCCATTGCTCCTTTCGGTAAAGATGAGATGCTGCACCTTCTTTCCTACGACCCACAGCCAACCCCACAGGTAGAGCTACCTTCCTGCTTCTAATGCCAATAATGCCACATTACTTCCTTTTTCGCCTCCACTTCTATTTTGGGTTAGGGCTTAATCCTCTAAGCATTAAAAAAAAAAAAAAAAGGAACAAGTTCCAAATAAACCATCCCATTTGTAGGATGCAGAATGTCTGTATCTCAGAAATTGTCAGATGTTTCCTGGCAGATGTTTTAAGCCTGGAATCATCAATGGCCTTTCCAGTTCCATCTTTTGTTCCTCTGACAAGGTTACTGTGCTTCCTTGAGACTTCCTGTTTGAATAACCACACACTTGGGCGTTCAAAACTCCCATGTGTTCATTATTCACCATAAAAGGGACCTGAGGAAGTAACCAGGCAGTTGAACACAAAATAATGTATGAACAAAAACAGCTGTGTGTTAGCAGGATGGACAAAGAGACAGCAGGGATCTAGGCACTGCTGTGAATTTCAAAAACAAGGTCTATTTAGTCAGGCATGGTTAAAAGTCTGCTGATTCAGAGCATTAGTGACCCGTTTCATAATTTAAAGTCACTAGAGATGTGAATAAGTCTGTTTCCAGTTACTACTTCCAGAGTCTCAGCCCCACCCCCACCCTTCCCAACAATCTCCCTCTCGTGGGAACAAAGCTGCCTCTCCTTTCTCTCACAGAAAATGGCAATACCAATTCAAAATATTTCATGCAAAAAAATTAATACCTATTTTATTTCCCAAACCAAAAAGCAGATACCCACCCCCTCCCCAAGGGAGTTTCCTATAAAAACACAGGAAAGCAGAGATACAGGTACACAAAGGAAAACACAAACAGCAGCAGAGAAAACAAGCCTACATTCTCCAAACATCTGGAAAGTATGTTAATTTCCAGAATCAGTCCATCTTTTGGTACCCTGAATTCACCATCTGTGTCTTGTGCCAGGATATAAGAGCTTTAAAGTGGACGTAAGTTTAAAACCAAAACTTTTATTAGAATGGCCATAAAACTGAATGACCCCCAATTCCACCAGGAGTTGATGCTCACTTATTTCTTGGCATGTGGCAAGAATGCTGAAAACAGCAGCAAACAAACCAGCTTGAGCCTCTAAAGCAATCCTGATAAAGTAAACAAATTTTATTACAGCTGTATTACAGATGTTCCCAGAAACTTTCATAATCTAGTAGAGTTCTACAAATTTGGTTTTCAGCAGACTGTCTATCCCATGAACTTACCTAAAATATTTGCTATAAATTCAACTCTGTAGAGAGCCACTCTAAAAGTTACTCCTAGACACTCAACCCCACAGAACATGACCCTTTTTCCATGAAAGGCAATCATATGACCAAATCAATTGAAGTACACGATTGTTCTTTTGGTTTCCAACTGCCCTCTCCCCTCACATCCCCAGCCACCCACCCCCATCCAAGGAGGCTCATCTCTACCAGATCATGGTCTGGCATTAAAATGGCAATAATCTAAAAATTTGGTGACACCAAAACAACAGAGGTCAGCAGTCCTATCAGAATAAGGTCTGAGACAAGCAGGAGCCACTGGGGGAGGAACCACAGCACAGAGGTGCAGGTGGACAGACCAACTGCTAAACCAAGGCAACTACACCCTCACATGAAAATCCACATCTAGATTGAATCATTTTACATTGCCAAGTTACTCTCATTTATTCCTCAACAGTTCCTAATAGATCCTCAACAGTTCCTAACAGATCCCAACAGATCCTAACAGATCCTAATAAAAGGATCTCTGCTCTTGAGAACATCTGCGCAGACGGACCATTCTTCCCTCTAATCAGGATTTGTGTTGCCAGAGCCGGAAAATACCACTTCCCAGTCCTGCCAAAGAATAGAAAGCCCTTACAGCAAGAGCTGTTCAACTCAATGTCATCTAGATATCACCATCCCCTCTTCCAAGACGGTGAAGCTCTTCTCTTGGAAATAGAATCCTTTCATTCTCCTGGAAGAAAATTGATGGAAAAGCTTTGAGGAAAACGCTTACGCTTCTGTATTTTACCAACTGGCAAAAAAAGAGGGGGTGCGTTTTAAGCCCAACATTCAGCCCTCAAATGTAGCAATGGGTACCATCCCCCCCGACCACCCATAAGAAAGGAGCATACCTTTAAACACGATTAGTCACTAAGATGTGATGATGTAGCCACACAATGTGTGCTAAGCAGCTCTATAAAAAATGTAGAAAAGGTAAGACGGCGATTCAGTAATACTTAAAATGTAATCAGTCAACTCACACCTGTGAAGAAAACCCAATCCCAGAATCTCAAGTTCAAGAAGCAGGGGGTAGTCTGTAGCGAGGCAGCGGCACAACACGCAAAATCTAAGCCGGAACTATGACCTCTCCTTCAGCGATCAGGCAAAAAAAAACACAAATAAAAATTAGGTATCTAAGAATCCCCTGATTGAACCTTAGCTCAGCATGCTCTGGGGAAACTAAGGAGATGTAACTTAAATAAAGGACAGATACACAGAGAAGATACATGAACTAAATAGACAGAGATTTACAAATTACCACATACAGAAACCAAGGTGAAGGGAGTCACTTCTGAGCCTGAAAGAGATCTCCTAGGACTCCTAGGACCACAGTAGTTACATATCAATCAATCCATAAAAGGTTGATTAGACCTATTTAGTTGGCAAACTTGAACAACAAAAAAGCCACCATGCGGGGCGCCTGGGTGGCTCAGTTGGTTAAGCGTCTGCCTTCAGCTCAGGCCCAGATCTCAGGGTCCTGGGATCGAGTCCCACATCGGGCTCCCTGCTTAGCGGGAAGTCTGCTTCTCCCTCTGCCCTCCCCCCCCCCATACTCTCTCTCTCTCTCAAATAAATAAATAAAATCTTAAAAAAAAAAAAAGCCACCATGTAAGAGTTAGAATTTACTTGGAGCAGAATGGAAATGAAATCAAACTTGGGAGATGGACCTGGCAGCCTTATCTTTAAGGATGTCAGATAAAGTAAGCAACTGAACTAAATTCAACAGTTCTCAACAACCAGAAAAGAGTCATGGATAAGGCAGAAAGGAGATAAGGGGGCACTCCCCTGACCACCCTTCAGGAAATGGGGTATATGGTATACTTTTCCTATCAGTAGACACTGACAAAACCCAGGATCTCATTCAGAAATTCAATAAATTCCTTAGAAATTCCTAGAAGCATTAAGAGCTAAATATTATAAAACTATAGCATAAGTACCCCAAACCTAAAATTCTTCCATTGCCAACAATCCTCTGTTCTTCATAAAAAGTGCAAAGCCCTCTGTAAAAGCAGCGATCCCAATCCAGAGCCCCTCAAGCAGAGGTCTGTCAGAGAACCTACTTTCATTTCACCCCTCAATTAAAGATCTTTCTCTAGTTCTCTATCACTCATGGAGTCTGTTCTAACATGGTAGACTAGGAAGAGCAGAACCTATCCATGACAAGTCTAGATTCCAACCTGAAGTCAGAATGTCACTAGTGACCTCAGAGAAGTCACTAGTCACCTCACATGATTATTCCATAGGAGGTAACAACAGTTCTCAATTGTTTTTGAGGATTCAAAAAGGTAGGAAGGGGCATTCTCCATGAAAGGTGATTTACTTTCTTCTGTCCCCTAATTTTCAGGATCCTCGTCTTCTCAGAACCCATCATGCATGTCTTCATTACTCCATGGAAAGCAAACAATGCCTTCACCATTATCCAGTTACTTTTAGATCTTTAAACAACTCACCCTTCCTGCAAAGTCCTTCATTCCCATCCGCTATTTTTCTTCAAGACCCACAAAGCTCTTCCTGGCTAACTTCAATCTACACTCTTCAGTGTCCCAGAGTTTCAATTGAATTATTTTTACTATGCTTATATTCTCCCATTGATTCCCTCTGCGTGAATGTTTTTGTCTCATCTCCTCAAACACATTACAAATTACCTGAAGATAGAGTGTTTCAACATCTGTTGTTACCCACCCATCGCTTATTACAACAGCCCTAAATGAAGGATTTTCCCACCAGGGTCACCTTATTTACAGAACACCTTTGCCCACTAACTAGATTTACAATCCAATAAGCTCATCTCTTTTTGGTAGGTAGCTCTTTTCATTTACTTGGAAATACTTCACAAAATTTCATAAACTTCTCTAGGAAAGCCACACAATTCAAGCTTCAGACTTACTATTCTGAAAGGCTCAATGAGAGGAAGCCATTACTCAGAACATGTCAAACGAAAGAAGATGGGGTCTTCACACTATAAGTAATTTATGGAACATTTAGATTTCACCACAGAAATTAAATAATAAGTTATATAAAAACCAGGTATTGTAACCAAATCACAACCACGTAGACATTCTTAGAGGATTCTCTAAACCTGCAGCAAAACCCGCAAACCTATGATTTTACCACTTGAAACCACAAAAGCATCAACCAAAACCACTACCTGCTTAAAGGTACGTGAGAAGAGCAAAGACACCTGGGTGCTCTTCCCACACCATTCCCCACACTTCTCTTCCTGAGACTTTCCATGAAGCTCACCTGAATGCTTTCCTGAAAGCATTCTGCAGGTACTTCAATTAAAACCATCTGTCCACTCACCCAAGAAACATCTGTTAACACCTATTATTGCTAGCGACTGCTGGTAGAGAATAGAAAGACAGTACGAGAAACAGATCTTAGATGATTAAGCCTCAGATTTCGTGCACTACCATTTCAAGCCAAAATCATACCAGAAACAAACAAAACCACCAGTATATTATTTTGTATAACTGACTGAAAAGTTTAATTTTTTTTTAATTTGAGGAATAATTTACACACAATGAAGTACAAAAATATCAAATATACAGCTCCGAACTTGTACATATCTATACATCTATGTAACCTCCCCCCAAATCAAGACATAGAACATAAAGTCAGAACTATATAGGAGCTAAAAGACTGGCCATTAACCTTATCTCTGAGAACACTGACAGGCGCCTCCTCTGTAGTCACTGTCATGGAGAATCAGTTTGGTTAGCAGAAACCTTCACGTACTCTGTGATTTATCATCACAAAACAAAATTCACTGAGTCCATAACTCTACATAAGACCATTTCCATTTTTTATTTTAAGAATTTAAAAAAAAAAATGTGAAGGAGGCTGATTCTCGATCAATATTTCCAAGAACTTTCAAAACAAAAAGATAACAAAAATCCAAAGAAGAGGGTATAACAAAAATTCCATGTTGCCTTCCATATAACAGGAAGCGGCCACACAGTTGGAAACAAAGAGTAAAAGAAGGGAGCCCAGGGAATATAACTCCAAAAGTTTTAAAAGAAATCATGTAAATCCCCTAATTCATCTCCCAGCCTTGCCACAGGGTTCTCCTCCCACAAGAGATCTGAGAGCCCCATTGTCTGAGAAAGAGATAAGTCTGCTTTATTTTAATTCATGAATATGTAGCTTCATAGGGCACCAGGCTGACTGGGCCCAGTTATTTTAGGATGGCCTCCTGGAAGAGCCCATGGAAAGAAAAGCAGATGTACTTAATTAGTGTCCCCACAGTCTGGCACAATACTCTAAAACCTCAGAGACATTTCTATAAATGAGTTTTCTGGTAACCACTTTTAGCAAGCTATCAATTTTAGGCACTAATGAGCAAACATCTAACTTTTATCATTTTATAAGAAAAGAGATGCTTGCAAATCCTAGCAAGGCCCTCTTACAAATCTAAAAGCAAGCAACTTAAGCAAGACAATAGAACCAGCACACAGTCATCTTGGAACTTTACCCTTTGAAACTGACAATTTAAGATAAGGGACAGATTAATCCCTTATTTTTAAAAATGTTCTCAGGAATTTGGGGTAGTAAAAATAAATAAACAGCTCTGCTCTGAGCTTTGACACTTTTCCCTGAACCTCAAACAGAACAGTGGTAGAGCTGTCAATTAGGTACAGCTGGAAACAAGGAACAAGTAAGGAAGCATCTGTTGGTTCTGCACCCGTTAACTCTAGACAAGTAAGTGATGACCGTCCATCTGCCTGACGACTATAACGTGGTTCTTTGCTAGCCCGCAGGGAAGAGGGAAGGGTCCCTCACTATGCCTGTCTTCTAATTGTACCCCAATGAATCAAATAAACTAAAAATGATGCCACACACATAGGCAGATATGTCATTGTAACTTTTCCCCACAACTGCCCTTTAAGATATCCTTGAAGGGGGTATTTTAACAATGGACATGAGTGCAGGTCCATTTCTAAAGAAAACACACACGATATTAACATTAAATTTTCAGAAATACATATTCACTATGAGATTCAAATCTGAGAAGATAGCTTACTCATATAATTTATCTAGATGACTTCAAATCACATAAAAGTCTAGTTTTTACCCAAAAAAGGACACGCACAGATCTTTCAATTCCATGTCAGTTACATCTAACTCAGAACTTTTTTTAAAAACTATAGAAATAAAAAAACCATGTACCATGTTTAATATTAGCTATTACAGTGGCATATGTCTCAAGAAAATAGAGAGATGACACTGATAAAAATAAACACAAACTCCACAGTATTGCTGAGGAGAATGTAAAGTAACAGGCGATGTCTGGGGACTCCTTATAATTCAGGCATTCATGTATTCACTCACTCTACATACATTTATGGAACACTACGCCAGACACATTGCTAAGCACTGGAGATACAAAGACTCTAGCCTCCATCAAAATGATAAGTGAATGCTCTCTGTGCTCACACCTTTCACTTACAACTTATTATATAACACTGAATGCACTGGTCTAGGGCGGAAGTCACAAAATGTGCACTGTAGAGGCCCAGACAGTAAATATTTCAGCCTTTGAGGGTCAAGACATACAGTATCTGTTGCAGTAACTCAATCCCTTTATAGCACAGAAGCAGCCATAGACAATAGGCTCATAAATGAAACTCATTGTGTTCCAATGGAACTTTATGGATACCAAAATTTGAATTTCATATGATTTTCATATGTCACAAAATTTCACTCTTGATTGTTGAATGAAAAATGTAAAAACATTTGCACAGTGCATACAAAAAGAGGTGGCAACCCTGGGCTGATTTGGCCAGTAGGCTATAATCTGCCTACATCCCAGTCTAGAGATACAGGTCTCCACATTTAGGCCACAAGTTCCATGAGGTCAGGGCAATGTCCTATGAATCACTATGCATCCAGGAATTAATATGGTGCTGAGGAATGGCAAGCAATTAACTAATGTTGGTTATACTGAACTGAATTAAAAGACTTAAGTCCCTGACTCTGTCTTCAAAGACTTCATGGTCAAGAAGTGGTAACAGACAAATCAAGAAACATGTATCACTGATAAGTGCTGTGGTAGATACCTACAGGGTGGTGTGAGTGGGACACCTAATCCATGCCTGGGAGAAGGATGAAAAGGGTAGAAGACAGAGAAACTGGGGAAGAATTCCTGAAGGTGGTGACACCTAGGAGAAGAGTTCCAAACCAGAGAAGCAGCCCTTTGAGCATATAAGATGACAAGAGATAAACCTAGAGGTTAAAACAACAGTCCAGATACTAAAGTGCCTTGTATATCATGCCAAGGAGTCTGGACTTTATCCTAAAGGTTTGAGGAACCACTGAAGAATTTTAGCTGGGAAATGCTATCATCAGATTTGCATTTTAGAACCATTACTCAGTCCAAAGTGTGGCTGCTTGATCAGAAGGGGCAAAATGGCGGCAGAAAGACCACCAAGTAGTTAGAAAGCTGTTGCAGTAATTCAAGTGAAATTCAATGGAAAGCTAAAATAAGGTAGAGATAAAGGTGAGGATTCAAGAGACACAGTGGCTGGATATGGGAGGTAAGAGTGGTATCTTGGACAGATTGTAGTAAGGATGGGTGGGAAAGAAAGGGGTGGAGTTACAGTTGTCTAGAACTGACCTGCCTCCAGCAGTGGATCCTATCTGCTCTCCACACAGAGTAATCTTACTGATGAGAGCCTATCAAGCCTGGTTATCTTTTATGAGAGACTTGGCAAAAAACTGGTCTAGAGCCTTAGGATTAACCAGTAGTGCATTCATTGAGATAGGACTTTGAGTTGGGTAAGACAGTGAAGAATGAATATAGTTTTGGACATGGCCTTTGGACACCCCAAACTGACCATGGCCAATAAGTCTTTAGGACTGGAGTAAGAGCTGGCCTAGAGATACAAGTTTAGAATTTATTAATTTGCAAACAGTAAATAACGCCTTGAGACTAAGAGGAATTCACTCAAGGAAAGTGAGTCCCATGAAAAAGAAAGGAATCCAAAATTATAAGTGAAAAAGAACAGAGGGAAAAGGAGGAAAACCAAGGGAGTCTGATATCTCTAAATGAGTGTGTACCTGAACTTGTATTTTAAAGCTGGCCTGGAATAAACTAGTCACTCTTTTGAAAGATCTGTTAAAGAAGCAAAGAGTTGCAGGGGTTAGTGCAATAGACTAAGGAGTCAAAAACCTACCTCCACTGTGACTTTTGGCAAATCACCACCTCAGGATCCTCATCTTTGCTTTCACTGAGTTGTGGAAGTCTAATCAGTGATAAACTGAAAGTTTCATAAAGTGTAAAATATTATAAAAGCACTGATTTATCATCATCATTACGACAGAGTACGAAAATTCCATCTAAGAGTGTAAACTTCTGAAGACACGACCTTCAATCCTGTATACCTATCAGGTACTGTACTATGTATTTAGTAGGTATTTAAAAAATGTTTGCAGAATATTTGGTAGTAACATGAGAATGTATGCATGGGGGGGAAGGAGCACATAGTAAAAGGCATATCCAACTTCCTAAAAGGATTTAGAACTGAAATAGTCAAACCAACCCTCAACTGTGGCCAGTGAGAAAATAATGGGGGGGGGGGGGGGGTGCTTATAGTC
The DNA here is from genome assembly GCF_004348235.1 of Phoca vitulina. Taxonomy (NCBI): domain Eukaryota; kingdom Metazoa; phylum Chordata; class Mammalia; order Carnivora; family Phocidae; genus Phoca; species Phoca vitulina. The sequence continues at coordinate 9,839,594 of NW_022589774.1, read as the reverse complement.
CCAACTTCTCTCCTAATGCGTAAATTGTTTCTCTGAATGCTTTAGAAACATGGAGAAGGTATTTACAGAAAAAGCCATGAATTGTAGAAAAGGAAAACAGCCAACAGCAACTTTATAAAACTGTGTTCAACTACCGCTGGCCATTAAAGAAGAGCTCCCTAACTTCTCAAGTTGAAACCTGCAACATGTAAATCAGTCCTTTGTGAGACAAACTAAAATAGTGTCCCCTCGGGGTGTGCAAATACCACAGTGAAGTCACCAGAGTGAACTATTCCCTGACACAGTCAGAACCTACCTTGCAAAGACTGTCCTGGGGAAAAAAATTGCTGTTTGTTTCATTTTAAATATACACTGAAAGGAACAGAATAAAATGCAGTATCCTTACATACCAATTATTCTATTGAGACACACAAAAAGGATATACCTAAAAAGCATCATTTAATCACTGTTCCAAAAGCTTATAGAAGCAGGTTGGAAACAAATCTGGTCTTGGTGTAAATTTTAGGAGTTCCATAAACTTTGATTGAGTTGGTTTATAAGCAGTTTCTTCCTTAATCTAATTGTTTTCAGAAAGGGGGAGAGCTACCTTCCTCTAGATTCAGACCCAGCCTGCCAAGTTTCCATCCGCAATGACTATCAAGTTAATTAAAAAGGCTGTTTAATAAAAGTCAAATCCTCAGCTACAATCCTACTATCAACTATCCCACTGATACTAATAAAACTTATTATGATTTATTATATAACATAAAAGCCAAACTTTTAAACAGCAGATGAATAATCCATACAGAAGTTAGGAAAGATCCAGAAGTTGAATGCAAAATAAGACTTCTTTTTAGAACAGGGTGCCTGGCTGAGATTTCTCTCCACAACAGACAGAAAATGCAATTCTTGTTCCCACAGCAACTTGAACTGATTATATCTGAGGATACACTGCACCCTGGATTACTGTATATGGTGCTTAAGACATGGCTGCTTTCAGAATCCACACTGATTTTCCTGGCTTCTGTACAAGTGATGATAATGGTACAATGATCTAATTTGTCCTTGCCATCAGTTAAAATCTGCCTTATCGACCACACCCCCCCAAATGGTAGCAGTTAAAACAATAACATAATTTTATATATACATGTGTATGCATGAAAAGTTTCTGGAAGGCTGCATGAGAAATTGTGAATGGTGGTCTCTTCCAACTTAGCAACTGAAGAGGAAGAGATTCCCTAGTCATTATATGTAACTGTTTTAATTCACCATGTCATGTTTTATTTTTACAGTAAAAAAATGACCTACGATTAATCCAAAACATGTATGTTTCTTGTAACGACGTAAGTGCAGTCTGACTTTGCTTATTTTAAAGTTTACTGCGTTTAAAGTTCAACATCAAAAGGGAGGGGAGAAAAGTGTTGGCTAGCCCTGCTTCTTTCACACTGTTCTCTTGGGAGTTTCACAGGCTCTGTAAGGGCAAAGCACAATATGCATCACTTGCTTAAGGGTATGTGAAATTTGAACTGGATGGGAGATTTAATAGATGCACAAACAGTCATGGTACTTGAATTCATGGGAAACAGTGAGCTAGAGCCCATGGAGTAACTGATGTTAGGAACTGAATATGCTGAACATCAAAACACACAATGATACATAAAGCCCTGCCTATACGTTCTAGATCATAACTTCCATGTATACATACATCCTTGTCATTAAAAAAGAGGCGGGGGGGGGGAGAAAGAGAGAGAGGGAGAGAGAGATTGAGACATCACCCCCACAACACACAAATCTCCCTCCCCTTTTCCACCTTTTCAACCACACACAAATTGCTCTGGGACATCATTTAGGATCCAAGAAAAAGTACAGTAAGTTCTAGTCAGGCTTTTAGAAACTGTCTATCTTAAAAGTCTCAAGTAAATGTTTTCACAGTTAATCACAATACTCATATGGAAACTATTTTAAATAACTTTTTTTAAACCCATAGTTTTATGAACTTCATTTACCACGAATATTACCAAAAACTGAAGAAGACTTTTTCAGCAAAAACAAGTCCAAGCATACAACATTTTTAGGGTACAAAGTCATGTAAGAGTCCTAAGTAGATGGCCTCTGAGATTTCTTTTGACCTTTAAATGACCATGACCCAAAATTAATGTATCTGCTCCCCAACAGTAACAACCTAACTTGACTGTTACTGTCTTATCTTTTACCTTTGTAACAGAGAAATAATCTTTGAGTAATCTACCTACCTCTGCAATCACCTGAAATAACCTTTTGCTACACAGTGCCCACAGCAGAAAACTCAGAAGGCCAAGATTGACAGCCTGACCTTTACCTAAATAACAGATTCGTATTCTGAAATTTTCAGTTGAATCTCAGGCACTTTGAGACATCGAGCAAATGCTTTCACTTTGAAATTTTTAGTATTTGAAAATAGATTAAGTAAAACTTGGTGGGCATTCCAAATTCAACACAGAAACTTTAATAAGTCAAAGTTTCCACAAAAATAATTGGATATAAATTTCAAAAATAATTTTGGCCAAGTTTAAAAATATAACACCTAAGAGCATATAGCTGTCTAGAGTTAAAGAATATTCCCATGATGTCTTAGAAGACCCTAGGTCTCTTGCTGTGTCTTAGAAAGGCACCTGTTCCAACATACTGTTGGTTCTAGGCATTTGCAACACCTTTAAAACACTGAAGTACAGTTTACTTCTTCCATCTCTGAAAAACAGGGGCCCCAGAGTTTCACTTTATGAACTTATTTTCCAAAAGTTCATCTTCCTAATAACTTGTCTAGAAATAAAATGGTATTACAAAGGTGCTGAACACTGCTTTTCGAAAACTTACTCCACCCACAGTAATTTAACTGCTTTTCAAGTTACTTTTGGTAAGTTATATTCTTTCTCTGGAATCTTGACACTTACATAGAGTCTAATGTGCCAGAGAGCAGTGGAAAGAAAAATGCAAAACCATGACCAAAAGAACTATTTGCCTATAAAACATTCCTTTCAAAGACCCTCAAATAATATTAGCCTTATAGGATGATCTGGCTTTGACCAAAGAATGGCTTGGGCCCTATGTTCTCTCTGGAAGTTCATTACTACCAGCTACCAGGAAAATCAATTATTTCAATGCAATGGGGACTGCGGCTCTACAAATCAGATGCCAGTTTCTCACACATATTTTACTCTGTTAAACACAATAATGAATTATTCTGCTTGTTTATATAGTTCAGTGATGAAGAAAAACTTACTTAGACCAAACATGATTTTTTTACCTTAGGATAAAATGTCCATCCTCATCTACCACCCAGCAAAAAAGTTTTCTATACATCCTTTTCCTGATTTCTAAAAGGTCATTCATACATGTTGCTACACTTGTTTTGAATCAAAGTAAAAGGAAAGACAGTAAGGAGAGCCTTTATACCCAGGGACCAAACTGTGGCCAGAAATTACAGTGAGTGCACACTTTCTTTTGTTTTCTCTGTTCCAGGAGTAGCAGTGAAATAGTTTTGTGGCCCTTAATTACCGCTAAACAACTCTAAAGAACAATAACTTTAAAAGCGAATTTCTATTTTAGTTACACATAGGCCATACCGGTAGTAAAAGCATTTGCTACTCTCAAATTCCCTTCACTAGAGACCCTTTGCTCTCTAGCTTATTCAATAGAGCAAACAGCAATCACGCTCAATCCTGGAGAGAGAGGCATTTAAACAAGATAAAAGTGCTGAAGGTGGACGTTCCTATCTCTGATCCAAGAACGCTCCGTGATGGCCCTGCGAGGAGGGAGAAAAGCGAGACTACGGGTTTCTGATTAACGCTTCCGAAAAAAAGGGACAAAAACAGCCCAAATGGCGAATTATCAAGGAAGCGAAAATCTGGTTAAATTAGAAAGAACAGAAAAGCAAACGAAGATGCTAGCGCGAGGCATCCTGGCCCTCAGCGGAATGTTAAGTGCTAGATCTAGTTTAGAAGTTGGAAAGGGGAGTATCTGTGTGGCCCATGCTGGGGAGCAGAGAGCCGGCATGCGGCTGTTTGGGCCCCGCAGGCTGGGCCAGGAGGTGAAGATGGCCAGGGAGCTGGGCTGCTGCCGAGCAGCAGCAGGAACAGGGCTGTCACCGCTTACCCAGGTGCAGCGTGAGGTTGATGGAGTTGGGGTACTGCACCCCGGCCAGCATGGTCTGGCTTTGCCACCAGGTGGTGTCGGCCTGGTTGTTGTAGTCGGTCAAGAAAGCTGCCCCGTGCTGCAGGTGGGGCTGCCCGGCGTCGCACAGGTGACAGGACTTGGTGACCCCGGTCACCCCGGTCTGCACACAGTACTCCTCGGGCGGAGCCCCGCACGTGTTGGTGGCCACCACGGTCACGTTGAAGGCGGCGTTGACGAACTCGGGCATGCAGCGCTGCGACCGCCCGCCCTCGTCCGTGCACTCGTCCATGGCTGCCCGGGAGCAGCCGGCCGCAGCGGCCGCCAGCACCGCCAACACCGGCCAGAGCTGCCCCCGGGGCCGCAGCGCCGGCGCGGCCGGCTCGCTGCCCTTCATCCCGCCGCCTGCGCGCTGGGCCACGGCGAAGGCAAGGGCGCGGGCGCGTTCCTCTCGCCCAGCGGTGTCCCGGGGAGGCCGCTCTGCGGGCTGAGCCTCGGGGCCCAGGGGCCGGACTCTCGGGGCGGGTGGTGGCGGCGGCTCGTACTGGAGAGACGGGCCAGTGGGCGCCGCTGGCGACGACCGCGCGGCTCGGTGACCACTGCCCGGCTCGCCGCCTCCGCGCCTCCCTCACCCACCCGCGACACAGCCCGCACTCGGCGCCGACCCCCGACTTCCGAGCGCGGGCCCGAGAGCGCGCCCCCGGGGAGGAAGGAGCAGGGGGTGGGGTCGGCAGAGTGGGGTGGGGTCTGGCGGAGGAGAAAGCCCAACCCCGGCCTCCTCTCAACAGCTCCCGCGGCCCCCGTAGCTGCTCCCCCGCCCTCCTCGCGCCGTGGACTGAGCGTCCGCCCGGGCGACTCGCGGCGGCGGCGGCGGCGGCGGGGGCGGCGGCATCTCGCGCTCGGGCCCGCGGCGCGGGATCGGCGGGGGAGGGGCCTTGAGGGGCGCGAGGGGTGGGCGGGGAGTGAGGGAAGGGGTGGGGGATCGGGGAATGGGAGGGGGAAGAGAGAGGCGGAGGGAGAGCGGGGGAAGGAGGGGCGGCGGGGCGGTGCATGACGGGAGGGAAGGGGAGGCTGAGGAGAGCCCGCGCCCTGGGGGAGTTGGACGCCGGGGTCCCCTAGCTCCGCGTCTCCGGAGGACTCCGGTTGGGGGAAGGGGTAATGGAGGGAGCCTTAAAGGGGCGACGCTGGGTCGGTGAGGTCACTTGGAATCGGCCTTTGGGCCCCGCGCCAACCCGGGGCCGCGGCAACGCGGATCTCCGCCCCACCAGGTGTCGGTCGTTGCGTCCAGCCGGCCGCGCCCTGCGGCCGGGACCCGAGGGACCGGACGCTGGGAGCTGCGCGCAGGCTCCTCGCCCCCGCGGGCCGCCCCGGGAATGCCCCCTGCTGCGCGGGGCGGGGCTCTAGCCTTTTCCAAGGAGAGGTCCCGGGGTGTCCGGGGACCTACACGGTCCCCGGAGAATTAAGGGCCTTGGTCTCAGCATCAAAATGAATTTTCTGAAGCAATTTCCTGCCTCTAAAGTGTAACCCATCCTTTAACAGGGGCAGAGAAGGAAGTGAAAGGGCTGGGAATGGAATGACATTTTTCCCCTGGGTAGGCAGACCCACTGCGAAATTCTTCCACTGTGTTGTTTATGTTCCCCATCTTGCCTTTAAAAGACTCGAAATTATCTAGATCTGACATCCTCCTTTTCGGGCCTGCTGAGTCACGGAATATTCTCCGTGCCAGAATGACTCAGTTCACAGAACCTGAGCCAGAAGATCATGAGTTTTAGTCCCAGATCAGAACCTGGGCACTTACCCAGTGCTGATACGACAAGCAAGGACCGGGAAAGGAGGGTGCCGTAAAAGTGGACGGCCGGGGTGGTGGCTTTTAAACGTTTGGAGTCCCCAGGCAAAGTGGATGCAACTAGTGGATGCTCATGAGACAGATTTTTTTTTAACTTTTCCAGATCTTAATAGTAAAGTGAGAATAATAAATATATGCCCCCCACCCCCCCCGCTCGAAAAAAGCCCAACCCCCCCAAAAGAAACAACCCCAAACTACGTTTGGATTCAGTAGCTCCGTTAAGAGAGTGGGGATCTGAAATAATGAAGTAAGTAAATGTTAGATTACTATGGTTGGGGTCAGTGTTAACTCCAAGAGTACTTTAAGGATAATGGTCTGGTTGGGGGGGGGGTGTCTTGCCAAAATGCTGAGTTTGCTTAGCAGGCACATGGATCACTTGTATTGTTCATTTATTTGATGAGCTGGGTGAAGGTGATGCATGACTGAAAGTCTCTTAACTCCTCATCCTTTGGCACCTCCGCTTTGGAAGAAGAAACTTGTGGGACTGTGGGTAACAGTATTTTAATCCTTTCATATTCGAGTTGAAGCAAAATAAATACATTCATTTATACCTAAAGAGGATGATATTCTCTCTTTCATTGTACTTGAGAACAAAGACATATAGGACGAAGATAAGAATGTTAGTTGTAACGGTATTTCTAATAAATATATTTAAGTAAATACATTAATGCATTTGCCCTTAGAAATTTTCAATATTTTATTAGATATTGGCAAACAAAACAGTGGGGGTCCTTTTGTTTTCTACCAGGTTAAAACAGATTAAGGTAAGGAAATACCCAAGTTTGCAAAATCAAAATAAATGTTTGCTGTCGCTGCTCCCTTTTGGATTCTAATATCCAAGGGTAACTTTATTACTTCTGCCCCAAAATTTCATTACCAGAACCTCATCTGATATTTGTAAAGCCCATAAAGAGACTTTGAATTAATTTCTAAATTCTATTGCTCATGGGAATGTGACAAGGAAATATCTATTTTGGAGAGAGGTAAAATGTAACTGGGCCTAGGCCGGGGGGCTTGGTAAAAAAAAATTAAAACAACAACAACTTTGCTCCATTGTTTGAATTCTGATTCAAACAAAACAAAGGTTAAAATAAAAATTTTAAGACAATTTGGAAAATTTAAATGCTAATTAGATATTTTGTGATAACAAATTAAGTATTTTAGGTACCTGAAGATTTTACTGTTTACTAAATAGACTTGGTTTTTTTTTTTAAAGTGAATGTGTGAGATTTTTTTTTTTTTTAAGGTTTCCCTGTGGGGGGTTTTTTGGGGGGGGGGGGCGGGTGCAAAGGGAGAGGGAGAGAGTATCCTAAGCAGGCTCCAGGTCCATCAGGGAGCACAACGTGGGGCTCGATCTCACAACCCTGAGATCATGACCTGACCTGAGCAGAAATGAAGAGCTTAACCGACTGAGCCACCCAGGCACCCCGAGGTTACCCTGTTTTTTAAAAAAAAATTCTGCGCCTTTTAATAATACATGTTCTAGGGGCGCCTGGGTGGCTCAGTTGGTTAAGCGACTGCCTTCGGCTCAGGTCATGATCCTGGAGTCCCTGGATCGAGTCCCGCATCGGGCTCCCTGCTCTGCAGGGAGTCTGCTTCTCCCTCTGACCCTACCCCCCTCTCAGGTGCTCTCTCTCATTCTCTCTCTCTCAAATAAATAAATAAAATCTTAAAAAAAAAATAATACATGTTCTAAACTGCTTACAAACTACATTATCTAGTAAACAGATGTAGTGTTCAGAAGAAAAATGTGAAGGTATGGGAGAAATGGTTTCAGATCCCCTAAAAAATATTAGTGCCCAACCCCCAGGGTCTCTATGCAGCAAGAAATGTAGAATGAGAGGATATAGTTGTTTATTATACAGACAAAAGAATTCCAAAATTTTAAAAATCCCACTTAGAATTCCAGAGAAAAGAGATTTCCCCCTATCAGGATCTATCTAAACAATTTCAAGGACGGATGCTGATTTCCCTGGCTTGGGTCACCTGCAAATCCCTGGGCATACCCACCCCTAGCCAGTTGAATAAAGTAACGGCGCTAAAGCAGCCCAACAGAAAGCCATGGAATTTGGGAAAAGCAGTTCATCAAGGAAAGCGATTGCCGTTGCCAGAAGGGGGCAGGTTACAAGGTAGAAAAATACAACAGATGTCTACTACATCCAAATTGAGAATGTGTGATTTGGTTAGAAAAACAACTTAAAGGGTTATAGTGACCTTTTAACATCGAAACTTTGCCCTTTTAAAAAATCTTCTGTAATTACCAATGTGTCCATTTTCCCATTTCTTAGTTTTTGCTGACTTCACTTCCCTGTATTTTTCCCAAGCCTAAGCACCACTATACTCTAGGCTTTATCTTTTATATTTAGAATGCAACCTAAAGATAACAGTTACTACTAATATAATGATGTTAGCCTATATTTACCTTCTGTCTTATGCTTTTCAAAATGTAATAACTCTGAAGCAGGGGATATTAACTTGTCGAGTTGAAGAAACTAAGACTCAAAGAGATTAAGTAATCTCTAGCAAGCAGCAAGATCAAGACTGGAGCCTGCACTTTCTGGTTCCCTATCCAGTGCTGTTTCCTTTTCTGTTGTGTAAAGGTCACCGTCAAGTGTAAAGGAAGAGCTACCTCGAACTTTCAAGGTTTTTAGGTTATCAAATGGGAATTCTAAATTAGATGAAAATTAATGTGATACTGGAAGAAAATTAACAATATCCCTCTTCAGAGTTACACTAACTACACACAATCCTTTGTGTTAGGTTTATAGATCCTTTCTGGATCCTTGGTACAAGTCCAAGCATAACAAGATAAGGTATCTTTTGTGGCCATGCTCAGGTAAAGACAGGATTCCTCATGTATGAGGTAAAACCCTTCCTTCCCACCCACCAACATGTACTTGATTTAAACCATCTTTATATTGTGATGCTGGTTTAAAAAGGAAGAGGAAAGGACACATATCATAATTCATAAAATTTAAATTCGAACTTTATTACAAAAACAATAAAAAAGGAAATATTTCCCAAAATGAGGAGCAAAGCCCAACCCCTCCCCAACCCCAAAATCTTCCCATCAAAGGAACAAAGAACTTCACATCTCAAAAATTTTACTGTTCTACTAACCAGATGTGGACTACATCTCACCATAGAGAACAGAGAGATAAATAATCTTTTACATGCAGATGACATGGTTTTATTATGGGAATTCAGAATATCCTCAATAAGTTGTTGACCCTGACTGGTTAAATACTGTCAGAAAAGGTACAGCATTGACTGTAGTTAACAATATTGTATCACATATTTGAAAGTTGCTAGGAGAGTAGGTCTTAAAAGTGCTCATCACAAGGAAAAAAAAGTTAGCTATGAATGGTGATGGATGTTAGATTTATTGTGGTGACCATTTTGCAGTATATACAAATATCAAATCATTACATTGTACACCTGAAACTAATATAATATGTCAATTATATCGCAATTTTAAAAAATCAACTCTAGGGGCGCCTGGGTGGCTCAGTCGTTAAGCGTCTGCCTTGGGATCAGGTCATGATCCCAGGGTCCTGGAATCGAGCCCCGCATCGGGCTCCCTGCTCAGTGGGAAGCCTGCTTCTCCCTCTCCCACTCCCCCTGCTTGTGTTCCCTCTCTCGCTGTCTCTCTCTCTGTCAAATAAATAAATAAAATCTTTAAAAAAAAAAAAAAAAATCAACTCTAAAAGAAAAAGAAAGGATATTTCATTCAAAACTAAAGTTAATAAATACTATTAGTACTAGTTTTCTCCCAACATTTGATTGCCTTATAGTTCATTACCTTATTCAACTACTTAGATATATATTGCAATAGGGTTTTTTTTTTTTTTTTGAGGATGTGCCTGAAAATTATATTGTTTAAAATTAGAAGTTTACACCTTTTTGAGCAAGATTTTTTTAAAGATTTTATTTATTTGTCAGAGAGAAAGAACACAAGCAGGGGGAGTGGCAGGCAGAGGGAGAAGCAGGCTCCCTGCTGAGCAAGGAGTCTGATGCAGGACCTGATCCCAGGACTCTGGGATCATGACCTGAGCTGAAGGCAGATACTTAACGACTGAGCCACCCAGGCCTCTGGAGCAATATTTTTGGGGAGGCTGTTATAATACAGCTTTACAATTTTTTCTGGCTGTAATTGTTGTGGTCCTGGCCCAGAACTCAAGGGCCTCCATCTCCAGTTTATATATGTATTTGGACAAATGATAAATTAATTTTCCTCCCACACAAATTTTATTTATCATAAAAATGCAAATTTTATTTATCATACCAAATTTTAATTTTTTTTTAACTTTTCCAGATCTTATCAAATTTTAATTTGGTATGATAAATTAAAAGCAAGATTTTTTAAAAATTCACTCATAATTCTGCTGTGCTAAAGTGACTGTCATCTATCAGAATTCCCTCTCCTAGCCCCTGTCATTCTACTGTTCTAATAGACATCCTTTATTGAAGTACAATCTACATATCAAGAACAATGCACAAATTCCAAGGACTCATATCACAAAGTGCAAACACTTCTGTAATTACTGCTCAGGTCCAGAAACAGAATATTGCCCTAGCCCAAAAGCCCTATCGTGTCTCTTGACAATCAGGACCCCTCCCTTCTCCCCATATGTGACATCTATCCTTACTTCTGTCTCCCACAGATTAGATTAGTTTTGCTCATTTTTGAATGCTATTTAAATGAAATCACACAACTTGTATTTTGTGTGTGGGTGGCTTCTTTTGATTAATATTATGTTTTTGATATGCATCTGTATTGATATAGTTCAAAATAATAATTCAAAAGTAGCAATAGTTCATTGTTTTTCTTTATTGCATGATATTCTATTGTATAAATAAACTATGCTTGTTTATTCATTCTACTGTTGGTGGACATTTCAGTCATTTCCAGTTTCCGCTATTATGAACAATATTACTTGTTACTACCAAAATTCTTACTTGTCCTATGGAAATATATATAAATATGTATACACACACATTTAAGGGTATCTAGTAGGAATGGAATTGCTGAGTCATAGGGGTAGGCATATTCAAATTTGGTAGATACTCCCAAACTGTTCTCCAAACTAGTTGAACCAATATTCTCTCCTACCAACTGTGTATGAGAGTTGCGGTTACATCACTTCCTCACAAAAACACTTGGTATTGTCAACATTTTTAATCTTCACCATCCTAGGCTAACATTGTCATGGTATTGGTGCTGAACTCCGGGGCCTCTCACTCCAGTGTGTATGTACATGTGTGTGTATTATATGTGTATATATTATATATAAATAAATGATAAATTGCTTGTGTCACTGAATGTGTAGTATTGAATTGTGGCTTTATTTTCTAATTCCTTAATTACTAATTAGACTGACATCCTTTTCATATTTTTTTAACCATTTGGGAATCCTTTTTTGTGCCTTTTCACTTTTTTTGCTCATTTTTCTTTGAGTTGACTTTTTCTTAATCATATGTACGTATTCTTTATACATTTTGGACATAGGCCCCTTTTCTTGTTCTATGTATTGCAAATATCTTCTTTCACCTTGCTTTGTCTTTTCCTTCTTTAATAGTGTCTCTCGTTTTTTAAACTTTAATTTATGGAAAAATTCAAACATAAAAGTGGAGAGAAATATGCAATAAAACTCCAGTTTCAAAAAAAAGATTCATAGCCAATTTTGTTTCAGCTATGCTTTCATATTTCTCCTCCACCTCACTCCCTCCCATCACCACTTAATTATTTTGAAGCAAAATCACAGATATTATACCATTTCATTTAATGGTACCCTTTGATGAAAGAAATTCCTCATTTAAATGTAATCTAATTTTGAACTTTAAGACTAGTGCTATTTCTATTCTTATTTAAAATCTTTAAGGTTGGGGCACCTGGGTGGCTCAGTCGTTAAGTGTCTGCCTTCTGCTCAGGTCATGATCTCAGGGTCCTGGGATCAAGTCCCTCATCGGACTCCCTGCTCAGTGGGAAGCCTGCTTCTCCCTCTCCCGCTCCCCCTGCTTGTGTTCCCTCTCTTGCTGTGTCTCTCTCTGTCAAATAAATAAATAAAATCTTAAAAAAAAAATCTTTAAGGTTATTAACATATCTTCTTGTGCTATGATTTGGAAATTTTGTTTTATCTTTCACATTTAAATTTTTAATTCACCTAGAATTGATTCTTGTGTATGGTATGAGGTAGACATCAAAATATATTTTTCCATACGGCTACCTTACTACTAAATCACCATAATTGAAGAGACTATTCTTTCCCCCATTACTCTGCAATATGAACTTTGTCACCAAACACCCAAGTCATCTATTTCAAACATCTGTTTTCTGTTTTACTGTAGCTTTATAATAAGTCTTGATATCCACTAGGGTAGGTTCTCCAACACTTTTTTTTTTTTTCTTAAAGACCATGGTGATTATTCTTGCACTTCCATATAATTTTTGCACTTCCATATAATTTTAGAATTGGCTTCTCAATTTCTACCCAGAATTTTGTTTGTGATTGCATTCAATCTATATATTAATTTAGGAAGAAGTAACGTCTATGCAACATTGAGTCTTCCATCCCTCAATATCTATACATATAATATAGATATAGGTGTAGATATATATCTCTCCATTTCTTAGGTCTTCTTTAGATTATCATGGTAATCTTTTATCATTTATCATTTCTACACAATGTGTAGAAATTTGCACATTTTTAATTAAATATTTTGCTAGGTATTTGCTTTTTTATCCTATTGTTTGTTACTAGAATATAAAAATAGAACTGATTTTCTTATTTTGGCTTTATATCCAGCAATCCAACAACCTTGCTAAGTTCACTTTTATTTCCAATAGCTTGTAAATCCTTTTAAATTTTCCATCTACACAATCAGGCCATCTGTGTATACTAACAGTTTTATTTCTTATTTTCCTTTTTAATACTTTTTAGTTCTTTTCCTTCTCTACTTCTGTTGGTTAGAACATCTAGTGTAACATTGAATAGAAATGGTGATAGTGGATATCTTTATCTTGTTCCTGATCTCAGGGGAAAAGTTTTCAACACTTCACAAGTATAATGTTTGTTGTACATTTTCTATATTTACCTTTTATCAGATTAAGGTATTTCCTTTATATTACTAGTTTGATGAGAGGTCTTTATTTTTAAATTATGAATGAATGTTGGAATTGGTCATGATTTTTCTCACCTATTGAAATGTTCATGACTTTTCTATTATCCGTACTATATGTTATTAGTTTGTTAATGTGCTGAGTTATATTCAATAATTATTAAATGCTAAACCAACCTGGTATTCCTGAAATAAACCTAGTTTGGTTGTGCTATTATCTTTTTATCTTACACTGAATTTAGTTTCTAATATTATACTTAGGATTTTTAAACCTATGTTAATGAGAAATTGCCCTCTTATATGCTCACCCCCTTTTTTTACATCCTGTTAGGTTTAGTACCAAGATTATGCTGGCTTTACAAAACAAGTTGGGAGGTATCCCATTTTTTATTCTCTGGGGAAATTATTTTAAGCATTATTGCATATTTCAATGCTTGAAATTCACCAGTGAAGCCATTTGGTTCTGGTTTTAGTTTGTTTGTTTGTTTTGTTTTTGTGTTTTGGTGGTGGGGGGGGAGTAGAAGAGGAGAAGACATTTTCATAGCAGATTCCATTTTTATTTTTTTTTAAGATTTTATTTATTTATTTGACAGGGAGAGACACAGCGAGAGAGGGAACACAAGCAGGGGGAGTGGGAGAGGGAGAAGCAGGCTTCCCGCGGAGCAGGGAGCCTGATGCGGGGCTCGATCCCAGGACCCTGAGATCATGACCTGAGCCGAAGGCAGATGCTTAACGACTGAGCCACCCAGGTGCCCCAGCAGATTCCATTTTTAAAGTAAATATAGAACTATTTAAATGTTCTATTCTATAGTCAGTTTTAGTAACTTGTATTTTTCAAGGAATTTGTCAACCTCATCTAAATTTCAAATTTATTGGCATGGAGTTACTCATAATAACCTCTTATTCTCTTTTTAATGATGGTGGGAACTTTATTCCTAAAACTGGTATTTTTTCTCTTTTTACTTACTAGGTTTATCAGTTTAATTAATTGTTACAGATTGCCAGCTTTTGGCTTTTTAATTTTTCTTTATTGTTTGTTTACTATGTTGCTCATTTCTGCTTTTTATTATATCTTCTTTCTTCAACTTTGAGTTTGATATCCTATTCTAATTTCTTGAGTAAAATCTCAGATAATTAATTTCAGCCACTTTCCCCATAATATGTGTGTTTAAAGCACAAATTTCCCTCTTAACACCACTTTAAAACATAAGTTTTGATGTGCCACACCACCATTATTATTATTCAATTCAAAATATTTTCTAATTTCTGTTCAAAGTCTACTTTGGCCCATTGATTATTAAAAGTGCATTGTTTAATTTCTAAACATTTGGAGATTTTCTACTTACCTTTGTTATTATATTGTTTGTTGTCACATCATTATTTAAAATTGAATAACTGAGACCTTAGGAAATGTACTCTTACTTATTGTGATGGTCTTGCTTGGATCATGGTGTCTGCCCTTAGCTGTACATTAGGAAGGTGAGAAAAAGGATTTTGTGGTTTGAGCAAATTGAAAAGGAGGGCAGGTACCAGCACCTCACTGACCTAGTACGCTGAGGTTATATTGCAGGAGCAGCAATGGCCTTTCAATACTGACCCCTTGAGGCTGAGTAACAACCCCTGGGTTCCTGCACTTACCATGACATAGGGACACAGAAAAGGAAAGACATTTTCATAATAAGCAGGATAGATGTTTGGAGTCATATTACTACTAAAAATACGTGACCTTAAGTTATTCTCAAGACTGGTGAAATAGGATATAGCATTTTTCATTTGATATCATATTTCACTTGATATTTAGGAGGCATGAATATAATTTAATCTCCGTAATATGATTATTATATCCATTGTTAATATTTACTCAGCACCTACTATGGGCCAGGGACCTTTCTAATCATTTTTTCTCTATTATTTCAATTAGTTCTCATGTCTATTATTATCCTCACTTTCAGATGAAGAAATGAAGACACTGTGATATTAAGTAACTTGCCCAAGGTTATTCAGCTGGTAGTGGAGCCTGGACTTAAACTCTGGATGTCTGACCCTACAGTCAATGCTCCTAACCACTGTGGATAATAATAACAAGCTTATTTGGAGTTTCCTAGGTAGCAATGACATTTTAAGTGCTCAGTGCAATCTTTGCAATAACTCTATAAGTAGGTATTTTTACTATCATTCCATTTTATAGGGATGGCTCAGTAACTTGCCGAAAACCACAAAGCTAGTAAGTGACGGAGCTGAGACTCAAACATGGACAGTCTGGCTGCAGAGTCTTTGTCTTCACTGTTATCTAATACTGCTTCCCAAACTATATTGACTTGTCAAAGACACAGCCAGTCAGAAGACATGAATAGTCATTTTTCCAAAGAAGACATCCAAATGGCCAGCAGACACATGAAAAGACGCTTGACATCACTGATCATCAGGGAAATACAAATCAAAACTACAATGAGATTTCACCTCACACCTGTCAGAATGGTTAAAATCAACAATACAAGAAACAACAGGTGTTGGCTAGGATGCGGAGAAAGGGGAACCCTCTTACACTGTTGGTGGGAATGCAAACTGGTGTAGCCATTCTGGAAAACAGTATGGAAGTTCTTCAAAATGTTAAAAATAGAAATACCCTATGATCCAGCAATTGTGCTATTAGGTATTTACCCAAAGAATACAAAAAGATGAAGTCAAAGGGATACATGCACCCTGATGTTTATAGCAGCATTATCTACAATAGCCAAATCATGGAAACAGCCCAAGTGTCCATCAACTGATGAATGGATAAAGACTTTGTGGCATATATATACAAAATGGCATATTACTCAGCCATAAAAAAGAATGAAATCTTGCCATTTGCAAGGACATGGGTGAAGCTAGAGAGTATAACGCTGTGAAATAAGTCAGTCAGAGAAAGACAAGTACCATATGATTTCACTCATAAGTGGAATTTAAGAAACAAAACAAATGAGCAAAGGGAACAAAAAGAGAGAGGGAGGGAGGCAAAGAAACAGACTCTTAACTATAGGGAACAAACTGATGGTCACCAGAAGGAAGGGGTGGGGGGATGGGTGAAATAGGAGATGGGGATGAAGGAGGGCACTTGTGATGAGCGCCGGGTGATGTATGGACGTGTTGAATCACTATATTGTACGCCTGAAACTAATATAATACTGTCTGTTAACTTAGTGGAATTTGAATAAAAACTTAACAAAAAACAACAGCAGAGAAACAGCCAGTGTCAGACACATCCGTTCACATATATCATCAAATTAACATTCATCTAGGTTTGGTAATTGTGTCAGGAATGATGAGATATTTATTTCTGAATGGATGCTTTGCTCATAAATAAGGTATTTGCAAAGTTCTTTCCAATTTTTAAAATTTAAAAACATAATTTATAGGCATAATAGAAATAACCTGCAAATAATAATGTTTAGGACAAAAATCACTATGCAAATACACATTATATTTTTAGGTTGAATTCTGTAACAAAAAGCAATGAGTATTACAGCTAAAATCAGCTGAGGGAAAGAAAATTTCAATTTGCTTTAAGTTATGCACACAGGTTATTTTTTCCACAGTTGCAATCTGAATTATTAAAGTTTAGAAGTTAAACGTTAATGTTAAACCACTCAAGGGCTTCATAAATATGCTGTAGTGACAAGGCTTATTCAGTGTTAGTTCCACATGAAGGGAAAAAGGGTCCATTTTCTTCCAAGTCCAGAGAGAGGGTCACCTAATAACCCACTAAGCTTAATGACAGCAAAGGCAAACAATCCTCTTCCCATACATTATATTTTTTAAACTGTCCAGTAAATTATAGAGTAATTGAAGTCCTTCACTTGCTTTTAAGTGTTAGCGTGCCACAATTTTAGGTATAGGGCTTTAAATCCTTTATCCAATCATACTTGACTGAAGTAATATTAGTTTTCTACTAACTTTTCACCTTTGATCTTTAGGGTGTGTTCACTATACCCATTTGTTAATGACACAGGATATGCTTTTCCAAAGCAAGAATGGATACTGGCTCAAACTGACTTTACAGAAAAGTCATTCCAGGAAGTAATTTGACATCAGTCTTAACTGAATACAAGAATGACATTTTCTTTCAAAGATCTGGATGATCTTTTGGATGTCCATTGCTTGCATGTCAGTAGAACTTTTTAGGCATAAGGCACCCTTGTTTTGTTTTTAATAGCATGTGAACATTTGTGCTAATGGAAGCATTGATCACTTATTCTGGAATGAGTTGTGGAAAGGACAGTCTGAACAGAAAGGACCTCTATGACATCACTGCAGTTTTAGCAAGGAAAATACTCTAGGCTATAAAGCAGGAATAAATATAATCACTACATAAGGCAAGTAAGCACAAATATTCCCTATGGCTTCTTAAGCAGAAAAAGAAAATTACCACTTCCAAAGAATTCTTCCCAGTATGTCACAAAATGAAGGTCAAAACAAATCGTTAAAGTCTGAGAAATAAAAACCAGCAGAATGTAAAAAAAAAAAAAGTAACACACTCCAGAAATTGGCACCATGGCAACAGCCAGAAATGCTTCAAGAAAAAAAAAAAGGCTTTAAATAATTGTTATGGACTGATTGTGGACCCCAAAATTCATATGTTAAAGCCTTAACTCCCAATATGATGGTACTTGGAGATGGGGCTTTTGGGAAATAATTGGGGTTAGATGAAGTCACGAGAGTGGGGCCCTGGTCTGATGAGATTAGTGCCCTTATAAGAAGAGACACCAGAGAGCAAGCTTGCTCTCTCCCACTCTCTCTCTCTACCATGTGAGGACACATCAAGAAGGTAGCTGTCTGCAAGCTTGGCCAGCACCCTGCTCTTGGACTTCTGAGCCTCTGAAACTGCGAGAAAATAAATTTCTGTTGTTTGAGCCAGGCAGTCTATGGCATTTGTTACAGCCGCTGACCTGACTAATACAATTGTTACAAACTAGTTTGTTTCAGTAGACACAAAGTTGAACCTGTTATATCTCAGAAATTGTGACTCTGTGTATGTGCTGAAAATGAGCCTGCTTTTTCTTAATCAGTTGTGGAACCTAAAAATAGGAATACATTATATCTTAATATGCCCAAATTTGTCACAATCTAATATTCACTGATGTCTAACATATACCAAAAAAGTAACAATTTAGTTACCCAGTAAAGTTCCAGTAGTCACAGCAAGGTGCCAAAATCCTATTTGCCTATAGCTCCAAGCTATGTTTCCGTTCTGAAATCTTGTGGTTTTATTTAAAGTTTAATTTCAATAATGTTAAGGATGGATTTTCTTCACTCAGAATGTATAACATCTGAACATTTTCATGGACATGAGGTGTAAGAACTGAGAATTATAATAGTACTTCTCGGGGCACCTGGGTGGCTCAGTTGTTAAGCGTCTGCCTTCGGCTCAGGTCATGATTCCAGGGTCCTGGGATTGAGCCCCGCATTAGGCTCCCTGCTCTGTGGGAAGTTTCTCCCTCTCCCACTTCCCCTGCTTGTGTTCTCTCTCTCGCTGTCTCACTCTCTGTCAAATAAATAGAATATTTTTTTTAAAATAGTCCTTTTCCCTCATTTTGTGTAGAGGATCATTTTAATTAACAGGACAACTTTACATTATTTTCAAATACTTGAGTATTTCTTATTCTGGAGCTTCCATCTTGGATAGCTTATTACGAAAACATATCAGTATCAGTTGAGCACATGAAAGAATCATGGTCATCAGGCTGCCTTCCTGAGCAGTCTTATCCCCTCATCTGAGATATATAATTACACAGCAGCATGGGAGCTACAGAAACTAGAATGTATTTCCCGCTGCTGTGTCAGAACAGCCAAGGAAAGAGTCCATCTTGGCACAGAGTCAAGGCCATGGCCAGCGACACACAAAGAATAAATTCACATGTGTGCCTGATTTCATTCATACGAGATGGGTCTTTTATATTCCAGATCACCTGACGTTAAAGACCAAGATTTTTTTGTTGTTTTTGCTTCATTTTAAATGTTAATACTCATGAGAGGTGGGAGGGTGTAAGAAAAAAAAAAGTAAAGTTAGATCTTAACATTACCTAATTTGTAATGAACAAATGTAGTTTACTTAGGTTTTTGCAAGTTGTAAATATGTTTAAAAGGACCTTAGAAAAACAATTTTCTTCTCCATGGATTGTTTTTAAGGTGTCTTACACATAACATGGGGTCATTAAAAGTAATTGACTGAGTTGTTGGAAAAAAATGCATGCGGGGATGGAGCCCAGCAAAACTAAGACAATGAACACAAGGCATCTATACCTCTGACCCAAGCCCTAGATGCCAGCCCCAAAGTTCATTTCTACCTTAAGGCAAAGCCAGGAATCCATTCCAATTATTTGTCTGCTGAGCATTTCTCCCATCCATCTTTCACTCTTGTAAGCTAAATCTTGCCAATCCTTTAATTACTATTACTTAACTAAGTGATCAGCTTATGCAGAAGGCTGGGCACCAGGAGGGTTAAGGTTGTGAGGGGAGGCAAGAGTTTCAAAACAGAGCTCATAGATTTAATTCCAAGTGATTTTATAATTCAGTCCAGAAGACATATATATATTTATATAAATGTTAAAATTATTGAAGCATGTTTACAAAATAACACAAAATTTTAAATGATGTTATGTAACTCAGATACATAAGTGCATAAGAATTAATATGCAAAGAACCTCCTTCCCCAATAAAAGAATGAATAAATGAGCCATGGACTAGAATTTTAAAGGTTGCAAGGGCTGACATAAAAGAAGAGAAAGAGGACTGAAAGTTTTAATATGCACTGATAATACATTTCAGAATGTATTGAAATTCATATTTGCTTGAATATATGAGCTAGCTGTTGGCTGTTTATTCAAGAAACACCTATTGAGTACCTACTAGTTTCCAAGTATTCATTCATTAGTTTATTCAATAAATATTTGGTACTGTCTGTTGTGTGTCAGAAGCTGGAAATATAGCAGTGAACAGGCAAGACAGGGCTATTCCCTGAACACACTTGAAACCCAAGGGGAGGTGTGATATTGTAATTTATACTTATGTATGTATGTGTGTATGTATGAATGAATGAATGTATGTGTTTGGTCATTCAGATGGCCAAAATATATTTCTCATCTGTATTTGGTCTTATTTAAGCATGGAAATTATGTGATCGAATTTGCAAATTTTAAAACATCTTCCTCTTAATGCAGATGAAAAATGAATCACAAAGGAGCAATAGAAGAGAGCCATTTAGGAAGCTGGTGGCTATCATCCCAACAAGAGATAGGTAATGAGGGATAAGGGGACTGAGAAACGTGGCAAACTCAAGGCATACTTAGGAGGCAGAATAAGTTTCTTCTAGGTATTCTTAAGATGATTAAGAAGACAATAAAGAAAGGTAACTCCAGATCCTGAATTGAGTGACTGTGTTAATGGTGATGTCATTCACTGAGATAAGAAATACTGAAGGAGAACAGGTTTGGGGGTAAAGTCTGAAGATGCTGAGTTTAATTTTCAACAAGTTCAGTTTGGTCATAACACTGTGTTAGATGCAACACAGCATTGCATCTGACCTTGAGGGTTCAAAGTATAGGAGAAAAATAATTAACACATTATCATAATTTATCATAATGAAAGGCCAAATAGAGATAGGCAGAACATTGAATTAGTCAGGATAGGTGAGGTTACACTGTGGTAATGAATAAATACCAAATCTCAGTGACTTAACCAAAAAAATTTATTTCTTGCTTATATGAATTCTAATGCAGTTTCAAAGGACTTTCTAGAGCAGCTCCCCCAACGTGGTGTGTTTGGGCCATTTCCATCTTGTGGTTCTGCCATCTAGTCAAAATTCCCCCTTAGTTTCCCAAAAGAGAAGAGAGTGTTGAAAGTTCATGTCTTGGATCAGAAGTGGCATATCTCACTTGCACTTCTAACTCTTTGACCAGAAGAAGTCACATGGCCCTACCTCATTAGAAAGGAGCTGGGAAATGTGGGACATCAAAAGATTATTCAGTGAGGAGCAGGAATTTCTGCCATGGGTCTGAAATAAGAGTGATTAATTAAATGGAAGAGTCAAGAAATCCTTAATAGGGAGGCCACATTTGTGTTGGGATTTGAGGTAAGTCTAGGAGGTTGGCCATGTGATGAATACAGGCGAAGAACTCTGCAGGCCAAGGGAACATCATGGGCAAGGACACTGAAGCATGAAAGAGCTCAAGATGTTAGAGATGTCTGGGCGATGGCAAGAAGGAACTTGCAGGGTGTCTGGGTGGCTCAGTCGTTAAGCGTCTGCCTTCGGCTCAGGTCATGATCCCAGGGTCCTGGGATCGAGCCCCATCTCGGGCTTCCTGCTCAGCGGGAAGCCTGCTTCTCCCTCTCCCACTCCCCCTGCTTGTGTTCACTCTCACTGTGTCTCTCTCTGTCAAATAAATAAATAAAATATTAAAAAAAAAAAAAAGGAACTTGTAGTTCGCATAGAGTGTTTCAAGGAAATACAAAAAAATAAGGTATTATAAAGATTGGGGAGGGCATGAATATCTTACTAAGGAGGCTGTATTCTGATCCATAGGCAAAGGTGAGCCATTAGTGGTTTCTAGGTTAATAACCTTATCGACTAGGGAAGAAAAACGACTAGAAAGAGGTGAGACTGGAGATAGGAAAACCACCTAAGAGACTGACATATAGTCCATAAGAGGCTCAACCTTTAAAAGAGGCAATAGAGATATACCTACTTAGAAAACTGGGACTCCTGGATGGTGCAGTGGGTTGAGTGTCCAACTCTTGGTTTCAGCTTGGGTCGTGATCTCACCGTCAAGGAATAGAGCCCTACATCAGGCCTGCACTCAGCATGGCCTCTGCTTGAGATTCTCTCTCCCTCTCCTTCTGCTTCTCCCACTCTTGCTCTTTCTCTCTCAAATAAATAAATAAATCTTTAAAAAGAAAAAAGAAAAGAAAATGGGCAGGATGTGGAAAACCATTGACATGTGAGGGTGAGGGAGAACGTGCTATGGAGAATAAATCTAAAGTTTCTAGCTTGGTTGGTTCAGTGGATGGTGAAACCATGAACAGAAGTAGGGAAAGCAGTCACCGAAACAGAGTGAAGAATAAAAATAACTTTTCTATAGTAAAAAAAAGTTCAAGACTCTAGGATCATCCTTTGTTGAAGTTTGTTTATGAAGAGCTAATCTAGAACTATGTTGTAATAATATTTTTCTTTTAAAAAAAAACCTTTGTCTAGGGAAACACTGAAGGAGTAGACTTTGTTATTCGCTAAAACTGCCCCTCTTTGAGTCTTAGTCCAGTTTCTATGGCCTACTAGATCTGATGTGCTTGGAGCATGGAAGCATCTGGAGCAGCCACATTTCCTTATTCAGGCCAAAACAAGTTAACTCATCTGTGGCTTATCTCATATCCGTCCTGTAGATCTCATGGGAGGATATAGCCCTTATTACTAAAATAATGTGTAGAAAACAAAAATAGCATGGAAAGAAATTTCTGAACATGATCTTTATAGCTGCTTTTCAAAATAACTTACTCCAAAAGTTAACATAAGTTAATGTTTTCTGCTCAAGTATTGCTTGGGCTTTGATAAAGATCTTTATTATTATTTTTTTGTATTCTTATGTGAATTCATTTAACTTTGGGGGAAACTTTTTGTAATAAGAAACCGTTAGATTCTGTTTTTTCCTCTACTCATTTTATAACTTGTGAGCCACTTGACCTTTTGACAATTAAGCTCTTGATTGTGAAACAGGATAATAATGTTTAACTCTCCTATGAGAATGTTACTGAGACTTATTCAATCAAAGGCTTTAAAACACTGGTGTACCCTTGGGTGAAATGTATTCATAAATACTGAGTATGAATGATTACTGCTATTTATTTTGAATATAAGGATTAATTTAGTCCTTATTTTTAGTAATCCTCTATTATATGTTAGGTGCTGAAGATAGAAGGATAAATAATATACGATTCCTACCTTCAAGAAATTCCCCATTTTTGTAGGGAAGATAAACAATAAGATCAAAAAGTCAATGTAAATAGGTATAATTTCATGAATGGTCAAGTGAATCAGTAGAGGGAAAAAAAAGTGAAAGAAAAAAGTCAACAGAAAGGTTACCTGAGCTAGCTGTTCTAAAAAACTTCAAGAATCTTAGTTGACTTTTTTTTCAACTAATAATAAGTTACAGTAATTTTCAAAGCTTCCCCTTGGTGGCAAGTTGTTTGAAGCAAGTCATATTTTTCAACTTAGTATCTTACTTACCACAAGAAAGTAGTTAAGAGATTTGGCCCTGGATGTGGATCACCTGTGTTTAATTTAATTACTGGCGTGTGACCTTGAGCAAGGTTCTAAGCCACTTAATGCTTCAGTTTCTTCATCTGTAAAATGGGGGTAATAACAGCAACACCTCAGAAAATGGTGGAGAACTAAACAAGTTCTACATGCAAAGTACTTAAAAGTGCTTGACGGGGCACCTGGGTGGCTCAGTTGGTTAAGCGGCTGCTTTCAGCTCAGGTCACGATCCTGGAGTCCCGGGATCGAGCCCCGCGTCGGGCTCCCTGCTCAGCAGGGAGTCTGCTTCTCCCTCTGACCCTCCTCCCTCTCATGCTCTCTGTCTCTCATTCTCTCTCTCTCAAATAAATAAATAAAAATCTTAAAAAAAAAAAGTGATTGACATTTATTAAACATTCAGTACGTGCTAGCTATTACTATCATTTGCCATATCTCCTAGCACAATGTTTTACGTATAGTAGATACATGCTTTTTGAATTGAATTAGCAGATGCTTGGATGTAATCCAGAATCAGATAAAAGGATCCATTCAACTGCCACTGTTATTGACAAAGACTATAAATATAAAGTCTGGAAAGATCTGACTTCATAAAGAAATGAAGGCCATGGAAAAGTTCTACAGAATAAGAGGAGGGGAACAGTACTTTTAACATACCATGGGAGCAGGAACAATGCCAGTCTTATAGCCCTGATATAGCCCTGACACCTACCTCATGTCTAGCACATAATAGATTTCCCATAATATTTGTTGATTCACAATCCAATGGGGAAGAAGGGGCAGAACATAGTTCTGAAAACCATCCTAGAGCATTATTCAGAAAGAAATTTCCGTTTTTTTGTCCTCTTCCATAAAATGCAAGAAGACATAGCCTCTATGAAACAGTATCAGAAAACCATAATGAGAAAAGGAAAGGACATTGGTAGTCCAAGGACTGGTGCTAAAAAAAACATAAATTACCACCTGTGATGACTTTAAAAGAATTGTCTATTAAAGGCAAGGCTTTAGCAGATGTCACATCAACTGCAATAGATCTTAAGCGAGAAAGTCGGGGGTGGTGCACACAAGGAGTCAAAAACTGTCAGGCAGGCTGGCTGCTCCTAAGTGCTAATTTACATTGTCCAAACCCTGAACAGTGAATATGTGTGGTAATAAATTCTAAGGATGTTAGATCAGGAGGCAGGAACATAACTTAAGACTGGGCTGAATATATCAATTGGCATGTATCCATGAGAGATTCTGGATTCAGTGAGCTAACTCAAGCAGCTGAGAGTAGTTCTAATTGTTGGCTTTGATTTAATAGTGTTCTATGCTGAGTTAAATTGAGATAACAGAAATTCCTTGGTCTTATATGAACAGTGATTCTCAACCCTGTTAGACCCAAAGTCCCCTTTTTATGATAATTTTATGGTAATATCCCCTTTATTCTTAAATGAAATTTATAGTTAATATAATCTACTTATACATATTATGTTTTAAATCAACATAATATTCTGTGACATAAGAAAATAAAAGGAAATTATCATCATTTCTGTGTATGAATGCTTAGGCACAACTCTGCTAGAAGACACAGCAAAGTAGTCCTATGTCGGCATCTATATTCAGAGTTGCCTTGATTACAACAGCTCCAGATGCAGACTGATACAGATGTGTTCTTTTGAAGATCAAAGTTCACAAGCAGTACTGCAGTCAGTAATATGATTTTTCCAAAATGATGAAACAAGTGTTGGTAGAGTTCTGAACAAAACATATAGTAATATCTTTATTTACACGATTCTTGCTTTCCAGAAAATTTAGTGTATATTAACACCTTGCGAAAGTACTTTGTGTTTATATATTAGGTGGAGTTAGGTTCAGATTATTGTAAACAGATTTTTCACATACAGTAATGTCTGGAGGACCACTGAATGTTATGCCGGATGCAGTACAATTCTTTGTTGAGTCAGTCTGTCCCATGAATTGCAGGACATTTACTATTCCTGGCCCCTGCCAGCAAATGCTTACTACATTCTCTAATCACTATGACATCCAATGGTTCCACAGATTCCCAAAATTCCTTCAAGAGGTACACAAGAACAAATCTAAACACTCAGAGATATGGGGATCTTAGAGTGGACTGATCATGTGTGACCAGCTCAACAACCCCCTATATCCTCTTGGGAGGTTCCAAAGGATATTTCCTTTACTTGGGCATACAAAGTTTAATGGTCAAGGAAATAAGACTATTCTTGAGAGTTGCTAAAGTGCCTGTCCTTGTAGGCTGGGAGTGAAGGAAGGAGATGCTGCCATTTAAATGGGCTCTCTAATTTCAACAGGAATGATGGGAAACTGGAATGCAAAGGCCAGCTAGCAGTACTTAACCACAGAGGCAAATGGGCATGGTTGCTGTAATAGGCATCAGGACTGGAGGGACAGACTAATTTTATTCTCAAGAATCTTCTGCAATCATTAATTGGTCATGTAGTCTTTAGGACTAAATAACTGGGCAGGTTATTAAATAAGGTTCTACATGACCTATATAACCAAACCAAATCAAATCAAACCAACCAGCCAACAAAATAAATAAAAAATTTTAGGTCTGGTATATAGAGCCTGATTTGAGTCATGACCCCTCACCATAGTAGGAGTCTGTTTCAAACCCAGAGCTCCTGGCTTTTTCCAAAAGACCTTGTGTCATTTACTGAGTTAACTGTACACTGGGGAAAGAGGAATACTCTTTCAGGATTATTGAACACCAATGGCTATGAGCTGCCATGAATCTCTGGGAACCCAGAACATTACAATGGTCACTCAGTTGAGTTTGACTTACAAGGTCAGATCATAAATGGAGTTGGGCTCCAGGGCATCTCACAATGGGTCTTGACATTTACAAACCCATTCTATCATTACTTCTATTATTCCAGAGTGTATATTGGAATAGTATACTCAGCAACTGGTAGAATCCTAACATTAACTTCCAATCAAGTAGTAAAGGGCTATCATGGTAGAGAGGGTCAAGTAGAACACCCCTCCCGATCAAAATAGCAAACCAAAAGCAACATTGCATTCCCTTCCTAAGAGAATCCTTAAAATGCGTGCTTTAAAATAAGGTTTAAAAAACTTGAAACAAACAAGATGTAGTAGTCCCCATCTTATCTCCATTGAACTTGACATTGGCCTGTGCTGAAGATAGATAGGTCCTGGTATCATAAGCTTAATCAAGAAGAGTAGACAATTGTACCTATGGTCTCTTTACTGGGTCAAATCAACATAATTCTACAACTTGTATGAAGCTACTGATTTATAAATGCATTTTTTTCTATCTTAATAAGCTGAGAACACTAAAAGCAGCTTGGTTTCTCCAATGTGAACAGGACTACACCGTCATTATCTTGATAAGCAGATGTCATGTGTGCTAAAGAATGGTAAATAAATCCCATAAAAATTCATGGTCCTGCTACCTCAATAAAGTTTCTAAGATTCCAATTATTTGAGTCACAGCAGCATAGTCCCTCCAAAGGGAAAGATACAGTGATATACCTTAAAACTCTACTTTGAAAACAAAGGCACAACACTTAGCAGGATTGCCTGCATTTTGGAGTTAGCATGTGCCACGGTTGGGTATACAGCTCTGACTTTTTACTGAGTAACCTATAAAGCCATTGCTGGTAACGCAATACACATTCAGTAGAAATCATACTTCAAATTTTGAATTTTGATCCTTCCTGGGCTAGCAGTATGCAGTATGCTACTCTCTTGTGATGCCGGGAACCAGCAGTGAGCCCAGGTCCCAGTCAGCCACACAATCATGAACCAACCAACACACTTACAATGATTTTGTACCCATTTTCACTTTCAGTACAGTATTCAATAAATTATGTAAGATATGCAACCCTTGTTTGAAAAATAGGTTTTGCATTAGATGATTTTGCTCAGCTGTGGTCTCGTGTAAGTGTTCTGAACACTTTTAATGTAGACTAGTCTAAGCTATGATATTTGGTAGGTTAGGTGTATTAAATGCATTTTTGACAGGATATTTTTAATTTATGATGGGCTTCTCCATACATAATGCCATTGTAAATCATGGAAGATCTGCATAATGACTTAATTTTCCTTTTTTCCCTTTTTCTTTCCTCTGCTTTTATACAAAGTGTATTGGTAGAGGTGAGTTTATTTAACCTACATGTCGTAGGTTAGCAAGAGAGGTTTGTGACCGAACCAGAGGAAGAAAGAGCATCACCCAGAAATGGAGGCAGTGACTGAGATTTTGGGTCTCCTCTTCTCGAAAGATGGTAAGGATGTTTTCATTTGTACAAAGTATAGTTGCATTGTGTTAAGTGGGAATACACTGTCGTTGGAAGTTTAGGTCTGGGAAGAATGGTGAGTATAGATGTTAGGTAACCAAGAGGACTATCACACATACTGTGGAATGGTTTGCACAACACCTACTGTGCTGTTACCCTTGTCCCAGAATGCCTTCCCGTAATGCAGAGGTTGGAAAGCAGAAAACCATTCATCCCAGAATTTAGATTTAAGTTGCAGCTAAGGTTCTAGATTCAGATTATGTGTACTGGGCCAAGCATATGCACTCTGAGGGAATCTGACCTGGAACTGAATTATGTGAGAATAGAGACGGATACAGATTGTGAAGAGGAGATAGGGTTCTAGAGCTGGCCGCCATGGCTGCAGCATACCGCTTGCCAGGGAGCCTCCTGGTTTAGCAGGGGGCTTTATTTTCAGCAACTTTGATGTGGCAGAGGTGGCCTGGTTCTGGTGCCAGCCATTGTGGAAGCAGCTTCCTGATTCAGCAGCTTCCTGATCATGACAGGGCCCGACACTACTTAGTTTTATGGTATGACTTTGGCAGAGGTCCTGAAAGCTTGACCCAGAGATTCCTCCTTCAGCTCTTTCAATGATTGTACAAATCAAATAATTTTCTTTGGGCTTAAACTAGCTAGAATATATTCTCTAGACTGTTAATCTATAACAAGAGATGTGGGAGCTAGGAAACAGGAGATCTTCCACAGGAGAATGACAAAGAAATGCCCATCTTAACAACTACACACCAGGCCTAGGGGCCAATTGGTTCATATTAGAGTCGGAGGACGGTGGACTTTGGGACAAAGGCATCAAGGAAAATAGATGGAACTTACAGATTATCTGATGTGATGGAGCATTTGGAAAAATTGCTAGGTGATTTGGAAAAATAAATGGTAGTAGTATTTGGAAAACACTTAGAGCTACGTACAGAAAAAACGTAAGCAAATTTTTAAAAGGAGGCAATTATTACTTGCAGGAAAACCAGAGTGTTTACAGAAAGGACCTATCATCATAGTACATTATTTTGCAAAATAGTGAACAATATTTACATATCAGAACGATATATAACATTGGATATTGCTTTAACAAAATTTTTTGAGAATGGAAAAAGGGAAGTACAGAAGTAAATCCTCAACTACCATAAAAGGTAATCTATAGGTTCTGCCTAAAATTGATAAGTCAAGAAATAGCATAATTTGGGGGTGGGAGGATGGGTTAGCCTGGTGATGGGTATTGAGGAGGGCACATTCTGCATGGAGCACTCGGTGTTATGCACAAACAATGAATCATGGAACACTATATCTAAAACTAATGATGTAATGTATGGGGATTAACATAACAATAAAAAATTAAAAAAAAAATAAAGTTAATCATGAAACATAAAAAAAAAGAAATAGCATAATTTTAGAAAGATGGAGATGAATAGCAGAAGATTCAGCTAAAAAAGGTGAAAATGGATGCTCTTAAGGAGTTATAGTTGGTGGTAGAAAGAGAAAAGTCTACTATTTCTTTTATTTCTCTCTCTCTCTCTCTTTTTTTTTTTGGTTACTAGATGGTTTTATTTGCCTCTATTTTGAATGAGTTGTTACAGGCATTCTCCAC
The DNA here is from genome assembly GCF_004348235.1 of Phoca vitulina. Lineage (NCBI taxonomy): Eukaryota > Metazoa > Chordata > Mammalia > Carnivora > Phocidae > Phoca > Phoca vitulina. The sequence goes on along the minus strand of NW_022589774.1, from coordinate 9,810,318 downwards.
TGTTAGTGTTTTCCTGTGCATCACCTTTTCAAAATGTTCTTCCTTGTTTTATGAGTGTTTTCTTTGAGTCACAATCTTATACCCAATATTACAAGGTCAAACACATGTCACAGTCCTCCCTTGATGCTTTTAACTTTTGGCGTCTGTTTGAGAGGTGTCTCTACTCAGTGTGCTCTCTTGCCCTACGTTCTTTTTCTAGAAATGTGTCTTATCTTAAGACTCTTGTTTTATGCAAACATTGCTGCCCAAGTATATTACAAGTGTTACTGCCAGTTTGCACAGATTTTCAGTCTCTGAGAAACTGGTAGAATGTAGTGGGCAGCACAGCAGTTGCTCACGAGTTCCTGATCTCTTGAAGGTACCATTTTACATTTTTCAGTTTAATAGAGTTTAGAGTTATATACGAATTAATGTAAAATAGATATGCAATACCAGCTTCCTATTGCAGCCTTTACACTAATGGGTATGAGAATTAATGGTGGTTGTGTCTTCTCAGACATTAATGAGAAAAACTCTTGTTTTTTCCACAGCAAGGACTAAGAAGATTTTGCTTTTTTATTTTTCCCACTCCCACCAACTTTCAAAAATTTTAAACTTACAGGAAGTTGCATAGTGGACCCCCTCCCTTATCCCTTGCTTAGATTCACCAATTGCTAACATTTTGCTACATCTTCTTTATCTGTAGTTCTCTGCTTAACCACACTAGGGCTTCACACAGGAAGCTTCCCCCAGTGCCACTATCTAGCGTCTGCTCCAATCAAGGATTGTGTCAGGTTAAGTTGCCATGTCTCAGTTCCTGGCTTTCTTTTCTTTCATAACATGGGCATTTTGTTGAAAGTCAAGGCCAAAAATTGTTTTTTAGAATGTCCTTCAATTTGGATCTGTCTGACTTGTTTCCTTGTGATTAGATTCAGATTGAACTATGGGCTACATTTTAGAGTAGACCTTTTGAGGCAAAATGTCCACTGTACATACACTGTACCTGACCTAAATGGTTCTTATTTTGAAGGAATTATTAAATGAGAAGATAAAAAGATGTAGATTTTAGGTCCATTGTAGTCATTCTCAGAGAAGCGACCAGAGGTTTGTGAGCAGGAAAAAGCAAGGGCTGTATCGTCGAAACTTGTATGGTTGTAAACTAACTGAAGTTTATTACCAGCCTCATGGGCATTTAGGTCAACCTGTTTGCTGCTGTTGATCCAGCGCCATGCGGTGCTCTTGTTCCAGAGTCAGACTGAGATTGTCTTCTTTGTGATCCCTCTTATTACCTGCCTCACATCGTTGATCCTGACCTCCTCATCCCCTGCTATCTGATGGATGAGCCGGTCGCCTTCCTTACCCTCACAAGGGACAAGCACCTGGAGTTCTCTCCACTCCAAAGAGCCCAGTGGTCCACCATGTGCATGCTGGTGGAGCTGTACACCCACAGCCAAGACTGCTTTGTCTACACTGCAACGAGTGCAAGCACCACGTGGAGACCCGCTGGCACTGCACCATCTGCAAGGGAGGCCCCTGAGGTGGGGAGCAGAGGGCACTGGAGGGTACCAGGCCTCTGCTTCAGGTCAGTGGTCCAGCAGATGCACCTGGAACACCTACATTCTGGGCCAGGCTGGATCGCACACAAGGACAGGATACAGCCATTTTTCGTTTGTTCCAATAATTTGCTAGGAGGTGGACTCCATCCCCCAGCATGGGCTCCTCTCTCCAGGCAAGCCTGTGCTGTGTGCTCCTTCCCACTCTGGCTGGCCTTACTCTGGCAAGGGCTGCGGCCTTCCAGTTGGGGAGGTGTGGGTAGGGGGATTGTAGGCTGGCCGCCTGGCTGGGGTGGACCATGGGGCCAGGTGGACAGTGGGGCCAGGGCCACTTACAAACAGTGCCAACCCCCACCCCACCACCAAGGCTACTATTTCTTGATGTAAGCCTCTAATACTACTTGATAATTTATCTATTTGTATATATTACCTTGATGAAATTTTTACAAATTAAAACAAAATACAATTCAGGTATTAAATATTCCACTCAAGAAGTCAGAAGAAAATATAGCAAAATATAGCCATATACGTAAATGTAAATAATTAATAAGAACAAAGAAATGAACTGGTAAATAAGAACCAAAACCAAAAATTAAAATGTAACCTTAATTGAAAAAACCAAAAGCTGTTTCATTGAAAATACCAATAAAATAGAAAAACTTTTGGTAAGAACAGTCAAGAAAACAATGAGTACAAATCATTAAACACCATTAAAAACAAGAAATGGACACAACTGCTTAAAGAAAGATTAAATGCTCTTAGATAATATTGTTAACTATTATACAAAAGTAACTTGACAAGCTACTTGAAATGGATGATTTTCTAGGAAAATATAAATGTTACTTTTGACTCAAGAAGGAGTAGAAACGGGTCGGGGGATGGGTTAGCCTGGTGATGGGTATTAAAGAGGGCACGTACTGAATGGAGCACTGGGTGTTATACGCAAACAATGAATCATGGAACACTACATCAAAAACTAATGATGTAATGAATGGTGATTAACATAACATAATAAAATTTAAAAAAAGGAGTAGAAACAATAAATACATTAAAACCTTAGGAGAGAGGTGCCTGGGTGGCTCAGTGGTTAAGCGTCTGCCTTCGGCTCAGGTCATGATCCCAGGGTCCTGGGATCGAGCCCCGCATCGGGCTCCCTGCTCGGTGGGAAGCCTGCTTCTCCTTCTCCCACTCCCCCTTCTTGTGTTCCTGCTCTTGCTGTCTCTCGCTCTCTCTCTGTCAAATAAATAAATAAAATCTTTAAAAAAAAAACAACAAAACCTTAGGAGAAATTAGAACCTGTCAAAGAACCACTCTAAAAAATTAATGAATTTTACACAATTTCTTCCTAGTTTCAATAATTTTTATATTGTACAAACTGTTCAGGAACATGTGCTTAAAAAATCTTTCCAACCTGTTCTATGAATCTAACATACCCATAGTTCTAGTTCTAAAATACAATTATAGCACACCAAAAATAAAATTATAGGCAGTCTCACTAATGAACAAAGAGGCAAAAATGCTAAATCATTAGTAGCAAATTAGATTCTGTAGTATACAAAGAGATGAATACTTTTGCCTAATTAGGTTTATCACAGGAATATAAAAATGCATCAGCTTTACAGAATCTAAGGATGAGATTCACTACATTAACAGAGTTATATAAAAGCAATCATCTCAAAAGATGACAGAAAAAAAATTCAATAAAAATTCCACATCTATAAACAACCTTAGTAAGCTAGGAATATATCTGATAAAAGTGATCTACCAGACTCTATGGCAAACTTCATATTTAATGGTGAAACATTAAATGCAATCCCATTCAAGTCAGAAAAAAAAAAGACTGAAAGTATCAACACTGTACTAGAGGTACTAAGTAATGCAATAAGATAAGAAAAAATACAGTATAAATTTTGAAACGGGATAAACAAATGGTCATTATTTTTAGCAATATGTACTACTAATATTGCTTACAAAATATAATGAAAAAAATAAACAAGCAATGTCAAAATAAACACACAAAAACCCACATAATGCCAAAGATTAAATCTATTAAGACATGAGCAAGACCCAAATGAAGAAAACTATAAAATTTTATTCAGAGACACAAAAGACTATCTGACACATAGAGAGAGAGATCATGTTCCTGGATAGGTAGACTAAATACTTTATTCCTTTAAAATGTAACCAGTAAATTCTACCAAAGGATATTTTAATTTGTTTCCAAACTTCATACATCTTTGTGAACATCTGGACTAATCTACTACCAGTCTGATTATCTTTCCTTTGTAGATATTTTTCTTTCTTGAAGTATATAAAATTTCTTTATCTTTGAAATCTATAAATTTTATCAGAATGCATGTAGCTGTACATCTCTTTTTCAGTGATCCTGACTGCGTATCTATTTATAAATTTCTTTTGGTTATTTTCTTTATTTTTACTTCTAGCAACTCATTAAAAACAAAACAAAACGAAACACTGGATTACTTACTTCTGTATTCCATGTTTTTACCTTTAATCTAATAACTGCCATCAGCCGTTTTGTTCTCCATTATGGGACAATTCACACATTTAATTTTCCATAAGTTGGTGCTCATTCAGTTATAATCTACCTTAACTAGATTAAAAAATAAAATATATTTCTCTTTCTTATTCTCAGATTCCTTCCTTTGAGCAGGAGCAGAGCCTGTGGCTACAGAGATTGCAATCTCCCTGGAGCAAGTTTCCAAGCAGGCTTCCTCTTGAGTGGTTTTGAGAACAGGACCAGGCACGTCTTCCCCTGGGGGCAAACCTGTAAAGAGGTTTCCTCCAGAGTGGGAGGCTAATAAATATTTGTGAACCAGCCAGTTCTCCTAGCAAGCAAAAAGGATATGAGTCAAAGCCATTCTCTAGTTCTCCCTAGAAAGAATGGTTAAAAGTAACTGCCAACAAGCTGGTGCTCCATTTTCTTGCTTATGTTAGCTCAGTGAAAATTCCTGGAGTCTTGAAATATGTAGGTGGGATAGGCCTTTATTTTCCAGGATTAGGCAAAACATATCCATTTTATATTTGCTGGATTATTTTTGTAGATATTTAGAAAGGAAGGTTGTGAAATACATGTGCTTATGTTACCATCTTACCTTCATTCCAGAAGAATTTGTCTATCAGATGTTGTTAATTGGAAAGGTAAAAAAGGAGGATGTGCAATTAGAACAGTACAAACAGTAACTAGAAGTTATTTTTACTTATTTTGTTGAAGTACATCGAACATAATATAAGGTAAATAAAATCTTAAGTATACAGCCTGATTAAATCTGTACAAAGTGAACACCTTTGGCTGATCTCCACCAGCCAGGTGGAGAAGACTTTAAGAGGCCTAGCTGTTTTTCTGTTGTTCTGGGAATCCAGCTATCAGACTGAAAGAAGACTGGGCTAGACTCCTGAGTGATGGGACACTGTGTGTGGAGGGGTAGGGGGGCACACATGGAGGAGCACATAGGAGCCAGACAGTGAGTGAAGCTACCTTGGAACTTCTAGCACAACTTCTAGTTGAATGCAGCTGAGTGAGTGACCCCAGCTTTTGCTACACAGAGCACAAAAGCTGCCCGTCCTGCCTGAATTCCTGACCCAGAGGATTGTGAAAGAGTTCCATTCTTTTTCTTTGTATGCATCATATTATCTTGATATCATCTCAAACTTAGAGAAAATTTGCAAGTATACCACAAAGAACCTTTTCCTAAATCATTTGGGAGTTAAATTTCTGATTTGATGTCCTCACAGTAGGAATATGTTATGAATTCATAACCACAATACAACCATCAAAATCAGGAAATCAACACTTGCGATCTCCTTCATAGGGAACAGGTTCAATCCAGAATCACCGATTGCACTTCCTTGTGATGCATCCTCAGACACTTCAGTATCAAACAGTTCCTTCGTCTTTCTTTCACTGCCATGACCTTGATATTTTTGGGAATTACTTGCAAGTTATTTTGTAGAATGTCCTTGAATTTGGATTTGTGTGGGATTTCCTTATGCTCTCAGGTATTGAACCTTTGTCAGGAACATCACAGGAGTAATGCCCTTTCTCATTCCATCCAATCCAGGCACACAGAATTTTCATTTGTTCCATTTAACTCTGATCACTTGATTAAGGTGATGTCTGCCAGGCTTCTCCACTTTACAGTTACTCTTTTTCCCTTTATCATTAATAAGCATTTTGTAAAGTGGTACTTTGAGACTATTATAAAGTTTCACCAAACCTTCAATTTATTCATTTATTAATATATGTTACAATGGACTCATGAATTCATAACCTGTTCAAGAATCATTCTGTTGTTCATATGATCCCCATTTTGGCCAATGGGAACTCTGTTCAAATTGACTTCTGTGTCCTTTTGACATGTCCCCGTCATTCTTTGAGTGTTTCTTTTTTTTTTTTGTCTGGAATAATAAAATATCCCAGGCTCATCTTTTACTTTCCCTGCACCAACTCTGGAATCAGCCATTTTTATAAGAGTCCTGATTCCTTTTAGTGGAGAATAATAGTATTTAGAAGACAATTTCTGGACAGTTGGTGTATTCATTGCTATTATGGGTGAAGCATTGTTGCTCTAGGCCAAGATTAGGGAATGTATGTATCTTATATTTATATGTATTTTCGTATCTGTCTACACATACTGAAATCCATGAGTTCACACCAATACTTCTAATTCTAATCCAATCCAAAGTGTTCATTCTAGTTTTGTCCTTTTCCATATGTTTCTCCAAAAAATAAGGAATTTGACACCCATCATCATTAATATATTTTGTTATTTTTATATATTATACTTGTATTTTATATATTATATTTTTATGTATTATCTCCCATTGTCTGCATGCTTACCTTGTTTAAGGAAGAGCAATAAGTCTGGTGTAGCAAGAATGGGGGGAGCAAAAGGGAAAGTGGTAAAAAATGAAATCAGCATTGTATCACTAGTATTCTAATATTAAATCTTCCTTCTGATTCCATGATAAGATAGAATATGTTAGTTAAATTTAAATTTAAATTAAGTTGGGGCACCTGGGTGACTTAGTCATTAAGCATCTGACTCTTGGCATGTGATCAAGCCCCACTTAGGGCTCCGGGCTCAGTGGGGAGTCTGCTTGAAGATTCTCTCCTTTTGCCCCTCCCCCCACATACACTCACTCTCTCAAATAAATAAATCATAAATAAATAAATAAATAAATTTAACTTAAGTGATGTCTAATCTTATACATGGATTTCCAGACATGTACATTTTTTTTCCTGTGTTTTGTTTTGTCTTTTGAGTTATTTTTGTCTTATTCATCCTGTATGTCTCATAATACTTACCTAGCACAGAACAGGTGCCCCATAATTTTTATTATCTACTTTAAATTAAAATTTTAAAACTTAATAAATTTAAATTTGTTTTTAAAAACAATTGAATATTTTAATTTTCTAAATAGGTATTGACTGATTTTTTTTTCATAAAGGAAATAATGCAGTATTTCAGAGGAAACTGGCTTATTTTTATATATTCTTAAGGTTTTCTTTTTTAAGCATTCTATTGTTTTAAATATGTAACTTAGATTCTTAAAAATAACATTTCCTTCCCCTAAATACCAATGTATTTATTTTTTCCTATTTGGCAAACATTGATTTGCGGCTTCCAAGGTTTATAATAGAATGAAAATCAACCCACACCATTCTCAAGACTTAAAATCAATACACATCTTATTGCATTTCTCTTTTTGAATCTCTGTTCAGAATAACTAGGTAACAGCTTCTTAATGCTATACCTCGGTGAGCAAATGGTATTTTGTAGAGTGTAATAATAGGATCCAGTCAGGAAATGGGAACTACTCTCAGACCTATGAACAAAAGGACCTTAGTACAGAGAACTGGTTATGTAAGTGATGAAGGCCCTGAGAAGCCTCACAGGGACAGGGTGACAGCCCAGGTATTAGCAGGGACAATGAGATGAGGAGTTCTTTTTTTTTTTCAGGGGAAAGCGCAAACGCAGTCCCCCACTACCACAAATTATGCAGTCGAGTTTCCCACATTTGGGGAAATCGCAGGGGTCAGCACATCCGGAGTGCAATGGATAAGCCTCGCCCTGGATGAGGAGTTCTTATCAGAGCCTAGAGGGCCTAGAGGGCAGGGCCATGCAGCAAGGGGACAGAACCATAGTGAGAAGTGCCCAATGGATGCTAGGATCCCAGGGAGAGGGACACCCAGTAGGAGCTACAGCCACAGAGAAGGCACAGTGACCGATGGAGATACCACCTGAAGCAGAGGGAGAAACAGGAAAATGGCTTGACTTCTCCCTTTCTGCTACCTTCCAATCTTTTACCAGTGCCTCCCATTTGTAGGAACCTTACGGGATCAGTTAGCAAGGGAGCCTGGGAAACGCAATCCCTATGAAAAGCAGGGGAACAGAGAAAAATGGATATGAGAACAGCGCATGTTTCTTAGCTCTTATTTTCAGGAAAACAAATCAGTAGTGACTTTATGAAACAATAATAACGCCTCATGGAATTTTAAAATATATGTAGAATTAAATTACATAATGATAGTAGCAATAGGCAGTAAGAGGAAATCGACATCAAGTGTTCTAAGGTCCTTCCATTACCTGGGAAGAAGTAAAAGTCATGAATTGTATTAGAAACCTTAAAAGATCAACAGTTACTCAACATCACTAATCATTACGGAAATGCACATCAAAATCACAATTCATACCCATTAGGATGCCTATTACAAAACAAAAACAAAAACAAAACAAAACCAGAAAATAGTAAGTGTTGGTGAGGATGTGGAGAAGTTGGAAACCTGTGCATTGTTGGTAGGAATGTAAAATGGTGCAGCTGCTTTGGAAACAGTATGGAGTTTCTTTAAAAAGTTAAAAATAGAACTACCATATGATCCAGCAATTCTGGGAATATATCTAACATAATTGAAAGCAGATTCGAAAATATATTTGTATGCCCATAATCACAGCAGCATTATTCACAATGGCCACAGAAGATATACAATAGAAGAAAAGAAGAAACAGGTAGAAGAAAAGATAGAAGAAACCCAGTGTTCCTCAACAGTTGAATGAATAAATAAAATGTAAAAGAAAAAACCCAAGTGTCCATCAACAGATGAATGAATAAACAAAATGTGATAGATGCATACAATGAAATTATTCAGCCAAAAAAAAGGAAGGAAATTCAGACACATGCTACAACATGGGTGAACTTTGGATATAGTAAATGAAATAAGCCAGACACAAAAGGACAAATTACTGTATGCTTCCACTTATAGGAGCTGCCTAGAGTAGTTTTATTCATCGATAAGAAAGTAGAAAGGTGGTTTCTAGAGTCTGAGGGGAGGGAGGAATGGAGGGTTATTGTTTAATGGGCACAGAGTTTCAGTTTGGGAAGATGAAAAAAGTTCTGGAGATGGATGGTGCCAATGACTGCACAGTAGTGTGAATGTACTTAATGCCAGTGAACTGAACACTTAAAAATGGCTCAAATGGTCAATTTTATGTTCTGTATATTGTACTACAACTTAAAAAATGAAGAAAGTATATACACTCCCAACTTATTTTATGAGGCCAGCAAACTTTGACATCCAAACTGAAGGCATATAAAGAAAGAAAGAAAACATCACAGATGTCTCTGATGAGCTGTATACAAACCCCTAAACAAAATATTAGAAAACAAATCCAGTGTTAATTAAAAAGAATAGTACATTATAACTAAGTTGGAGTTATTCCAAGAAAGCAAGAATGGTTTAACACTTGAAAATGAACAAAATATAGGAGAAAGCCAAATACTCATCACAACAGATGTAAAAGAAAAACGTGGTGCAATTCGATACCTACTCATGATTTTAATATTCATCACAACTCTCGTGCCCTACTTAGGATAGAGTAAATTAGTACAACTACAATGTAAAACTGTTTTGTAATGTGTACTAAGGTTAAACATATGCATACCCTATGACCTAGCAAACCCCCTCCTAGATATATATCCAACATAAATAAATACATATATACAGGAAAAGACAACTGAAAGAATATTTATAGGGGTGCCTGGGTGGCTCAGTCGGTTAAGCGTCTGCCTTCGGCTCAGGTCATGATCTCAGGGTCCTGGGATGGAGCGCTGCATCAGGCTCCCTGCTCAGCGGGGAATCTGCTTGTCCCTCTCCCTCTGTACTCTCTCTCTTTCTCTCAAGTAAATAAATAAATCTTTAGGGGAAAAAAAAGAATATTTATAGCACCATTATTCTTATTAGCCCTAATCTGTAAACAATCCAGATGTCCACAAGGATTATAATAAATTGTGGTTTAGTCATGCAATAGAATACTATATAGCAATTAAATGAACCAACTACTTCTACGTGCAGCAACATGGATGAAACAAATGTACCATTGACTAAAAGAAGCCAGAAAGAAAGCTTACTGTTTAATTCTACTCACATAAAATTTTAAAACAGACAGACTTAGTCTATGGCTTTAGAAGGCAAGATAGTGATTCCTTTTATGAGAAAGAAGGCATTAACAACTGGGGGAGGGGAGGACACTTAGTGGATTCTAGGGTCCTGTTAATATTCTTCTTCTGGATGGTGTTATGTGATGTGTTCACTTTGTAATAGTTCATTTATATATGTTCATGCACAATGCAATACAAAATTATTAGTAGAAACTTATCCAGGTGAAAAACATACTGAAAATATTTTCTTTTTTTTTTTTTAAAGATTTTATTTATTTGACAGAGAGAGACACAGCGAGAGAGGGAACACAAACAGGGGGAGTGGGAGAGGGAGAAGCAGGCTTCCCGCGGAGCAGGGAGCCTGATGTGGGGCTCGATCCCAGGACCCTGGGATCATGACCTGAGCCGAAGGCAGATGCTTAACGACTGAGCCACCCAGGTACCCCACTGAAAATATTTTCTAAAACAATAGTAAAGGTTGTGTTAGGGCACTGACTTTGTGGGTGACTTACTGGCTTTAGTTTTTCAAATTTTCTATACTATGGTTATTAGTTTATAATATACTAGCTTGTCACAAAACCACCTCTATCATTTAAAAAATTATGCTTATAAAAGTGATTTACTTTTTTTTTAATTTTTTTTTTAAGATTTTATTTATTTGTGAGTGAGACAATGAGAGACAGAGAGCATGAGAGGGAGGAGGGTCAGAGGGAGAAGCAGACTCCCCGCTGAGCAGGGAGCCCGATGCGGGACTCGATCCCGGGATTCCAGGATCATGACCTGAGCCGAAGGCAGTCGCTTAACCAACTGAGCCACCCAGGCGCCCAAAAGTGATTTACTTTTTCAAATACAGATCAGATCTGAGATATTTGTGAGACAACTTTTAAAAGAACCACTAACGGAAGCCGTAAGTTCTATTAATTTAGAAATCTTTCAAAACAGAATATTTCTGTTGCTCCTAATTATGGCTTTGCATATTCTTCATTAAGTAGTACTTATGGATTTTAGATAAAAAGTAGGTACCTCATCCAGGTGATTTACTCATCATACGTTCACTTCATACAAAAGCTGAACCAATTTCTGATCGGAGCTTGGATGAAGATTAAATCTATGCATAAACACATCATGTACAAAAGGGCAAGTCCCTGTCTTGTCTAGTGTGAATCTTCTGTTGGTTTTTAGTTGTAACACGATTATTCCAGTTTGTTCCAAAACAAATCCTGCTCAAAGAAAGCATGTGGTTTATTCTCCTCTGAACACTGAAAGTGATAATGAGCCCTTATGGATGATTTAATAAAGTATAGCATTTTATGGCCTTTGCCCCTTCTCAGTCTAATTCCTTTCTCTTCTAATAATGTTTTGACTTTGCTTTAAAAAACAAAGCCTTCTTTTACTTGCCCAACTGCCTATCAAGATTTTGTTTGATGCTATAGTAGTTCACACTAAGAAGCATGGGTAAAGGGACAAACAGATCAATAAAATAGAAGAGAACAATTGAAAACAGATTAATGATTATTTGGGAACTTGTATGTGATGGGAAAAGCTATGTTAAACTAGTGGGAAAATGATGAACTATTCAGTAAATGATCTTGGGACAACTGGATAATTCACATTTTTTTTTTTTAATTTTTTTTTTAAAGATTTTATTCATTTGACAGAGAGAGACACAGCGAGAGAGGGAACACAAGCAGGGGGAATGGGAGAGGGAGAAGCAGGCTTCCCGCGGAGCAGGGAGCCCGATGCGGGGGCTCGATCCCAGGACCCTGGGACCACGACCTGAGCCGAAGGCAGACGCTTAACGACTGAGCCACCCAGGCGCCCCGATAATTCACATTTTTAAAAAAGCTATTAAGGAGCGCCTGGGTGGCTCAGTCAGGTAAGCGTCTGCCTTCAGCTCAAGTCATGATCCCAGGGTCCTGGGATCGAGCCCGTGTCAGGCTCCCTGCTCAGGGGGGAGCCTGCTTCTCCCTCTGCCCCTCCCTCTGCTCCTTCTCTCTCTCTTTCTCAAATAAATAAATAAAATCTTTTAAAAATTTTAAAAAATTTAAAAAGCTATTAGATCTATACTTTATTTAATTTTAAAATTTATTTATCTATTTCAGAGAGATTGAGAGTGTGAGCAGGGGGAGGAGCCAAAGGAGAGAGAGAGAAAGAATCCTCAAGCTGACTCCCCACTGAGCACAATGCCTGACTTGGGGCTCAATCCCAGGACCTCTAGATCATGACCTGAGCCAAAATCAAGAGTCGGCCGCTCAACCGACTAAGCCACCCAGGTGCCCCTAGATCTGTACTTTAAATCTTATACAAAAATCATTCCGGATGGATTAAGTATTTAATGAAAGGTAAAGCCTTAAAACTTTTAGAAGAAAATATAGGAAAAATCTTTATGACCTTGGAAGGGGAAGTATTCTTAAATAAGATAAAAACCATAAATCATAAAGGAAAATGTTAATAAATTTGACTACATAAAATATATACATGACAAAAGACACCCCAAAGTTAAAATACAAGTGACAGCCTCAGAGAAGATATTTGCAACATATACAACCAATGAAAGTTTAGTATTCAGAATACTTGAAAACAAGCCACCCACTAGAAAATTAGGCAAAATATATGAACAACCAAATCACAAAAAAAGAAACTAAATGGCCAATAATAAAGATGATCAACCTCACTCTTAATTAGGGAAATGCAAGTTAAAGTGATAAAACCAACATTCTCCAGCTGGATGGGCCAAGGAAGCTTTCACTTAACTCTCTGTTTTTGGTATACTCCCACGCTCCCATGGGCATTGTGTCCCCAAGTCCAGAATTCTGTCGTTGTTTTGCTCCATTATTTTTTTGTACTCATGGATTTATGTCTTTAAAAAATTCATACAAGTATGTATGTACAGTATACACTTTTCTATCACTCTAATTTGGGAGAAAGCAACTTTGAAAATGCATTCAATCAGATATTTTAACTAAATGTTTCTTTTGTCTATTTAACTAACCCAAATTAGCTCTTTTTTTTTTTTTTAAGATTGTATTTATTTATTTGAGAGAGAGAGAGCACATGTGGGCCTAAAGGGGCAGAGGCAGAGGGAGAAACAGACTCCCCGCAGAGCAGGGAGCCTGATGTGGGGCTCGATCCCAAGACCCTGGGATCATGACCTGGGCCGAAGGCAGACGCTTAACTGACTGAGTCACCCAGGTGCTGCAAATTAGCTCTTTCTTTAAAATTAATTTTTATCTCCAAACCAAAGTCATTTTAAATGTAAAATTCATTTTACTATAACCACAATTGCCTTATCACATATAAAAATACTTAGAAATTGCCTAACATCCTAAGTATCTATCAGCATTCAAATTTCCAATTGTCCCATACATTTCTTAGAAATGTTTAATAGTTTGTTTGAATCAGAATCCAAATAATGTCCACATATTGGGATTGGTTATCTTTTAAAGCTCCTTAAATCAGTAGGTTCCTCTTTCATCTCTCAGTTTCCTTTACCAGTTTACAGTTGTTCTTATTGTTGTTGTTGAAAAAAAATCAAGTTGTTTGTCTTTGGGAATTTTCCACAGTATTCATCTTGCAGATTACATCCCTGCAGTGTGATTTAAGATAGTCCTGTGTCTTCTGCATTTCCCACAAATTGGTAGTTGTGTCTTCTGCATTTCCTACAAATTGGTAGTTGGATCTAGAGGCTTGATCAGATTCAGGTTTGATTTCTTTTTGCACATAATGTCTGATTTTCTTTCTGTGATGTTAGGAATTGATGAATGATGTCTAAGTCTATTCATTGACTACAAATTGCAAAATGGTTATATTTTCTCATTTCTTCTTCATTTATTATCTGGAATACTATAAAGAGAAACTGTCCTTGTTTGCCATTTAGATAACCAATAGTAATAATAGTTTATATAAGAAAAGTAGGTAAGAATATTTGATGTGTTTTTCAATTTACTGCATTTTTTATCCTTATGGGTGCTCAAACTTTCCCATCTTTTCAATGGGAGCCTCTTCAGCTTGGCTTCTTTTTTTTTTTTTAAGATTTATTTATTTATTTGAGAGAGCGAGAATGAGAGAGAGAGAGTGTACATGAGAGGGGGGAGGGTCAGAGGGAGAAGCAGACTCCCCACTGAGCAGGGAGCCCGATGCGGGACTCGATCCCGGGACTCCAGGATCATGACCTGAGCCGAAGGCAGTCGCTTAACCAACTGAGCCACCCAGGCGCCCTTCAGCTTGGCTTCTGAGTTCTTTAGACACAACCCTAGCAATCCCAAGATCTTCCTTGTAGTCTAAGACAACATTTTCAAACTTGTCCTGTATATTCCCTTGTTCCATACCTGAAATCAGCCCTTTTCCCAAAGAGTCCTTATTCTTTTCAGTAGGAAATAGCATTTGGAGACCAGAGTACTGAGTAGCAGTACTCACTGCTACTGGGTTGGTTAATGCATTTAGGCCTATTCAGTGGACAGAGCTAGGTAGCTATTTTTAATGAAATATTTTATATCCACCAAAATGTATACAATACATAAACAGTTTAATCTTTGAGCATTCCCATATGTACCAGCTAACGGCCCTTCTGAATTTTGTGTTTGTCATTCCCTTGCTTATGCATCATTAAACAATGTATTTCTAATCTTTATATAAATGGAATTATACCTTTTTTCTATGCCTTTTTCCCCATCAACATTAAGTTCACATGATTTACCCCCGTTGAAGAATTCACTTTCATTACTCTATACTACTCCATTCCATGAATACAGCACAATTTATTTACCTATTCTCCTAAGGATGCAGATTTGGGTCATTTCCAGTTATTTGCCCCAGTAAAGAAAGCAGTTATGACCATCTTGTATAGGAGTCTCTTGGTGTACTCATGCAAGAGTTTGTTTCCAATAACCGAGGGGTGGAATTTCTGGGTTATAGGGTTTAATCTAGCTTGTGTCCCTTCAGTTACACTCAAATACCCTTGTCAAGATTGCCAAAGGCCTTCACAGTGCCAGATGGGTAATTTTCCATTCTCATTATGCTTGGTTCTTTAATAGTACTTCACACAGCTTTTCCATCCTTGAAACACTCTGCCTGGTGGTTCTTAGGATAGTGCACTCTGCTGCCATTGCTCATATTTCAAGGTAGGTCCTTCTTGATCTCTTTTGCTAGGTCCTCCTAACCCCTCTATCCCATTTCTCAGCATGGGAACTCCTTGGAAGTCCTTCCTGAGCCCTTCCTTTTCTTCTCAATATCCATACGTTGTCTAGGTGAACCCATCTATTTCTGTGACTTCAAATACCATTTATTTGTTTTAAACCCCAATTTTATTGATCCTCAGCTTGCTTCTCTGAACTCTAGTTGTATATTACCTACTTAGATGACTCAAAGTCATCTCAAACTTAATATGTTTAGAGTGGAATTTTTTATTTTCTGCCATAAATCCTAGCACTACCATTCTTTCAGTTACCAAAACCAGAAGCCTGGGATTGATTCTTGATGCCTTCCTTTCCTTCATCCTCACCCATCCAACCCATCACTATGTCCTGTCAGTTCTACCTCTAGAATATATCCTGAATCTGAACACATTGCTCCACCCATCTCTATCAGACTGAGCTACTATTATCTTTCACCTGGCCTTCTGCAATAAGATCATGACTGATCCTCACACTTCCATTTTCGTAATCCTTCAGTTTATCCTTCCTACAATAGCTAAAATGATTTTTTTAAAATTAATAATGCTCCCCCTTCCTTAAAGACTTGCAATGATTTCCCAAACTCTTTACCCTGGCCTACAAGGACCTTTATCTGTATTTTTGCAAAAATCCATTAGTTGGTCAGGAAATCAATTCAGTAGGTAATGATCAGCATTTTAAAATAAAATTACAGAACATAATAGAACATATCGTAGACATTACACATTATAAGAGTAGGTCTTGTTTCGTGCATTTGCTTTAAGTACTGAATGAGATATAAACTGTGTTTCCCACAGTGAGTCACTGTCAAAAAGTTTTGAGAAATGTTTTCCTGTGGGATCTGTATCCACCTATCTCTCTAATCTCATTTCACGCCACCCACCCTGGTCCTGATGCTTCCCTCATCTGAGCCTTCTGTCAGTTTTTTTCTAACACGCCAAGCCCTTTGCCTTGCAGGCCCTTTGCACTTGCAATGCGTCTGCCAGCATTGTTCTTCCTACCAGATTTCCCATGAACGGCTTCTTTTCATCTTTTGGGTCTCAAGTTTAAAGTCCACACCTCAGAAAGGACTTCCCTGATCACCCTATTGAATTAGTTTCCCTCTGTTATTTTCTTCTCAGTACCATATTTCTTTCAAAACACTAATCACAACTTGTAAAAATATATTTTAAAAAGATATTTACAGTCAGTCTCCGCCACTAGCATCTAAGGTCCACGGGAACAGGAGCTTTGTCAATCTTTTCTCTCTTGTACCCCAGCATCTTGCAAACTCAACCTCATTTTAGTTATAAAAAACTTGAAAGTTATGAAATAGGCCCATGTTACATCCTCAGATTTGCCAAAGTGAATAATTTATTATTATTTGTAAAATAGTCATCAGCCTTGACAGTAGATGTCAGAAAGAGTTCTATGCATAGTGTAGTAATAGAGGCGAATTTCCTTAACAAATTCCTATCTGACTCCATCTGTCTTGTTATCCTGCTTCCTTAGCAGAGGATATTTGGTGGTGGCTTCCGAAATGCCATTAAAACCTTGTTTAAAATTTCATCAAACTTTTTAGATTGACCACACAGCACTGATCAAAAGTTCAGTCTTGAGGAAATGAGGCAATCCTTTTTTCTTGGCTTGGAGTTACCTGAATAGCCACCAAGAGTCTCTTTGTTTGGTTTGGTAGGCTCAGCTCTATGAATGAATAGCTCCCTTACCAACAAACAATAGCATACAGCTGGGCCACTAACTCGTTGAGAGGTGTTAATCTCCTTGCAGGTAATTATTTCCAGAAATCTAGCAACTACTAGAATGTTTGGATTCCAACTGTGTCCTGGAAATTTAAAAAACCAACGTGGGGCGCCTGGGTGGCTCAGTCGTTAAGCGTCTGCCTTCGGCTGGGGTCATGATCCCAGGGTCCTGCTATCGAGCCCCGCATCGGGCTGCCCGCTCAGCGGGAGCCTGCTTCTCCCTCTCCCACTCCCCTGCTTGTGTTCCCTCTCTCGCTGTGTCTCTCTCTGCCAAATAAATAAATAAAATAAAATAAAACAGAAAAAAAATCATAAAAAACCAACGTAAAATGCTTTTTTAAAACTTTTTAAAGATTTTGTAGTTTTCTGCAAACTTTTAAATTTCAAAAATCATAGTTCCACATTGAAATCATAAAGTTATAAATATTTTTCTTGAAATTATCATGAATTTATAGTTCAGAATCCAAGAGACTGATTTCCTTTATCATTGTAATTCACATTCAATTCTTAAACACAGGGAACGGATACATTGACCAAATGTGTAGTTTACCATTAACACTTTCACCTCTTCACCTGAAGTGATATGTAAAACCTACACATAGTCACTGCTGCGACCTGCAAATGTTTACTTCAAGAAGTTAAACATCAGACCTTGAGTAGGGGTTAATCAACAGTCTAATAGCTTGCTGACAAAGGCAACCTTATACTCTGTGTTTCTAAAAACTACCAGTTAGTTACTGTAACTTCACAGTGAAAACAACAAGCATGCTTTGCCTTGATGTCCTGAGAAGCCAGGGAGCCCTTAAAAACCAAAAGTAAACTTCAGAATGAGAAAAATAACTTTTAAACTTAATCTTCCTCCAAAATTTCCAGTTGCAAGTAAAGTAAACTGGGGCTCTTCCCCACACCTCCTTGTGAATTGGAACATTTTGTGCTGAGTAAATTGAGCTTGGTAACACACCACGCTGAATTTAGCTCATATTTGAAAAATACCACAACCATGCTCCATTGTTTGATCATATTTACTTTCTGGCTAGAAACAACTTCCAAGGAGTATTTATTCTCTCAATCTCTTTTAGGCCCTGGATTTTTGCTCACAGTGGTACAGCTGTGTATGGTGGGACTGAGGTTGAGTTCTGAATGCTGAAAAGGCATGATTGGATTTTTCTTAAAAATACCATTTGAGGGGCACCTGGGCGGTTCAGTCAGTTAAGTGATGGACTCTTGGTTTCGGCTCAGGTCATGATCTCGGGGTTGTGGGATCGAGCCTCGTGTTGGGCTCCACACTTCAGCGCAGTCTGCTTGAGATTCTCTCCCTCTGCTCCTCCCCACACGCCGCCTCCCCCAGCTCACGCATACTCTCTAAATAAATAAATAAATAAATAAATAAATAAATAAATAAATAAATAAAATATTTTAAAAAGATACCATTTGGAAATACAATCCATGTCTTACTGTCTTGAATTTATTCCAGTCCAATTTTACACAAGATTTCTAGACAAAATGATTTAATATTTAAGACCTCCTGAGACTCAGATTAAAAAAAAAAGACAACAGAAAAACTCAGCAGTTTGTCATTTCTGATCTAATCTTCTTATCATGTAGATACCAAACTCATAAGGGATGAGATTCTTCATTCCTTTGCTATATCGTCAGTTCTCAAAGGCCTGAACTGCATCAGGCTCCTCAGTGAGCCTTCAGTTTCTCTTTTGCTGATAAGCAAGATTCACCTGTTGAGCTATCCTAGCTTCCAGCACTGAGAGACAGCCTTAGCTCTCTCATGAAGTATGCACAGGGTCAGGTGTGTGGGAAGGAGGCATTAGAGCTTCCATGCTGTCTGGTCCTGCCATTCTCCCCTCATATATTTCCAAGTATTCACCAACCCAGAAGCTCTCCAAACCCCATCCTTCTGGGTTTTTATGGAGGCACCATTACACAGGCACTATTGATTAAATCGGTGGCCACCAGTGATTGAATTCAATCTCCAGCCCCTCTTCCTTCCTCAGGATGGGGCTGGGGGGCGGGGGGCGGGCACTGAAAACTCCAGCCCTGTAATTGCTCTGACCAGCCCCATCCTTAGGGTCTTTCCAAAAGTCATCTCATTAACATAACAAAGGACATCTTTTTTTTTTTTCACTCTCTTCACTGGACAAAAACCAACTATACATTTCTTATTATAAATCATATCACAGGATGGCTCACAGAATCAGGGGGACGACCTGAGAAAACAGATGTGAATTGAAGCTACACTTCCAGGAGCAACAGTGAAAACCCTAGTGAAGGAATGGTCTGATGAGGAACCTGCTGGCCTTGCTCTCCCCACCATGGATGGCTCACCACGGTCCTTCTGCCAGGAACTGACTTGACAGTGTCCATACTCTGGCCAGCACCACAGCTAACTCCCAGGTGAGAAACCAACCTTAGGATCACAGCTGTCCCCTCTACTTCCACCCTTATCTGCAAAATGGATTGCTTCCACTGAGTCTGTTTCCTTGTACAACTTCAGAGATAAAATCTCGCATACCTATGGGCTAGCTGCAAAGGATCCCAAGGAATCGAATTTTCTGGGTTTCTGTCTTGGGGAAGCAGGACTCCTAGGTCTAGAGATTTCCCTGATGTAGCAAAAGTGATCAGAAAATGCTGGGCAGACTAAAAATAAGAAATATCCATTTCAACAGCTTCCAGTGTCAATGGCTTTACTCATGTTCAGACAAATTCTCTTAATCTAGTACTTATGATGTCAGACCTCTAGAATTTCCCATGCAATGTGTGACTTACCAAAGTCTTTGATTTCTCCAAAAGAATATAATAATTAAGAATAATGGTGATCATGTATACACACACATATGCACACACACATATCTCTTAGTGGTTAAGAGCCTGACTCTGGAACCAGACTTTCTAGATTCGAATCCCTGTCTGCTACTTATTAGCTGTGTGACCTTGGGTAATTTATTGTAACATGTCAGTATTGTCAACTGTAAACTGTGGGTAATAAAGGTAACCTACCCCATAGCAGTGTTATGTGTTTTAAATGAGTTGATATATGCAGAGCTTTTAAAACCATGCTTGAGGGCGCCTGGGTGGCTCAGTCTGTTAAGCGTCTGCCTTTGGCTCAGGTCATGATCCCAGCGTCCTGGGTTCGAGCCCGCATCAGCTCCATGCTCAGCGGGGAGCCTGCTTCTCCCTCTCCCTCTGCCTGCCTGCCTATCTCCCTACTTGTGATCTCTCTCTCTGTCAAATAAATAAATAAAATCTTAAAAACCATGCTTGAATGAATAAAGGTGAGCTATTATTATGGGTAGTAGTACATAAATACTACAAGAAAATGGGAATGCACTGAATCCATGAGCTATACAATATGGGCAAAGAGCATAGATGGAGGCTCAAAGGTGAAAGAGGCATGGTCCTTGCATTCTGAGCAGGTAACCAAGCATGGAAGATAAGCACATAAATAACTGTGATACAAGACAGCCAGCAGTAAGTGTACAAGATCAGTACACACAAAACACTATGAGAATATTAAGGACAGTGAAATTCTTTCCTGCCGGAAGAACTTTGTGAGGCACTTGGGGTATGTCAGTTTGGAGCTATGCCTTAAAAAAAAAAAAAGTATAAATTTGATGGGCAGATACTATGGGGAGGGAGAGGATGAGGGAATTCCAAGCAGAAATGGAGCCGCTTAAACAAAAGCCCAAAGGTAAGAAATGGTATGAAAGGTATGGGATAAACAAAGTTTAGCCAGAGACAAGGCAAGAAAAGAAGTCTAGACCAATTTGTGGAGTGTGTTCAGCTCTCGGCTGGGGAGATGCACTTGATTATGAATGCAATGGAACTTCCAGTTGTCTTATACAAAGGAAGGGTGTGTGTCCCAAGCCCTCCCAAATCATTCTACCTCAAACCATTCCATTTTTTTTGTAGTCCATTAGTTACCCTCTGATTCTAAGTTCTTTAGAAAGGCATTAACTTTTCACAGCTACAGGATAAAATGAATTACATTTCTAAGTCAAATTGGAACCTGCTTTGAACTAGCCTTGCTGGAGTTTTCCAATTCTCCATTTCTATATTCTTCCCTGGGCTGCCTGAAGGAGGTTTTTTAACTCTAACCAGGCAAAGGCCAGTTAGCAGTATTCCGGTATTCAGGGACTCAAGTTTCTTTTTTTAAAATTTAATTTAATTTAATTTAATTTAATTTAATTTAATTTATTTGACAGAGAGAGACACAGTCTCCCCACAGAGAGAGGCGACACAAGCAAGGGGGGTGGGAGAGGGAGAAGCAGGCTCCCCACAGGGCAGGGAGCCTGATGCAGGGCTGGATGGATCCCAGGACCCCAGGATCTCGACCCGCGCCGAAGGCAGACGCTCAATGACTGAGGCACTCAGGCGCCCTGGGACTCAAGTTTCTTGGCATTCATGAGGCAAAGACATGGCTGCTCTTCTCGTTTACCTCTCCACTAGCACGTTTCTTTCCTCTTGCTCTCTCTGAGATCAAAGAGAAGGGCACGGAGAAATCCTGTTTAAGTCAAACAGTTCCTTATCTGAAATGTAGCTCATTTCCCCTTTCCTTAATGTTTGATATGTTCCCTCCAGCAACAAATCCACAGCAGAAAGATGGATGAGTGACTCCCTGGAACAGTGTTTGCTCCCTCAGCCCCCATTTGGCGGGAGCCCCAGGTCAGCCAAGTGCTCTGGTACCTCTTCCCCAGCAGTGAGTCCTGGGCTTGGTGAGCCTTCCAAACCTCCAACTGGTAAGTTGACGAATTGTGTTCACCAGTAAAACATACTTACAGCTTTGACTTTTAAATATATATTAAAAAGTCTGAGTGAAGAAGTATTCCAAAATCAATAGAATTTGGAATTGCTAGGGATAGGGAACAAACATACTAGTGTAAAAACTTTGCTGTGACTCTGCATCAGTTCATGCTCCATAAATTTGGTTCTCTGACTCAAAACCAGAATAGGAAACTCACTTGTTCTACTGAATATCTGTTTCCTTCATTAATATATGCAATATGAACTATCTATTATTGGTTGTTTTTCAAAAAGCCTTGGGATTTATTGGCCAATATAACTGAAGAGTCCAGAAATGGTTCCAAGCTTCAGGAATAGTTGGATCGAGGCTCTGGCTCTCCTTCTTTCTGTTTCTTGTTTTTCTGGCTTTGCACCCAGTCTGGCTTCCTTCATGATTGCAAGAAGGCTTTTAGCAGTAGGACGACTTGTTGGAAAGTGATCTTGTGATTTCACTGTAGGTTTAATACATTGTTTTACTTTCCTTCAAAATCTAGCAGGTGCTGCATTATTAGACAAAGATAGGAGTCTTTTACAAATGGTTCTCTGAAGCATCAAAGTGCTGAAGCCCAAACTTCTGGTGTTGGACAAGGACTAAGGGTTAAGTCACTATGGGTGCCATGGCTATCCTCCTTGTCTGAGCCCATGTGGTCTCTTCAAATTAGATAGCTCTGCTGATCACATGTCAGGGATCATCCAAGCCTTTGCTTATTTGGACGCCCTGTCACTCAGGGCTAACCCTTCTTACATTATTACTACATGGCCACTTTTCTTCAGAGTCCTTCCATTATAGGTTCCTTTTAAGGAATTGGAAAAATAAGGCAATGGATATAGTAAAATATTAAGACCTATTTCTTTTTTTTTTAAGTTTATTTTGTAGTAATCTCCACACCCAATGTGGGAATCGAACTCACAACCCCAAGATCAAGAGTTGCATGCTCTTCCAACTGAGCCAGCCAGGCGCCCTAAGACCTATTTCTCTGGACATAGAGGACCCCTGAGCAATAATGTGAAAAGAAATGTCATGGGGGTCATTTTCTATTATTATATTTGTTCTATTTCTGGTCCGACTGCTAGGAAAATGAACTAATTTATATGACTGCCTGAAATAGCATTGATGATATTTTCTCTCTGGCCTGGCCTGTGTTTTTAGTGTGTGAGTGCATATATGTGTGTGGACTGTGTGGGCATGAGGGGATGGCCAAGGGAGTGAGGATTAGGTTTTGCTGCTGAACTCTGCAGCAGGCAACATAAACTAAGCACCGCTATGGGTCAACCATGGTTTTGAGGGGGTTTTGTTGTTGTTTTTTTTTTTTATTTTGTTTTTGGTTTTGAGCTGCTTACACACATTATCTCATTTAGTTCTCATAACCACCCAATGGTATGATATCTATCTTCTTCCCATTTATGAATGGAGAAACAAGTTCAGAAAGGTAAGTGTATTTCCCAAGGGTGCACAGCCCAGGTGTCTGTCTCCAAAGCCTGAGGACTGACCCGTTAGTGTGTACCTGGCTTCCAGCACCCTCTCCCCTTTAGCATACTGCTTGATGTTCCCTGGAGTGTGACAAAAGATCTCCCACCTCCATTCAGTGCCCTTTGAGAAGCCTTTTCTCTGGAGAATTCCATAGAATTATGGTTTAGTGTCAGGGAGAGAACAGCTTGCCCAAGCCTTTTCTCCCCCCAGGAAACATTTCATTTCCTCCAGTATAATGACCTTCTTCCCTTTCCATATAATTCAACATGCTTCAGACACAGACAAAGAGCTACTACTGGATTCTTTAAAATATATTTTTCTGAGTGTGGAAGAAATACACACAAATTGGAAACTTCTGGAAAAAGGAAAACATGGAAATCTGTAAGAACTGCATAAACACCCTAACACTCCTAAGACAAAGCCATTAACATTTCTGTGCATGTTCTTCCAGCAAGCACAGCCTCACATTTTCGTTAATCCATACATGGTTACGTGGTGAACATGTGTCCAGAATTCTTGAGGGCAGCAACTGTTTTTTTTTTTTCCTCGATCAACATCGTACTTCCAAACGAACTAGAGTTTAAATAAAAACTTGAAATAAAACAAATAGACAAACAAAAAATCCCACTGTACTTCCAGGCCTAGGGCAGTAGTACCTGGCATATAACAAGGAGCATCTAATTAGTACTCTCTAATTATTTGATTTAATAAATAATTGTTGATTGAATGACATTATATACCTTCCAAAACTTTTAAAGGCCAGATGATTATGAATCTCTGAAATAAAACATAACTGTGAGATCATATTAAGATAGTGCATGGCTCATTTTCAGAGGTTTCACTAGAGTGAAGGCAAAATGGTGCAATGCAGAGAACACTGGGGCAGGAGTGGGGCCGGCAGGCTCTAGCTTAGCTCGGCCGCTGCACGTAAAACAGCGCACGCTCCATTCTACTCCTCAACACCGCAGTTTCCTTATTTGTGATGTGAAGGGGTTGACTGGACTGCTTGCCAAGATGACCTTCTATTTTTACACTATATCATTTTCCCTCCTATGGAACGGATGTTCCTCTAGTATATAAATACATTTTATTTCAAAACATTTAAGTCATTCAGAATTATATAGGGTAAAACATTGAAATTTCCCTTTTACAAACACCCCCATCCCCAAACCCACTCTCTTCCCAAAGGTTACAACTAGTACAGTTTGATGCCTGTAATGTCCTTCCATCCTTTCTCTATGCTTGTATATATGTCCAAGTACAAATATGAAATTTAAAGAACCGTAAAGGGAATCATATTATATATATTATCCTGAGAATCGTTTCCCTCCTCCCCCTGCCCGCCTGCCATTTTCCCTACAATATGTCTTTGGGGCTCTTTCTGAGTCAGTGCATCTAGGTTGACCTCATTTTGATAAGATGGATGTATCATCCGTGATTTAGGTATTCCACTAGTCATGGGTGTAGGTTGTTTCCAGTTTTACACTATTAGAAACAATGCTACAGTAGATACCCTGTACTGCCCAATGTCTTGGTTAGGAAAGCATAAACTCTGCAATCAGACTGCCTGTATTTGAATTGTGGTTGTCACTAACCTCACTGTGCTTCTTTCCTCATCAATGAAGAGGGGATCGCTGGGCTACTTTTAGAATTACATTAGTCAATATACATGGAGTTCTACTATTATCTACTATAAGTGCTATTATCATCGTTATGATTATTCCATATGCCTTTCTGCACAAGCCATTTCTGGGGAACTGATTTCTAAAGATGGCATTGCTGGATTGAAGTTAAGCACATTTGACACTCTGAAAGATTTTGCCAGATTGCCTTCCTAAATGTCTTTAACAATTTCGACTTCTATCAACAGTGGTCGAGAGTGAGTATCTTACAGTGGTCATTATCAATATTACGTGTTTGCCCTACTATTAGATATCTAGGCACCTTTTGAAATGTAGGCTAATTAGCCATTGTCCCTGTCATTCTTAGTGTCCTTTACTGTCAGATTGAAATGTAAGACTTCTGAGCACTATTCAGGCAAGTTTGGCCTGTTAGCTCTTTGCCCGGGAAGATATTGTCAGCGGTTTTAGGCTGTTCCCTGTCCATATCCCGTATTGCCTCTCTTTAGTGGAGCTCATGTGCTCCTAATATGTCTGCTGGTTAATGTAAAATTCAAATCCTGTATTTATCTCAAAAAGAGCTAAAAACAAAAGCAGAACACAGAACAAGTATCAGGGAGTTAGTACACACTGTCAAAGTTCGAAGAGTTAGCAGAACACCACGTTTGTGGTTAAAGAAGTGTGAGACATTAGAGAGATGTGTCTGAGCTTGTCCCCTAGCAAAGTGGTGCCCAGTCTGACTCTGAGTCAGGACTGGGGCGGGCTGGGCTGAAGGATGGCTTCAGGCTCCACCTAGCCCTTTGGGATTGGGGCCCTTAAAATGGCCCAAAAGCTCTCCAGTGCCCTCCTCTGGCAAAAATGAGGAGTTACATGCTTCCAAGAGAGCTGCTCCTCCCAGGTCCCCCCCCCCCCCCCCCCCCCGAGTATTTGTTCACAAAGTTAAGGTCAAAGAGTTAAGGAAGAGAGGAAAATTCGTGTTCGAAGAGAGGAAAAATGAAAGTGCTTGAGAATAAATTGCTGATTGAAGTGCTTATTAATATTTACTTATTTATTCAATTGAGAAAACCAAGTAGAGAAACAAATACAACAGCATTTCACAAAACGATACCAAACGATTCACCAAAATGATAAAAACCAATCTCCACCAGACAAAACTTCTAAAATTCCTAAATCCCCAGATGTACTCATTTAGTGTTTTCTGACCAATGTGAGCCTTATTTAAATGCTTATCGTAAGGAAATGTGAAAATAATATGCTAGTTGTATTACGGACTTTCTAAAACTGTAGTTACCTGTGTTCCTTTTATCCGAATTGCCCTCTGGAAATAACTGGGTGATGGAAAAAAGTTTCTTTCCCTTGTACTGTCAAAGTCCAATATTTTCCTCTTGACCTCCTGTAGATTTGTACTCACTCAAATGTCACCTATGGGTGAGACCTACCCTCCCTATTCTGTGTAAAAATTGTATCCCCAGCCCTACCCTCCAAAACTCCCCCATCTCTGCTCCCTGCCATATTTTTATCATTCTCATAGCACTTATCACTACAAATTTTACTTTTTCAAATTGACTTTAATTCACATACCATACAATTCATCCATTTAACACCAATAACTCAATGATTATTAGTGTATTCTCAAAGTTGTGCAACCTTCATTATAATCAGTTACAGTATGTTCACATCACCCCTAAAAGAACTCCCGGACCCGTTATCAGTTAGCAGGATCTCATTTCCCCTCAAGCCATCCCACTGCCCCTAATCCTAGGCAATCTCTAATTTGCTTCCTGTCCTTATAATTTGCCTATTCAGGACATTTCATATAAATGGAATCATACGTCCTGTGGGCTTTTGTGACTGACTTCATTCACTTAGCATGTTTTCAAGGTTCTTCCATGTTGTGTGTATCGGTACTTCATTTGGAATAATATCCATTATATGGATTATACCACATTTCCTTTTTCTGTTTATCAACTGAGGGACGTTTGAGTTCATTTCTTGGTTATTATAAATAATGCTGCTCTGAACATTCTTGTGCAAGTTTTCGTGTGGACAAGTGTTTGTTTCTCTTGGGAATTTTACTTAAAAAAAATGTTTATTGTCTATCTCCCTTATCCAGAATGCAAGCTCAGGGATTTTTGTGTATTTTGCTATATCCCCAACACCTAACACCACGCCAGCACAAAGTAGGTTGACAACAACGATCTGTCTAATGAAACAACAGCCCTTCTCTTTTCTCTTTGCTACACGGGATCCCTCAGTTCCTCTTAATTCTGGTCCCTAACTCTTCCCCTAAGTTCCAGTTAGTCATCACTAGGAGGAAAGGAAGGTGAATACTCCCAGTCTCTGCTGTCTCTCCAGTCCATCTCCCCAGTCCCAGAGCTGGTTGCATTACACTCCAGCCCCTATAACATCTCTGTACTTATATCCAGTAGATCTGTCCACTCTTGACCCCAAGTCCCTACTCTACATAATAATGAAACCTCAAGGAAACTGAGTCTGGGTGAATCTCTGAAATGTCACTGAGTCTTATCTATTCCTTTTTTTAAAAAAGATTTTATCTATTCATTTGAGAGGGAGGGGGACAGAGAGAGAGTGAGCACAGGAGCAGGGGGAGCAGGAGAGGGAGAAGCTGGCTTCCTGCTGAGCAGGGAGCCCATGGGGGCTGGATCCCAGGACCCAGAGATCTTGACCTGAGCCAAAGGCAGACGCTCAACCGACTGAGACACCCAGGCGCCCCAACTCTTATCTATTCTTATTTTGTCTACAGCTAGGTGTTATTATTCATCAGTGCTTTGCTCTTTCCCTCTAAGAGCAAAAAAGAAAAAAGAAGATCTCAAAGAGTTAATTTTCAGAGACTGGAAGACTGAAAGAATTTATAAGCCTACTTTCTGCTTCAGTGACCTAGGAAGAGAAGTTTTGATCAGAAAGATTTTTCAGATAGACAATAATGAGTTCTAATTTTTTTTTTTTAATCAGAGAGAGAGAGTGGGCACAAGCAGGGGGAGTGGCAGGCAGAGGGAGAAGCAGGCTCCCCCGCTGAGCAAGGAGCCCAATGCGGGACTCGATCCCAACACCTTAGGATCATTACCTGAGCCGAAGGCAGCCGCTTAACCTGCTGAGCCACCCAGGCATCTCTAATTTTTAAATAAACTTTTGTAATGTAGATTATTTGTATATTGGAGGCAGCCTGAGGATTTAACTTAGCGGTCCCTCAGATAGCCCAACCCGAAGAGAATAAAAGCCTGTGAATATTCCCATTAATTTGTAAAACTTAAACCACATGCTAAGTAAGTTCTGCAATGGACATAAAGATGAGTAGACCTGATCCTGGGTGGGCATCAAGGAAGTGACATCCCAGGGGAGGAGAAGAATGGATACACATTTCAACTCAGAAATTGGAAAAAATGTTGATTATACTCCTATAGTGGTACCATTCTTAAAACTTTTACTTGTTATGTGTCAAGGACTGTGCTAAGTACTGGGGATAAAATATATCTGTCCCTGTACGTGAAGTGTTTTCAGTGTTTGTAATACTGGGCAGAAAGTACTCTGACAACAGAGGAGAAAAAGCTTAGTTCTCATGAGGGCTGTGTATTGGAACCTGGCCTAGGAGAATTCTGACAGGTAGAGACAAGCAGGAAGGGCATTCAAGGTAAAGAAAATGGCATGAGCAAGGCAGGACAGTGGCTACTGGTTGGATCCCTGGAAACAAGAGATAAAGAAAGATAGCCAGGACCTTAGATTTCTCAAGTTCAATTCTGCCACAGCCAGGCAGAGGTCTTTGTGAGAAACAAGATAAGGCCAGCAGGTTTTGGCCATAAAGCCCAATGTGGAAACTAGCCCACGTATGCAGGAACCACAGACTCTCTTGCCCCTCTTAGGCAGGCCTGAGTCCTAGTGCCCACACAAGCCAGGGCCCCGCTCAACAATCACCCTCTTGTATCTCACCACTTCAATGGGAAGGAAGAGCCAATTCAAGGAAAAGCCTCCAAGGAGAAAGAAGGGAAATGAGTTTTTCCACCCCAAGATATAGAACAGAGCTGGCCTCATTTAACACCCAAGGCCTTGTTAGTTAGAATCACTAATCAAATGCAAGAATTGTTTTAACTGCTATGGGAAAGCAAAAGTTGACTGAACATTGGGTGGGATGGGCCTCAGGCACTACTAAAAAAGTAGAACACTGAGGGCACAGAAACTCCTTACCACAAATTGTTATTTAAGTCCCATTTTACTGGCAAGGAAAAGGCCTTGAAGAGGAGAGAAATTTACCTTTACATCAGAGCCACACCATAGAACCCAGGCAGTCTGGCCAGAGTCCATGCTCTTGACCATTCATTTTACAATATAACTTCACCAAAAAAATGAATGGAGAGAAAGTGCTGGAGGAAAAGAAAGCTCAAAGACATGAGTCCAGTGAAATCAGCTACATGGACATTCAAAAACTTTGCCTGTGTCCATCCTTCAAATCCCTTGAATCCCAGGCTTAGGGAGAGCATGGCTAACACTTTGTATGGTTTCCCATCAATACCCAGAGCTAAAACCAATTGACTTCTAGACAATAATCTCAAGTGCTGGACTAAGGCTGTGTTCAAGGCCAGCGGCTCAGAGGAGTCAGCAGCAAGTGCACTTTGGTAGAGTTCTGTTCTTATATCCCAGGCTGATAACTGTGTGGACTGGATGCTATGGCTTGCTGCCCCAAGCCTTCTTCTAGAACCAAAACATTCATTCTCTTGGATGTTGGGAGTGTAGGCTGCTGAAAACTCACCTCTAAATCCCTCTCTGGGAGTGACCCTCAGCCAAAAGGTGCTGCCGCTACCCCACATCGGTTAGAATGGCCAGAACACTGACAACACCAAATGCTGGTGAGGGTGCAAAGCAATAGGAACTCTCATTCATTGCTGGTGGGAACGCAAAAATGATATAGCTGCTTTGGAAGACAGTTTGGCAGTTTCTTACAAAGGGAGCTGCCACATCAAGATCATGTCTCTCTCTGTGGGCAGCTCACCCCCAGTGACTAGAAGAGGCATGGATGTAAAGGCCCACCCCTTGCCATAACTCGAAAGGGCCATCCTAGTCCAGAGCTTCCAGGAGGAAGGGCTGAGAACTCTGTTACAAACACATTATAGTTCCACAGTTCTCCTTGCCCATTCCTGAGTCCCCCATTCCCTTATAGATATTGTTCTCGAAAGCACCCCCCCAAATTCTCTTTATGCAAGTCATTGCCTCTGATCCTTCCCAGGAGACCCAAGCTAAGACAAACAGTATGGAAGCAGATTATAAAATGATATGTTGGAGCTGAATCAGTCAGGCTCTGATTGGGAAGGAGAGATCCTGAGACTTGGTATGAGGACATCCTGGTTGATGCACTGGGAGATACTGAATCCCCAGATTCCCCTGAACCCTCTGAGCTCACTTCTCCCCATTAAAAGCTAGAGTCCCCCATGCTGGCAGATGACACAGGCTTCTGCCTTGGAAGACTACATGCACCACCGCTGAGGATCTACCCCATATTCCCTCCTGGCCACCGGTCCAATAAATAGGGTTAAGACACAACATAACCCAGCAGAGATGTATTGGGTCCTCTAAGGGAGAATAAGGACTGGCCAACATGTACTGGCATGACTTAGGAAAGTTTATGTGGGAATGGATACTGAGGGTGCTAAGTCAGAGAGTGGAATAGCAAGTTAGATAAGGGAGAGTTTCTCAATATGGTTAGAATTCAACTCCTTTATATACATAACATACATGACCCTCTGTGAGATGGCTTTTGTATGTCTCTCCAACCTGAGAATTTGTCCCAGTTTGCCCCCTCTATTCCAGCCATACCAAGCTACCTAGACCAAATTCTTTTACTCTTCTGTAAAATCACTAACGACTCTCTCTGCCTGGAATGTTTATCCTACTCCATCTTCCATTCTATTCCCAGCTTAGGTGCCTATAATCTACTATGTCATAACACAGCCCATCTGGGAATTATATCTGCTAATGGAAGTAGAAATTCATACACATCCTTTCTGGGAAACAACTTGGCAATACTAGCAGCCTTAAAATGTTTACACATCCTGACTTGGGAATCCCACTTTTCTCTGGGGGTGAGGGAAGGGGATACAAAATATAGGCAAAACTTATGCACAAATATATCAAAATGGCATATTCATTATTATAAAAATTAACATAACCCAAACATCTGAAAGTATGGGTTTATGGAAACTATATGCAGCTATTGAAAATAATGTATTTAAATAATTTGTAATAAGAAAATGCTTATCCAAACAAGCACCCTGAAAACGTAAGAGAATTTTGAGCATATATATATTATATATATATATATTTTTTTTTTTTTTTTAAAGATTTTTTATTTATTTATTTGAGAGAGAGAGAATGAGAGAGAGCAAGCACATGAGAGGGGGGAGGGTCAGAGGGAGAAGCAGACTCCCTGCCGAGCAGGGAGCCCGATGCGGGACTCGATCCAGGGACTCCAGGATCATGACCTGAGCCGAAGGCAGTCGCTTAACCAACTGAGCCACCCAGGTGCCCTATTATATATATTTTTAAAATCAGGGTCTTACCAAACACAATCATCTATTGACCCACCTGCACCCTTCACTAAGATTATGAGGATAGGAATTCTGTCTTTTGTTTCTGTAACTTTGGCATCTATGCATTGTCTGACACATGGTAGATTCCTACAAATACTTGTTTGCGTTTGTGTTTGGTTTGTTTTTTGGAAAGAGGTTGTTGTTTTTAAACTTTTGACTAGGACAAGTAGTCTCTGTTATTCTGAATCAAACCCCACAATTTATTAAAAAACAAACTTTTTGAAGAAATGCTAGAGTAAATAGATTTTACTTTTGGTGAGTGAAATCTGTAGCTAAGTACAATTTTAAACAAAACCCAGGACTCCTGACAAAAGGAATAAACTTAGAGTCAACACGTGAAAAATGTTGTAATTATTCCCTGAACATGATATTAAGACTAATATTTTCCTCAAAATAAACTCCAAATTCAACACAGTGTCCTTCCAGATGAGTGTGAAGGAAGGCAGGTGTTTTCCCAGTGCTGTTCTTTGTGGGAGCTGCTGGCCCCCCCAGGGCAGTTACTTCACAGCTAGAGAGCAAACAGAAGTTATTCCAACTGGCTCCAAGCACGTTTCAAAGGAATATAACAGAAACGAGTGGTCTCTGTTCTTCTCCAAAATGTATTATCTTGAGCAGATTTTTATCGTGAGGGTATTCATAGTTTGCACACATTACTCCCAGCTGTAAATTTGAGTCTAGTTTAACAATTACATAACATAATCTTCAATGAGAATTTTGAGCAGCACAACAGAGACATGAAAATAGACTAACCTACCGTTTTTGGCAAAAAGTGTCTTGTTCAAAATGTAAAGGCAGTTTTATATTGGGAACCGTGTGAATAGGTTGGGGAAAATCTAGGTCGCTGGGTCAGTAGAGTGACCTTTGGTCATGAGCAGAGGGCTCCAGTTACTATCGGTCTCTAGCGTAAAACTAAATTTTCTTTCAGACTGTGTTTGTGCAGATGCGCGTGTGTGCAGTGGTAGGCGGCGCATGAGTTAGGTCATGATGACCTGGGGGTGACTCACAAGCACCCTGAAAACGTAAGAGGACCCTGGGGAAAGAATTCTCTCCTTGGGTGGGTCCAAGGGGAGCGGCGTAGGGTTAGGGCGAGCGCCCTGCGCGGGGGCGCCACCTAGTGGGGGCGCCGCCTTGAGCACCACACTGTCCACCGCGGCCTCCCCCGCGGCCCCCTCCGCAGCACCCGCGCCCCCCCACCACCTCGCGGGCCGCGGTCCCCTCCACCCCCGCCTCCGCCCGCACACCCATCCCCCAACTCACCCGGGCCGGCTCCCCTCGAGGCCCCGCGCTCGTTGCGGACTCGGCGGGCGCCGCCCGCTCATTGGCCAGCGGGCTGAGGGCGGGAAAGGTGACTAACGGCTGCAGCGGGCCCTAGCGGTGTGAGGAGATGGCGTCGGGGGCCAGGGCTCCCGTGCCGGAGGACTCCGTCCGAACCGTCAGCCCCGGCAGGCGAGGAGAGAAGGGGGTGTCCGCGCCCACCGGGGACTCGGTGGCGGTAGGGACCCTGAAGAGCGCCGCATCCCCGGTGCGGGCGGTGGTGGCGTCCCCGCGGCCCGCGAAGGGGAAGGCGGGCCGGGAGGCGGCCCGGCGGCGGCTGCAGCTCCTGCCGGCCTCTCAGGCCGAGGGCCGGGGCGAGGGGGCGCAGGAGGACGAGGACGAGGAGCCCCTTCTGTCGGTGCCCGAGGAGGATGAAGAGGAGGCGCAGCCACTGCCCCCGGTCTGCGTGTCCCCCATGAGGGGCATGTGGCGCGACGAGAAGGTGGCGCTGTACTGCGACGAGGTGCTGCAGGGCTGTAAGGTGAGGGGCCAGCCTGCCGTTCCAAGGACGGGCACTCGGCATCTGCAGGGCCTCCGCCGAGCCGGAGGCAGCGGCCCGGCCCAGAGGGTTACCGTCGGCTTTTCCCGCACACAAACCACTGTCAGTGAGGGGGGCAGCCCTGGTGGAGCGTGTTCCCGGTTTCTGGCAGCTTCCAAGAGATGAAGATGGATAGGCCTAATCAGTGCCCAGGTTTACATCTTAGATCGATAAGCCTTATCAGTGCCCAGGCTTGCGTCTTAGTTTTGGCATTTAACGACTTGCGTCCACAGATAACGATACGATGACCCAGCCTTGACTTTTACCCGACAGTACTGCACGGGTCTACACTCGATGGTTCCCAGACTCTGAGTCTGGGAAGTGCAGTGATGTTTCGTATCCAAGATACGTACCTCGTAACACTGCATAGAGCAAATATATGTTTCTAACCTATTTTTTTTTAAAAGTTATAGTAGAAGAATTGGTGTAGAAAGATATTCGTTGCACTGATATGTATTAGAATTAAAAATTAGAAAGTAACGACTATGGGGGCAGTAAAGAACTTGTGGTGGCTGCATATACTGGAGACCCATGCAGGGGTAAAAATTAGGTTTTCAAGAACAGTTATATCTTACGCGATAATGTTAAAAAAAAAAAACAACCCAGGAGACAAAACAAAATATGATTCATATGAATGGATGAATGCAAACATAGAAAAATGACTGGAAGGAATTAGCAACAACGGTTATTTGGGCTGTCAGGATCAAGAGTGGGTTTTGTTTTCCTTGCATTTTGTGCGTTTTTCAGATTTTGTTGTAGGCGGACCGTATTTTATAATCAGACGAAAATTTTATTTTTAAGAACACAGTTACCATAGGGGCGCCTGGGTGGCTCAGTTGAAGTGACTGCCTTCTGCTCAGGTCATGATCCCAGGGTTCTGGGATCGAGCCCCGCATCGGGCTCCCTGCTTGGCAGGAAGCCTGCTTCTCCCTCTCCCACTCCCCCTGCTTGTGTTCCCTCTCACGCTGTCTCTCTCTCTCTCTCTCTGTCAATTAAATAAATAAATAAAATCTTAAAAAAAAAAAGAACACAGTAACCATAAAACTAGGACAGTATTAATGGCCAACTTATATCTGATAATGAGGGTTGGAAAAGAGGAAGTCTCTGAAAGGCAATTGAAAAACGTTTATAGACATTTTTGTGCCATTAATCAGACGGGGTCTAATGACTGGGTTTCACAATAGCTTAGATGATTATCATCCTTGAGGTAGCTGATTTAAATTTAAAAAATAAAATGGGTAGTATTTTTTGAATGCTTAATATGCTCATTTGTTTTATAGAATGGAGTGCTGTTTTAAATTTTTATGTACTATGTTTTAAATAGGTTACTGTATCTTTAAAGTTTAGAAAAAATAATTGCTGTTTTTTAAAAATGATAATTACTATTTTTTTAAAGTATAATTACAGTTCTTTGTCCTCAGTGGATTAATAAAACAGATTACTTAAATATAAATAACAAGTAGATGTTTCAGCACTGAATTACTCTGTTGAGTGAATGGATCTCTTTTAAGTTTTTAATGTTTATGATATTTTCCAGTAAACATTGATTCAATTAAAATCTGTTACTTTCCAGGTTTTTTATTATTTAAGGGTATATTTAAATAGAAATCAGTAAAAATATTTCTATATAAATCTATAATTTTATATATTTATACATATTTTTTCTTTTGCTAGGCAGAAGATGCTGATGAGGCTATGAGTAATTATCTATCAGAAAAATTAAAGTTGAAAGACAAATGGCTTGGAGTCTGGAGGACGAATCCTGAGTTATTCTTTGTGAAATATGAAGAAGCTTCTATCCCTTTTGTTGGTATACTGGTTGAGGTAAATAACTTTTACCTGACCTTTGTTCTTTTGAGTGAAATTATCAGTTCTTTTTAAGACCAAAATATGACCTTACTAATTTGGGACTTTGATACTTAAACACAGATTGACAAAGGTTAATGTCTATTTTAAGTTTCTAAGCAAATTAATAGCATAAAAAGAAGGGGGGATATTAGCATTCATTTACCTGGGCACAGTTAATTATTAAATGGAATCTAGTGTATCAGACAGTATTTATTAGCTTAGTTTCTTTTTTTTTTTTTAAAGATTTTATTTATTCATTTATTTGAGAGAGTGAGAGAGAGAGAGAGCACATGAGAGGGGGGAAGGTCAGAGGGAGAAGCAGACTCCCTGCCGAGCAGGGAGCCCGATGCGGGACTCGCTCCCGGGACTCCAGGATCATGACCTGAGCCGAAGGCAGTCGCTTAACCAACTGAGCCACCCAGGCGCCCTATTAGCTTAGTTTCAATTGCTCAAATAGCAAAAGTGCATTTCTTTAAAATTAGTAATTTAGGCTTTAACAGACTTGGGCCTTCTTTTTCCATCATTTTCCTTTAATCTTCTTTTGTCTGAATTACGAGGTTTAGTTAAAGTAAGACAGAAAAAGTGGATCAGAAAACTGTTGGTAAAATTTGAAATTTCTTCTATAAAAAGTACCCTTTTAGTATAATACCTCAACTTCCAAGCCTTCATCTGATAAGATTTTACTTTTTTAGGTCTATAGGTTAAATATTGTGGCATATTTGATGTCATAAGTTTGATTCCCTTAAAGATTTATTATCCGTGTATAGACATTAATATCTATAATCACAAATGGTATCCCTGCCTCAGATATTTCAAGTTTGTTGTTTGGTCACAAGAAAAATTTGTGTTTGAAATTCATTACATTGCACACTACCTGAAAACAATTCAATTCTGTGTTCTATGGAAAAGTAAGTTTGTGGTATTTTTACAGATAAAAAATGGCATATTTTTTATCATAGAGACTATACAAAAAATATAATAGAGACTTGGGATTAGTTTTTCAATAATATTCTGTTTTTAGTGTTTCTTTGAGGTTTGTTCAACTTCAGATTTTGAGTAGCTTTTCCCTGGAATTTTCATAACTTCTCTGGACTTTTTTCATGTGGATAAAATAAGTGGAGGTATACTATATTGGTATCTTTAACATTTTGGGGGGGGGATTTTTTAGTCAAGTTTTATGTGGAATCCTGACATATACAACACATTAAAGCAGGACATTTCTGATTGAAATGAAGGGGATGGCATTCTAGCAATTACTTGGCTTTTCTTCCGACACCTCATGATAGCCCCTATTCTCCATAAAACCTTGGAAGATCCTTAAATTTATATGAAAACTCACTGGATTAGATTATCTAGAAAATATATCAAGTTCTAAGGTTTTACATGCAATACATTGATTGTTTGCTCTCTTTCTTACTCCAAAAATAACAAGGTTACAGATAATTATAGATTGCTTTAGAATCCTCTAGGGATTGCCAATCCTCTAGAGATTGCCAGTGTCCGTTTAAACATTAGAAAGGTAGGAAGGAAAGGAGAGAACAGAGCAAAAAGCAGAATAGTATGTTGGCAGATTCTAATTCTTTGAATTATGTGGCAGTAAAACTAGATCTTGGGACCTCTTGAGGTAGCTCTTGGGATCTCTTAAGGTAGTGCTGCACAATTCAGATGTTGTTTTGTCTGCCAAAGCTTCTTAAATCTTACTTGGATTGAAGTATCAACAGTTGCTATATGATACTCCTTGTTCTGAAGTCACAATAATTTATTTCTATGGACCTCATTCTCTTTTTCTTTAGATGCTCAATTTTCTATTGCTGCTGCAAGAATTTACCATGAGTTTGGTGACTTAAACTACAAATTTATTATCTTACAATTCTATAGAAAAAAATCTGACATGGGCCCAGTGAGCTAAAATCAAGATACAGGCAAGGCTGCATTCTGTTTTGGAGGCTGTAGGGGAGAATCTGGTTCCTTGTCTTGTCCAGCCTCTAGAAGCTTCCTGCATTCCATGACTTCTGGCCCCCTCTCTCCATCTTCAAAGTCTTTCTTGGACTCTATCTGTCTGGTTCTTTGCCGGCTGAAAAAGTGCATGTCCTTTAAGATTCATGATTAGAATGGGCCCAACTGGGTAATTCAGGATAACTTTCCCATCTCAACTCCTTAACCTTAATCACACCTGCAAAGTCCCTTTTACCATGTAAAGTAACATTAATATATTCACAGGTTCCAAGGATAAAGGCATGAATATCTTTGAGGGCCATTATTCTGCCTGGTACAAATTCACACAAAAACAAAGAAAAAATTTAGAAATATTTGATTGGAAGAAAATCTAGCATATTCTTAATCTTGGTTACAAAATGGTCCAGAAATTAAGGAACTTTTTTATAACCTCTGCAAAAAGCAGTTTGCCAAAATATATTAAGAATTTTAAAGTAGGGGCGCCTGGGTGGCTCAGTTGGTTAAGCGTCTGCCTTCCACTCAGGTCATGATCCCAGGGTCCTGGGATTGAGCCCACTTCGGGCTCTCTGCTCAGCAGGGAATCTGCTTCTCCCTCTCCCTGCCTCTCTGCCTACTTGTGTGTGTGCGCTCTCTCTCTCTCTCACTCTCCCTCTCTGTCAAATAAATAAAATCTTAAAAAAAAAAAAGAATTTTAAAGTAGTTCACTCATTATATGTCAGTTATCTCAATAAAGCTAGAAAAAATAAAAATAACAAAAATAAATAAATAGACCCACTGCACATAAAAACAAATAAAAATGAAAATGAAAAAGTTCACTTAATTTCTAGAATTTATTCTACAGAAATCAGAAATGCAGAAAAAGATTTATATATTGAGTGATCACAGTGATATTTATAAAATTAAAAATACCATAAAACTTTAATAATAAGATGCTGGTCAAATAAATGATGATATATCCATAAGATAGGATATTATGTAGTCATAAAACTTATATTAACAAAAAACTTTTAATGATTTAGAAAAGCG
The DNA here is from genome assembly GCF_004348235.1 of Phoca vitulina. Taxonomy (NCBI): domain Eukaryota; kingdom Metazoa; phylum Chordata; class Mammalia; order Carnivora; family Phocidae; genus Phoca; species Phoca vitulina. Next base: position 9,772,257 of record NW_022589774.1, on the reverse strand, counting down.
CTCATTGTATATATAAGATAAAATAAAAGATTAGAGAACTAGATATGCAGTATGATCCAATTATGTAAATAATATAAGGACATAGGAATAAAACTGGAAGATAAAAAGGTTAATGGTAGTTGGTTATCTCTGTTGATAGGATTATGGTTGATTTTTAAACATTTTGTACAAAGAGCATGTGTAGTCACTATCAATAAATTTAGAGACTCTTTATTTTATTTATTTTTTTAATATTTTATTTATTTATTCGACAGAGAGAGTGAGAGAGTACAAGCAGGGGGAGTGGGAGAGGGAGAAACAGGCTTCTCGCTGAGCAGGGAGCCCGATGCGGGGCTCGATCCCAGGACCCTGGGATCATGACCTGAGCCAAAGGCAGATGCCCAACCATCTGAGCCACCTAGGTGCCCCGAGAATCTTTATTTTTTTTAAAGGTTTATTCAAATTCCAGTTAACATACAGTGTAATATTAGTTTCAAATGTATAATATAGTGATTCAACACTTCCATACAACACCCAGTGCTCACCACAAGTGTACTCCTTAATCCCTAGCACCTATTTAACTCATCCTCCCCACCCCCCTCCCTCTGGTCACCATCAGTTTGTTCTCTCTCTTTTTTTTTTAATATTATTTTTAAAAATTTTTTTAAATATTTTATTTATTTGAGAGAGAGAAAGAGAGAGAGCACGTGAGAGGCGGAGGGTCAGAGGGAGAAGCAGACTCCCTGCTGAGCAGGGAGCCCGATGCGGGACTCGATCCTGGCACTCCAGGATCATGACCTGAGCCAAAGGCAGTCGCTTAACCAACTGAGCCACCCAGGCGCCCACCATCAGTTTGTTCTCTATAGTTAAGAATCTTTTTCTTGGTTTGCTTCCCTCTCTCTTTTTTTCCCCCCTTTGCTTGTTAGTTTTGTTTCTTAAATTCCACATATAAGTGAAACCATATGGTACTTGTCTTTCTCTGACTGACTTATTTCACTTAGCATAATACTCTCTAGCTTCACCCATGTCCGTGCAAATGGCAAGATTTTATTCTTTTTTATGGCTGAGTAATATGCCATTGTATATGTACGTATATATACATATATCACATCATCTTTATCCATTCACCAATTGATGGACACTTGGACGGTTTCCATAATTTGGCTATTGTAGATAATGCTGCTATAAACATTGGGGTGCATGTATCCCCTTGAATTAGTATTTTTGTATTCTCTGGGTAAATATTTAGCAGTGCAATTGCTGGATCATAGGGTAATTCTATTTTTAACTTTTTGAGGAACCTCCATACTGTTTTCCAGAGTGGCTGCACCAGTCTGCATTCCCACCAACAGTGCACAAGAGTTCCCCTTTCTCCACATCCTCACTAACATCTGTTGTTTCTTGTGTTGTTGATTTTAGCCATTTTGACAGGTGTGAGGTGTTATCTCATTGTACTTTTGTATTTCCCTGATGATTAGTGATGAGTATCTTTTCATGTGTCTGTTAGCTGTCTGGATAACTTTGGAAAAATGTCTATTCATGTCTTCTGCCCATTTTTTACTTGGATTGTTTTCTGGCTGTTAAGTTCTTCATATATTTTGGATACTAACCCTTTATCAGATATGTCATTGGCAACTATCTTTTCCCATTCAGTAGGTTGCCTTTTAGTTTTGTTGCTTGTTTCCTTCGCTGTGGAGAAACTTTTTATCTTGATGAAGTCCCAATTGTTTATTTTTGCTTTTGTTTCCCTTGCCTCAGGAGACATATCTAGAAAGAAGTTGCTATGGCTGATGTCAAAGAGATTACTGCCTGTGTTCTCTAGGATTTTTATGGTTTCAGGTCTCACATTTAGGTCTTTAATCCATTTTGAGTTTATTTTTGTGTATGGTGTAAGAAAGTGGTCCAGTTTCATTCTTTTGCATGTAGTTGTCCAGTTTTCCCAACACCATTTGTTGAAGAGACTGTCTTTCTTCCATTGGATATTCTTTCCTGCTTTGTCAAAGATTAATTGACCATATACTTGTGGGTTTATTTCTGGGTTTTCTGTTCTGTTCTATTGATCTATGTGCCTATTTTTGTGCCAATACCATACTATTTTGATCACTACAGCTCTGTAATATAACTTGAAGCCCAGAATTGTGATGCCTCCAGCTTTGTTTCCCCCCACCCACCCTCAACGGTAGTTTTGGTTACTCAGCATCTTTTGTGGTTCCATACAACTTTTAGGATTGCTTATTCTAGCTCTCTGAAAAATGCTGTTGGTATTTTGATAGGGATTGCATTGAATGTGTAGATTGCTTTGGGCAGTATAGACATTTTAACAATATTTATTCTTCCAGTCCATGAGCATGGAATGTCTCCATTTCTTTTTATCATCCTCAATTTCTTTTATCAATGTTTTGTAGTTTTCAGAGTACAGATCTTTCACCTCTTTGGTTAGGTTTATTCCTAGATATCTTATTGTTTTTGGTGCAATTGTAAATGAGGTTTTTGCCTTACTTTCTCTTTCTGCTGCTTCATTATTGGTAAAGAAATGCAGTAGATTTCTGTATGTCAGTTTTGTATCCTGCCACTTTACTGAATTCATGTATCAGTTGTATCAATTTTTTGGTGGAGTCTTTTGGGTTTTCTATATGGAGTGTCATGTCATCTGTAAATAGTGAAAGTTTTATTTCTGCCTAGCTGACTTGGATGCCTTTTATTTCTTTTTGTTTTCTGATTGCTGAGGCTAAGACTTCCAGTACTGTGTTGAACAGCAGTGGTGAGAGTAGACATCCGTGCCTTGTTCTTGACCATAGAGGAAAAGCTCTCAGTTTTCCCCATTGAGGATATTAGCTGTGGGTTTTTCATATATGGCCTTTATTATGTTGAGGTATGTTCCCAGTTTAGAGAATCTTTAATTTGGAGACGTTTAAGGGATCTCTCAGTGGATTCCGAAGCTGGTTATTTACCTGATTCTACTGTATCATAGTTCTAAAGAGGGAATAGTCACTTTGAACTGTTCTCAACATTTACATCTTGCATTGTGGCTATTTCCACAAACTCCCACCTTTAGTTATAAAATCATTGGTTTTATTTATTATTTATTATTTTTATTTTTGGGGGGGGAGGGGCAGAGGGAGAGGGAGAAGGAGAGAGAGAATCTTAAGCAGGCTTCACACCTAGCATGGAGCCTGATGTGAGGCTCAATCTCACAACCTTGAGATCATGACCTGAGCCAAAATTAAGAGCTGGACACTTAACTAACTGAGCCACCTATGTACCCCTAGAATCCTTGATTTTAAAGCCTGTTCTGTAACTTGCTTTCTGAACAAATTGGGAGGCATTTAAATTCACATTTTAGACTGCTTGGGACCCTTCTCTTCCCTCTAGCTCCTACTCTGTCTCTTTCCTTTATTTCATCGTAAAGTCCCCAAAATAGTAGTTTATATTAAATGTCTCAATTCCTTATCTTTTGTGTACCCACTTATTGCTAAATGTTTTCTTAGTGTTATTAAAATTCAATATGCACATAGTTAATAGAGTCAAATACAGTTACAACTTTTGTTATGAAATGATGTGATCACCCAACCTCTATCCACCTTCTGCTGCAATTTCTTGTATTTTCCAGGTGCAGCCAATTTTAACCAGTTTAGTTAATTATTATGGTATCAATTCCCTATCTCCAAGAGACATGCTTATATTTCTTCCCATTCAGTTTTAAGAGAGGGAGACAAACCATGAGAGACCCTTAACACTGGGAAACAAACTGAGGGTTGCTGAAGGGGAGGTTGGTGGGGGGATGGGATAACTGGGTAATGAGCATTAAGGAGGGCACGTGATGTGACGAGCACTGGGTGTTATGCACAACTGATGAATTATTGAATACTGCATCTGAAACTAATGATGTACTATGTGTTGGCTAATTGAATTTAAATAAAAAAAGAAGAATCATGCTTATATTGCTACTTCTTGATTTCCCTGTTTTAGGTTTTATATATAGGCTCCCACTATGGAAAATGGGGATTTAGGTATTTTATATACCACCACCAATACATTCCCTGTTCCACCTTATACCCATATTTTTTACATGCTCCCATCCTCCCAAAACACTTAATAATTTTGGTTCTATCATATACTCAGTGTTTACTTCATTTGTATGTAGTATTCATTTCAGAGATAGATAAACTGGTATACTATGATTAATTTTCCTTTCCTGGACATTTAAAAAAGTTTTCCTAGAGTTGATTACCTTGTTTTTTTTCATTTCTTTTAGTTTTCTTACTAGTTTGTCCTTAGACTCTTCCCCAGTTATGTAAGTCTTCTCAACATAAACATGTCTATCAATTTTGTCTTCTTAAAGAGGTATCTCTTGCATCCTTCTGATCTGCAATCTGGATTGGTGATCTCTAGACCTGATGGATAGCTGTGTTTTTGGGATCTCCCTCCATCATTATCTTAGGAATTCCTTTTGCCATTCTCTTGTATAAATAACCTATTTCCCAGAATTCCTATCTTCCTTTTTCTTAATTCTTTCATTTTGGCTAGGGACCTTATACTAATAGCTTCATGGGTAAGGACACAAAGAAGATAAAATTACTGCAATCTTGTGTTCTTGAAAATATCCCCATATTTATTTGAAAAATTGACAGGGTACCTGATTCTAGGTTTGATTTTTATGACCAGAATTTGAAAAATACTGTTCATTGTCTTCAAGCCTCCAGTGTTGTTGGTTGAGAAGCCAATGTCATCAGTCCTCTGATAACACCTATATATTTTTCCTCTCTGGAAACTTGTAGGAGCTTTTCTTTATCCCCAGAGTCCTCCACCAAAATGATAGCAAAGGAATTTTTTAAAAGGTATTTAAGGACAAGAGATGGGAAAGGAGATAATGGCAACAAAACTTAGAAGGCATAAAAGAGATAAATAAGTGGCAACCGACAGTAAAGCTAAGAAAGTTGAATTCTAAGTTTGTAGTAGGGAATGTCAAAAAACAATTTGATATACACTAAATACCCTAAAGAATTGACTGTACTTACATCTCTGGAAATAGGGTTTAATATGGAGCTAAGAAAGAATTGTTGAAAGCTATTTAAGAAACAGAGATTTCCACTCCCAGAAAGATGGAGTAGACATATTTTTCCCTATTCTTCCTACCAAGTATAACAAAAAACCTGGATAATTAATATAAAACCAACATAAGACTCTAAAAGATGGATAGAAGGCAGAGTGCCTAGGGACCTCATGACCCAAGGAATAACAGTAACTTCCTTGAGGTTTGCTTCATATCTCCTAGACTGGGTACCAGAGAATCTGGCAACCTAAAAACACCAATAGGTGTAGACTAAAAGTAAAAAATAAAAATGAAAAAGCCCACCCCCCCCAACTCCCCACTCCCAAAGGCCTGCTTTCTCTAGCCAAAGGACCAGGAAAGGGGCAGCCAAACACCACAGGGAAAAAACCCCAAACCTGCTGCCCCTTTTTCCCCACTGCAGGAAAAGACCCAAGTGAAGAGCCTAGACTTCCACTTTTGTTAAGTTGAAACAAGGCAGGCTAACCCCACTGCCAGAGTGGTGTTAGAGAAGACCTAGTGGGAAGAAAATGGGGAGTTGGGTGATAAGGAACTTCCCCTGCCCCTCTGGTGTCAATGTAGACTACGTAGAAAGACTATACTACCACCCCTGCGAGTAAGGAGAGACTCCTTCCACTTCCAGGAGCAGTGGTGTCAGAAAAGATCTAGTGGAGAATCAGGACTCAACACCCTACCACGATGTCAAAGAAAACATGGGGAACAATAATGAGGTGCTCCTCTCTCTCCAAGCTGGTATCAATGGAGATCTCATGTTGAACCTGAACTCTCACCCCAGAATAGCAGTAAAGAAGAAACACTCCCCATACTCCCCCGGTCAACAGACACAGAGTGAAGAATCTGGACTTCTCTCCCTATCTGGCAGTAACAGGATGGCAACTTTCTTTCTATGGCAGATTGGTGTCAAAAGAGGACTGATAAAATAAAAGATTTAAATAAAGTCAAGAATCTCACATAATACTCAAAATGTCCAGAAAAATCACTTGTCATCTCTTCTCAATCCCTCGTAAGAACTAGGATGATCTCAACTTGAATGAGATAAAACAATAGACACCAACACTGAGGTAACACAGATGTTAGAATTATCTGACAAGGACTTTAAAGCAGTCATGATAAAAATGCTTCACTGAGCAATTATGAATGCATATGCAACAAACTAAAAAATAGAGAGTCTCAGCAAAAAATAGAAAGTCTCTACAAATAAATGAAATATATAAAGAAAAACCAAGCAAAGTTTTAGAACTAGAAAAATACAGTAACTACAATAAAAAACTCAAAAGAATGTGTTGAACAGCAGAACGAAGACAGAGGAAACAATCAGTGAACTTGACAATAGAAAATTAGAAATTACCTAAATGAACACCAGGAAGAATATAGACTGGAAAACAAAATGGAGAGAGCTGTAGGGACATGTTGGACTCTAACAAAAGACCTAACATTCATGTCTTCTGAGTCCCAGAAAAAGAGAAGAGATGTGGCTGAAAAAATATTTGAATAAAATAATGGCTGAAATTTCCCAAATTTGGCAAAAGACATAAATGTACAGATTTAAGAAGCTGGGTTGAGAAGTATGGTTAAGGATAGAAGTATCCCATTGAGAAGAAGGGAATAGGTCAAAGTTTATTGGTACTGAATGTTAGGATCTTCTGCCTTCTACTCTGACTCTGAACACAAGCAGCTAAGGCATATTCCTTCAGGCATGAGAGTTGGAAGATTTTTCTATATTCAGCTCAGAAGAACACATCTAAAGGTAGTTGTCATATTGAGTTCCCATGGAAAGAGCTGGTGCAGAAGATCCTACAGATGTTCTACATCTACAGATAGAACATCTGTACTTATTCCACCTGTATACACAGACCTCCTTTTTAGTGCTCCACTTTTAAATATGAACAGACAGCCAAGGATCGCCAGGCATTTGAAGAAATTCTAATATCAAAATTGTGGTTAAAACAGCAGAAAAGAAGATATTTTGAAGAAACAAATGGTAAGGAAAAGGAAAATATATATATATACACACATATGTACATAAATATATTTAAAAACCTATTAATCTCAGAAATAAAAGACAAGATAAAAGCATCCATGAATCAATAACTGGAACCTATTAAAAAAAAAATAGATGAGGAAGGAAAGCTTTCAAATTCATTCTATGAGGCCAGCATTACTCCAATACCAAAACCAGATACCAAAACACTACCAAAAAAAAAAGAGAACTGCAGGCCAATATCTCTGATGAACATAGATGCTAAAATCTTCAACAAAATATTAGCAAACTGAATCCAACAATACATGAAGAGAATTACTCACCATGGCCAAGTGGGACTTATTCCTGGGATGCAAGGGTAGCTGAGTATTCACAGGTCAATTAATGTGATACATAACATCAACAAGACAAAGGATAAAAACCATATGATCATTTCAATAAATGCAGAAAAAGCATTTGACAAAGTACAACATCCATTCATGATAAAAACCCTCAACAAAGTAGGTTTGGAGGTAACATACCTCAACACAATAAAAGCTATATATGAAAAACCCAGAGCTAACATCATACTCACTGGTGAAAAACAGAGCTTTTCCCCTAAGGTCAGGAATAAGACAAGAATGTCCACTGTCACCACTTTTATTCAACAGTACTGGGAGCCCTAACCACAGCAATCTGACAAGAAAAAGAAATAAAAGGCATCCAGATAGGTAAGAAAGAAGTGAAACTTTCACTATTTGCAGATAACATGATACTATATATAGAAAACCCTAAAGATTTCACCAAAATACTAGAACTGGTAAATGAGTTCAGTAAAGTTGCAGGATACAAAATCTTTATACAGAAATCCATTGCATTTCTATACACTAATAATGAAATAGCAGAAAGAGAAATAAGAAAATCCTTCCATTTACAATTGCACCAAAAATAATAAGATACCCAGGAATAAACTTAACTGAGGAGGTGAAAGACCTGTACTCTGAAAACTATAAAACACTGATGAAAGAAATTGAAGGCAACACAAAGAAATGGAAAGATATTCTGTATTTAGGGATTGGGAGAACAAATATTATAGAGGGAAGGTGGGTAGGGGGATGGGTGAAATAGCTAGAGAGGATTAAGACTTATCTTGATGAGCTCTGAGTAATATATGGAATTGTTGAATCACTATATTATACACCTGAAACTAATGTAACATTATTAACTACACCGGAACTAAAGGAAAGGAAAGGAAAGGAAAATGAAAGGAAAGGAAAAGAAAAGGAGAGAGGGAGGGAGGGAGAAAGTTTGACAAATTGTTATTTTATTTAATATTGATCTATAATTACTTTGTGTGTGGTTAAAGAGGTCATAAAATTTAAAAGAAGAAATTTTATAAGCAGATCATGTGTGAGGAAAAAAATCCTGTGATTTATTTTGATTTGTAATTACAAATTTTATAATATTTGTCGTAGGTAACTTGTAAACCACACCAAAGCTTATCGTCTTGTTTCAAAGTTACTGTATCTGTTGCTGAGCCCTTTTCTTCTAACATTGCAAATATTCCAAGGAATTTAGTCAATGAGATTTTGGAAGAACTGGAGCATAGTGTGCCTCTCTTGGAAGTGTACCCTGTTGAAGGACAAGATTCTGATATACATGATATTGCTTTGGCCTTGGAAGTTGTAAGGTATTAGACCTTTTTACCTCTTAAAGTTAAAATTCTCCTATTCAAAAAGTTAATATGTAAGTATATAAGCGCTTAATAAATAGTTATTGATTTAATTTTTACTCACTGCTGAATTCAATTTGTCCATTTTTTTAAAGTCTATTTATTTATTTTAAGTAATCTCTACACCCAACATGGTGCTTGAACTCATGACTCCAAGATCAAGAGTCACATGCTCCACTGACTGAGCCAGCCTGGTGCTCCTGTCTGTTTTTAATGAACACATATTTGTAACTCTTTTAACATTCTCTTGCAGAAGTATTATATATGGGCAATGAAAAGTTTGCCATTTTTTGATCTTGCTTTTCCAAAAATTGATTAAAAAAAGTTCTAGAGACAAGTAACATTAAATTTTGTTCATATTTAAGCATCTTAAGTATATTAGATTTTATGTTTCACGTGTAAGGGCATTACAAATACTAGATGTCATCATCTACATTATGATTGCTTCTTAAAAGTTGATACAATTTGAGAGAAGCTGTCCAAAAATATAATACAGAATATTTTGGGGGCATATTTTTGTTTTTCTAATGCTTCCCCTGAATATACAAATTTGATTATATCTTAAGTATTATTTCTTTGTTGAACAAAACCATAGCCAAAATCTAGGAAATTTGGAAACATTTTTCATTCCCACTTCAAGGAACATTTTCTGTAATAACCTCAAATAGAATCTAGATAACCTAATTTTTAAAGGTTTGATTTTAATATTAGTTCACTGAGAAGTCATTTTTCTTAGAATTCATACAAAGAATTCTGACATGACAGTGTCTTTAATTATATACATGGTATTGGCTCTTTTTGATCACTTTTATATTATTTTGATTCATTATAGGTTTTTTTATGACTTTCTTTGGAGGGACTGGGATGATGAAGAAAGTTGTGAGAATTACACTGCTTTGATTGAAGAAAGAATTAATTTGTAAGTATAGTTAAAAACGAACTCAGCACATTATTATTATAAGATAAACATTGTAATTATATTGATACTTTTCAGGTGGTGTGATATACAAGATGGAACCATACCTGGTCCTATTGCACAACGTTTCAAAAAAACTTTGGAGAAATATAAAAACAAACGTGTTGAGCTCATCGAGTATCAGAGTAATATTAAGGAAGATCCATCTGCAGCAGAGGCCGTTGAATGCTGGAAAAAATACTATGAGATAGTAATGCTCTGTGGATTATTGAAAATGTGGGAAGATTTACGCCTCCGGTAATAATTTGCTCTATTTTAAACAAAAAGATTACATGGTCATTCTTTTATATCACTTGTCATATATATTACCCTGACTGAAGTAGATTATAAAATTAGATGTCCAGTTTTTGAGATAAGAACAAAGTGCAACTACCAGTATTGGAAAGTTATTTTTATATAACTGAGTTCACTGAAATCATTGGCTTTTTGGATAAAAAAACATGTCATCAAACTAGTTCTTTCCTTATCTTTCATCTTTACATTCTTGATTTTGGCCAAAGCCTAAGAAAAGAGGAGGTAGATCTCCACCACATATAATATGCAAAGTAAAGAGAAAGTTGAATAATTTGGCTGCCTCTTAATTTCTTCTTTTTTAACCAACATAAGTTGATAAGTTCTTTTTGTGATAAATAAAACAATGTAGATTTAACTAGCATCATTCTCCAGAATACTTTAAAATGTCTTAAAATATTTTTACATTACTATGTAGTAAAGTACATATTTCTGTTTTAGATAGAGAGGAAACAAGAATTCTTGCTCATGGTTTCAAAATTAATGGAAAATTTTGAATGGAGCCAAAGGACATATGACTATTTCATACTAGATTGTTAAACCTCTTCCTTTGTGTTCCACCTGTACACGTTCTGTGCCCATAGAAATTCTGAGCCACATTTTATTTGTCCAACAATTAACTATTAGCCTAAATCTTTTCTTTTTGTACTTTCTTTCAAATTTGACTTACTTTTTTAATCATTAAGAATCCCATTTCAGTGCCTATTGTTGATGTTGTTATTGGGATTCCTATATAAGAAAACCTTGGGATTACTTTGGGAAGTCAGTATAGATAAGATTTTTGAAATCTATTTATCTAGAAATCCAGATTCAACAAAAGTTGAATTTGAATACAAGCTATCATCACTAGACTTCGGATTCTAATGGCATAGAGCACAGGGTTCTCTCATCTTAAAAGTTATAATCACAGAGAATCTAGGTTTGGGAGTGGTGGAGTAAGTTAATTCGTCAATCCCTTGCATAGATAACAATTATAAAATTTGAACAAAAATGTATTAAAAGTATCCAGCTATTTGAAGGTACTGTCAAATAACCAAAGCAGGCAACAGCCTTGAAATGTATTTATCCTTGGAATGGGTAAGAAATGGGAATTTGTTGCTTTTCAGTCTGAGAGGGATCACCAGTTCTTTTAGCTCTGGCAGCAAAAAATGCAGTCCAACTATTTCATGATGGCAAAGGACAGAGTTCAAAGCTGGCAGAAGAGCTGGAAATATAGGTGGGGTATCCTGAAAGAAGAGAGTTGTAAAAGGGGTGAGATCTAGAATTTTAGCATAAACTCTGCCCAAATTCTTGACTGACCACTAAACTGTGCTAGCATTGGTTGGGGAGAGAAATTTGGGAACCATGCTTTAAAAAAAATATGTAGTTGAAGCATGGAAGTTGAGAGAACTGAACAGAGATGTCAGCTGCATTTTGAGCCCAGACAAGTTAACTGCCTGCTAGAATACAAGAATAACAATCCTCAGAAGAACAAAACACAATCTAGAGTTATGAGAATCTATTTTCCAAAGTCTCCAGTGTTCAACCAAAAATTAATGGGCATGGAAAGAAACCAGAAAATAAGATCCATACCCAGGAAAAAAGATATTTAATAAAATATGAGTTTGAATAGACCCAGATGTTAGATCTGAAAGACTTCAAAGCAGCTATTATAAATATGTTCAACAAATTACAGGAAAACTGGTGTTAATAAGTGGATGGAGAATCTCAACAGAGAAATGGAAACTAAAAAACAAATAAAATATTTTCAGATGTAGCTCTGACATGTAAAGAGCTTGTTAATTATTGCTCCCATCCTTAAAAAAAGAAAAAAGCTGAGCAAACTGAAAATGACTTTCTTCGACCCATAAGAAAACTGAGGTTACAGGGCAAACTGCCACCTTGAAATCTGGAGAAAGAAGTAAATTCAGAATCACAACCAAGATCTGCTTACCTGAAACAGATAACCACCTAGAGCCATAAACTGTAAGAACACAAGTGGTAATTTTGATGAACTGCTGGTGGTTGAGTGTGGACTAGTATGCAAGTGAGAAGCTCCTGGAGGGATGAAGTTCCTAGGGAGATACCCCACATCTCTGTGGGGTTTTGCCTCCAGGAATTCTGGTGAAGAGTCAAGAAAAATCCCATTATGCCTCTGGTTGGGGATGGGAAAAGTTACTATTATGAAATATACCCATAAATCTTAAAAAAAAAAGGGGGGGCACCTGGGTGGCTCAGTCGTTAAGCGTCTTCCTTTGGCTCAGGTCATGATCCCAGGGACCTGAGATCGAGCCCCGCATCGGGCTCCCTGCTCTGCAGGAGGCCTGCTTCTCCCTCTCCCACTCCCCCTGCTTGTGTTCCCTCTCTTGCTGTGTCTCTCTCTGTCAAATAAATAAATAAAATCTTTAAAAAAAAAAAAAAAGAAAAAGAAATATACCCAGAGCATCTCCATGACAAAGATTTATTCACCAGAGGAAAAGACTTTACCAGAGCCTTTTCCCACCTAGGGGAGAAGGGCATTTCCTTGACTCCAGTCCCCTCTAGCCTTCCTATCTGGGAAGTGGAGGGCACTAAGAAACTTGTGAAGGTTACAGTCCAGGGACATAGACCCCCTCAAAGACAATATTTAATCATAAGATTATAGGACAATTCCTCTCTACCATACCATACCAACCACATCAGCCAGGCTCCAGTATAATAACTGGATTATAGCAAAAAGAACTACAAGACACGAACTCTGTCTAAAGAGGAGTTCTTAGGGAAGCTCAAAGGCAACAGGGGAGACACAAATGTGGAAACCATAGGAATGTGAGGCCTCTGACACCTACAGCTATAGCAAACATTAAACACAGTTTACCTCCTGGCCAGATTAATATAAAACCTCACTCTAAAAGCCTGTTTGCGGGCGCCTGGGTGGCTCAGTTGGTTAAGCGACTGCCTTCGGCTCAGGTCATGATCCTGGAGTCCCTGGATCGAGTCCCGCATCGGGCTCCCTGCTCGGCAGGGGGTCTGCTTCTCCCTCTGACCCTAACCCCTCTCATGCTCTCTGTCTCTCATTCTCTCTCTCTCAAATAAATAAATAAAATCTTTAAAAAAAAATAAAAAATAAAAAAATAAATAAAAGCCTGTTTGCTTCAGTTTCTAGTCAATATATCATGCTTGGCTTTCCACAAAATATTACAGGACATACTAAGAGGCAAGAAAAAAACTAAGCCTGAAGAGAGAAAGCAAGCATCAGAACCAGACTCAATTATGATTTTGGAATTAATCAGATGGAATTTAAAATACCTAATTAATATGTTAGTCTCTAATGAAAAAAGGACACAAAATGTAAGAACAGACATAATGTAAGCATAAGAACAGAAACTCTAAGAATGAATTAAAAGAAAATGCTAGAAATAAAAAAAATAAAAATGATGAATACCTTTGATGGGTTTACTGATAGATGGGATGAAACTGAGGAAAGAATCAGTGAGCTTGAAGGTATGTCAACAGAAACTTTTCAAAAAAAATGCAAAGAAAAAAAAAGAATGAAAAAAAGAAAACATCCAAGAACTGTGGGACCATTTCAAAGGGTGCAGCATATGTGTAATTGGAATGCCAGAAGAGAAAAAGAGCAAATGCAGCAGATGAAATGTAAATTAATAATGGTGAGAATTTTCCAAAATTAAATGTAGACACAAACCCATTGATCCAGGAAGCTCAGAGAACACCAAGCAGGATAAATACCAAAAAAATCTATACATGGGCATATCATATTCAAACTGAAGAAAACTATACATAAAGAAGCTGAGGGGGGAAGGAACACCTTATCTATAGGTGAACAAGAATAAGAATTACAATGTGCTTCTTACAAGAAACCATGCAAACAAGATGAGAGAGGAGTGAAATATCCAAAGCGTTAAAGAACTACCAACCTAGAATTCTATATATTTGGTGAAAATATTTTTCAAAAGTGAAACGATAATAGCTCTTTTAGACAAAAAGAAAAAAAAAAAAACTTGAGGGAATATATCACCTTGCAAAAAAAATGAAAAGTTCTTTAGAGAGAAGAAAATTGCTAAAGGTCAGAAACTCAGATCTATGTATAGGAAGGAAGAAGAGTTTGGAGAAAGAATAAATAAAGGTAAATTAAAATCTTTTATTTTTCTTTATCTCGATTGAAAAGATATTGTTTAATAGTAGTTTTGATGGTATTGGGTGATAATAGTGTATAGATTGGTAAAATAAATGACAGTAATATACTGAGGAGAGAAATGGGACTACTCTGTTAAAAGGTACCTGCACTATATATGAAGTAGCGTAGTGTTATTTGAAGGTGGACTAAGATTAGTTTAAAATGTATATTGCAAGACTCCAGCCACCGAGCATGTGCCATGAGACAGCTTTTCTGGGACAGAATGGTGCTGACTGCACTGCAAGGCTCTCCTCCAGGGGAGGGAAGCAGTCCATGCCTTGCCGGGCCCTTTAAGATTTGGAGTTTTGAATCCCAGCCATGTGACAGAGATAAAACACAGGAGAACTGGGGTGTCGGGTGTGCTGACAGTTGGGCACAGACATGTTGAGGGCAGCGATCTGACAAAAGCCTAGGACATAGAAGAGGAGATTGTTTGCTTTTCTGTGAGGGCCTCCTGAACACCTGTGGCCATGAGTTCCCCTCCCCGGGGAAAAGAGAGCAGGGTGATGCCATCCCTCCTCCCCTCCCCCCACCAGCGTGGTTGGACTTCAGAGAGAAACACAGCACCTCCAGTGGAGGCTGGAGTCACTTGCACAAAACCCTGCCCCCCTTGCACCCAGCAGGGGATTCTATGCAAAGGCAGGTCATTGTGAACCAGCTCATAGGGCCTCTCCCTCAGAAGACCAACACCCCCCTCCTCCCCCCCACTCCCCACCGCATGTACTAGGTCAGCTGATCATGGAGTGCTCCAAAGTGTCAGCCCAATCCTGGTGGAAATAGGACCAGGCTGGCTTTCCTTCCTCCCTCCCTCTCTCCCTTCCTTCCTTCTCTTTCTTCTTTCTTTCTTTCTTTCTCTTTCTTTTCTTTCTTTCTCTTTCTTTTCTTTCTTTCTTTCTTTCTTTTCTTTCTTTCTTTCTTTCTTTCTTTCTTTCTTTCTTTCTTTCTTT